>NW_026000242.1:29671476-29715349 GCF_001458135.2 Marmota marmota marmota | reverse complement strand
TGTATACAGAGCCATCAAGACAGCAAGCAGAAAGCAAATGGCGGCTCCCGCGGAGTGGATTTTCGGCACAGAAACCACAGCCCCGCCAACAATCCCCATCCACAAACTCTCCCTGTATAAAAGATATTCAAAAAAAAAAAGAAAAAAAAGGCGGGGCGCACTGAGCTTTCTTTGCCTAGGGTACTTACAATCCACTGCTGATTACACATTCAGCTTCTCCGCCTGGAGCGAAGCGAAAGAGGAAGCAGATGGAGAGAATCTGGATTTTTAAAAGTCCAAAATCTAATGTCCATTATTCTCTTTTTTGCCTCTCATTTTCTTAACTACCTTATCTAGGAAACTTCCTGTACTCCATCTCAGCCACCAACTCAGACTAATAATTATACACATCTGATTTTTAGATGTCCTCTTTCCAGCCCATTTCTCTAATGCTGCTTTCACTCTTATCCAGCATTCATGTTCTCACTTCCTTATGGAAGTGGACTCTGCAATCCATCTCTGAATAAATACTTGTTCTATTCTTGTATGCTCAACTATGGTTTTCTTGTGTGTGAACAGATTTCATCAGACCCCAAAAGAGGTAAGAAGAGTAGGAGTGGAATGAAAGAAGTATTTACATTTAAGGAAATACGTAGGGCAATGCACAGGAGCATGGGCCCATGGCATACTAAGGAGTGTATTTGGCACAGGACTACTGATGGCTGAATCAATTTCATTGTGCAAGAATCTACATTCTTGGATTCTATCAAGAATTCATTAAGTCACAAAGACTTTTCTTATCCTTGTGAAATAGACTTGAGAACTTTCTGGTCATCATCATTACTAGAAATGAGCTTAGGCTACTCAATACCAGGAAAGCAATTAAAATATTTGCCATCCCAACAAGAATGCATCCTAGTCCATGATGAAATGCCTTGCTTCCATACTCTCTTAAAATATCCTTGATAACTGAAGAAAATGGGAATCAAGAAAATATAAACAAGAAAGAACTGAGGTGTAAAATGAGTAAGAGTTGTTATTATGAATTTCATAGCTATCATTCACCTTCAGTGCTATTTAGATATTACAGATTTGATATTCTCCCTGATTTTAATTTCAGGTGAAAACTGAACAATACTTAATTACTTGTGATGCATAATTACTGAGATCTCAGTGAATCAATCATCAGTGCTGAGTAGAAGTATGGAAAAAAAATTCCAAAAGCTACCAACAGCTGAGCCATTCACTCTCCCTCAGTAGGTGAGTTTGGCACCTACAAAAGAGAAATCAGCTAACAAATGCATTATATTTTAGATGTGCTCTGCTAGTGCCACTCAAAAAATATTAAAATTTCTTTAGTAATTACTTAAATAACATTAATCAGCAAGATAAATTAATTTCTTTCTTTGAGAAAAATACATTTGTTAAAGACTAAATAGAAAGTCACAAGCCTTCCATCCATCCTCCTAAACCAGGGTACATGCTGGCACTTGGTGGCCTCTTGGCAGCTTCTCTGTCACTGAGACACCTCATATCTACTTTTTCCTTCCCTTTTTTCTGAAAATTTTGCTAATTTGTGTCATGCTGACTGCTCTTTCCCAGCTTTGATACATGACTACTTTCAACAGCCATATATTTTCAAAAATGGTATGTTTAAACCATATGTCCTCACTTTTACTCAGATGTCATTGTTTTAAAAATAAATTCTTCTGTTTCAGATTTCAGCTGTTAAAATTTATAGTAAAAGTAAATTGGAACAAAAGAAAGGAATAGAATAAACTTTCTCTACTGACTTTTCTCCAAATACATCTAGCACAGTAGGATTTGTATGGCCTTCAAGAAATGTTGCTGAACATAAATATCAGCAAAACAGCAACAACAAAATTTGAGATTGCAGATTTTTATACTGATAACAAAAATCTTGGTAAGTTGCTTTACGTTATTTTGGAGTTATGTTGAACTACTCTTTGGATTGACTATATAGAAGTATATACATAGACTATACTAGAGTGAACTTGCAAGTAATTGACATTGATAAAGTCAACAGATTTTACAAAATCCTGACATTGTCATTTGTCCTGAAGTTCTTATTTTCTCACTACTTTCTGTGTGAAGAGTCAAAGTAAAAATATGCATCAGTAACTACACCTCCACAGATTGTATATCATTTGGAGATATATTTTCTTAGACTATCTTAGTGTTTCATTTGAATATGTAACAAAAAATCCTCCATCAAAAGAGTTTTTTATAAAAATATGAATTTTAAATATCCTTCAGAATCAAATTTGACCACAAGGACTCTGCATTTCAGTGAGGCAAAGATCTCAGGCTGTTTCTGTGAGAGCAGCTCTTCCTTTTAGAAAGGCCAAGGGCTGTCCAGAACCCACACTGGCCACATGCCTGACACATTCACTTACTTGACTGGCCAGGAGAGGCTTTTTTCCTTGTGAAAGGGTAATAAGGCTTTTAAGTCAAATGGAGATATTGGCTGCTTTTTTAACCCACCTTGAAAACGAGTTGCTTTCCTTTCTCTTCAAAAGAACATCTTTTCAATATACCGGAGGAATTTCTTAACCTCTCCACCCCTCTCTTTCTCCTCCTTCCCTCCTTCCTCAACATAATTTATTTCTCTCTACATGCATTTCCAGGATTTGACATTGAAATCAGAAATGGATGTAGATTCAGAGGCAAATAAGTCTAGGCATGAAAAGTTTTTAAATTTGGTTCAATATTGCTTACTCTAGTTTTGAGGAAAATGTTCAAAGTGTAAGTAAGGAACATTTTTTTGTCTGGCCTTGGACTTCATATAAACATAGATTGTACATAAATGATGGTAAAACAAGATTCAGGATTCCATTTCCAAACCAAATATCCTCACTCTGATTCAATTTAAAATCAATTTAAAATAATAGGTTTTAAACTATAAATTTAAAATCCCTATATTCAACTCCCATTACCACAAAATAAATGAATGAATAAAGTCAATCTATATAGATAGATGTATGCAACGCTTATAATCATGACTTATGATAATTAAGAAAGTTTGTATTAATATATTTCTTTTCATCAGAAGTATACCTCCCTACAATGGAAAATACTGAAGAAGAAGACAGATTCTATAAACCTTTCTGAAGAGAAGAGGAAACTGATATGCAAATAACAGTGTTTAGTGGAGAAATACAGCATTTTTATCTTAGGCAATAAATAAATAGACATAATTCATACTATAACCGGCAGCATGAGAAATTTCTGGGACATGTGAGGCACAATAGCACATGCCTGTAATCCCAGTAACTCAGGAGGCTGAGGCAGGAGGATTGAAACTTCAAGGCTAGCCTCAGCAAGTTAGGGAGACCCTTAGCAATTTAGCAAGACCATGTCTCAAAACAAAAAAAAAAAAAGAAAGAAAGAAAGAAAGAAAAAGTACTGGGGAATGTAGCTCATAAGTAAAGTGCCTTTGGGTTCAATACCCAGTCCAAGAAAAGGAAGGAAAGGAAGGAAAGGAAGGAAAGGAAGGAAAGGAAGGAAAGGAAGGAAGGAAGGAAAGAAAGAAGAAAGAAAGAAGAGAAATAGGCAGAGGAAGAGAAGAAAAAGAATTGGGAAAAGGGAAGGAATTCCTTGGGCAGATAATTTGAAAAAGTAATATTGAGAAAAAATTAACTTTGAGAGAGGAAGACACCTAGCATAATCCCCTCCAGATACTTCACATGGATCCTCTTAATTAAGAACCACAACATACCTAGGACATACAGAGATTAAGATACTGACCCATGGTCTTATACACAGTGAATGGGAAAATGGAAGGGAACTATGCTATTACCTTACTTTTCAGTGTATTCTTTCTCAATACATTATGATGAAGTAAGTAATTAAGTGACATTAAGAGAGGATTTTCCTACAAAATGGATGAGTGCAGGAACTACTGTAGTTGAGTTAATCATTTTGATTACCCAAATTATTTATATTATGGTATAATCGATATTATTTTTCATTTCAAAATTCACTGAATAAATTGATAAAATGATTTCATACTCCAGTATCCCTTAATTTACAGACGATTCATCCATTACTGCTGACCTGACACTCATAAAAGATAGCAAATACTATTAGTTAAAGAAAATAAATGGGAATTGAAGCTTAGTGTTGCTGTGAAAAGTACTTTCCATAAAATGATTAGCTTCCAAAACATGAACATATTTTATGTCTTGATTAGGGACTATATCAGAAAGACAAGACTACCTATGGCTAGAATTAATGATTATCACAAAAGTCGGTCTTTACAAAGATTCAAATAGTTTCCAATAACCTATATATAAATATTAGAATGACATTATTTTTCTTAACTCTTACCAGCTTCATCCTTTAGGAGGAACATATTTTAAATCCTTTGTCTAAAGAAGTAAAATTACCTAATTTTGTTGGCAGAAAAATTATTAATTGGGCTATTTTTGGCCTAAGTTGTAGGCATAGTATACTATTTTTAGAATAAAACAAAGTATTTTTCAATATGAAAGAAAAGTATTAAATAATGGAATAAATGTATGTGTAAAGAGAGGTGATGTGAAGAACTTCTGAGATGCATGGATATTGACTCCCATCTTCCAAGTTCTGAGGAAGTAGCAGAAAGCAAATCAAATTCATCAATGAACACTAAGCCTTTGTTTACTTATGACATTTGCCCATATCCTGCTTTGAGTTGTGTGTAACTTCTAGTACCACACCTGTGATGGTCACCATTTAAAGTTATTCCTTTCCCCTGCGTAAGGAAAAATCAGGAATGGAAGTGGGAAATGTGTAGTAAAACTTTCCAGGGTTAAAGAAAATATAAGTTAAAGAAAGCATGCTTTGAACGATCACTTAAAATGCCAAGGAACTCAAAATTATGCTATTATAGAGGATATGAATATCAAAGTGTAAGCAAAAGGAAAACAAGTAGCCAAAGGTTAAAGTCCGCACTGTTAAATCTGTCTGAAATTTTAAAAGATATATGACAACCAAAGGAAAGGGGAGAGGGAAACTCCCATGCAGAAGTAAAAATGTAGCTCAATATTTTCATCCTTCATTTCATTGGTAAAACAAAAATTTTCCGTTTCTTCAAAGCAGCAGTGGAAACAATTGGAGAGAAGTGATAAGCCAAAAACAAAGGCATACCTTTTAGATGTCATTTGGGAATATAATCTAAAAACTCCACTAAAGAGTCATGATATAGGGGCTAGGGATATAGCTCAGTTGGTAGAGTACTTGCCTCACATGTACAAGGCCCTGGGTTCAAGGCCCTGGGTTCAATCCCCAGCACCTGCCCTCCCCCTGCACACACACACACAAAAGAGTCATGATATACTATACAGAACTTTTTCTCTCTCACACTCTTTTTTTTTTTTTTTTTTTTTTTTTTTTTTTTTTTTTTTTTTGAGACAAGCCTTGCCCAGGCTGGTCTTAGACTCCTAGGCTAAAGTGATCCTCATGCCTTAGGCTCCTGAGTAGCTGGGACTGCAGGTGGGCCTCACCACACCCAGTGAGAAAGGTGACATGAATTATGCCTTACTATGTATTGCAACCTAGCTTCCATAGTATTAGATGCTAAATTTAATTTATTTCTTATTTCTTTTTTTCTATATTTTATTGATGCATTATAATTATGCATAATGATTGAATTCATAGATGTTAACTTTAGATAATTAAAAAGTTGCAGCCAATTTGTATCTGATAAAGATATGATTTATGTCAAGTGTAAAGATAAGACAAACTTTTGGATTATTTCCCCATGGAATATTAATAAGTCTTTGAACTATGCTCATATTGTGCCCACTGAAACTGTCTTTGACCTTCTTCAAGTACTGCCTTCTTCTTGGTATTTATATGGAAATAAATAAATTAAAACCCCATGTTGTTTAAATCAAAGTGATTTGAATTGTTTTATTATTAAAAACTCCAATTTCCAACTTATAAAGTCAGTATGTATTGGCTCCTTAAATATGTTAGATTCTGTGCAAAATGATGAGATTATGAAAATGAGCTGAATTCTTAACAATTCCAGGGGTTCTCAGTCAAATGAAGAAAGCAGACAAGGAAATCAAAAAGGACATCAGACAAAGGCTGTGAAGCAAGTGCAGAAAAGGGCATGAAATTGAGTGTAGGAATTAAGCTAGCATTCCCTAAAGTGGTGATATTTGACTTATGTATTAAAGAATGAATAAGAATTAGTCAAGCAATGAGAATCGCAGTCTGAAGAAGAATGAAGCATGAAGACACACATAACCAGAAATGCTTGTTCATAGAATGAAAGTAGATCAAAGTGTTATGAGGATGTGTGAGTAGCTGAGGTGGGAAAGGTAGTACGGGAAAGAGTCCTAAAAGGCTTTGTGTATTATGGTAAAGTTCAAGCAATGAAAAACAGAAAGATCTTATGCAACAGCATGTCATGAATAGTCATGCATTTCTGTAAGTTCACTCTGTCAGTCTTTCAGGGTAAAGAATTTCAAGAAGGCAAGACCAGAATTAGGGACAGACTTCCATAGTAATTTAAGAGAGGGAAAGGAGCCTGAACTGAAAGATTTGGGGTAGTTCTTTCAGCAATGTTTAAGAATGCAGATCAACCACTACTGCTAACTGATTAGATAGAGGGTTGAGAGGAAGCAGGAATCTAAGATGGCTCTCAAAGCTTACACCAATAGACAGATACACTTAATACAGTCATAAAGAGTACAAGGTGGAGAATATTTGGTGCATTGATATTTTTTCCCTATTTCTGTGTAACAAATTAGCACAATTTACTTTAAAACAGCACAGGTTTGGTGTCAGCTTCCATGAGTAAAAAATCTGGTCTATATTAGCTGGGTCTTCTGCTGAGTGTCTCACAAGATTAAAATTAAACTGACCTACACAGGTGTCTTCATCTTGAAGCTTGACTAGGGAAAATCCCATTAACAAGTTTCCTCAGGTTTCTTACATAATTCATTTTCTTGCAGCCATATTACTGTGTTGTTGTTGTTGTTTTTCTTTCTGTTATCCAAGAAAGGCTTGGCACCTAGAGCAGTTTGCTCCTTCAAATTCAGCAGTAAGGTGTTTGCTCCTTCCTTGAGTATCTCAATTCCTTAACATGTGATTACATCAGGCTACCCAGGATAATCTTATTTTTTATTATCTCAATTGAAGAAACTTAATGATATCTGTAAAAATTCTTCCAACATACAAAGTAATATGGTCACAGGAGCAATATTTCATAATATCCACAAGTCCCCCTCACCCTGAAGGGAAATGGATCATGGAGTGCTACACCAGGAGATAGGGGCCTGGAATCTGCCTGTCACACTGGGGAGAAAGATGATTGGTGGAGATCAAAAGTCACTATAAGATGTGATGATGTGGAAAGAAAGAAAGAGAGAAAAGAGGCACAAATAGAATTGAACAAAGACAGAAATATCAATGATTAAGCAAAGATACATGATTTAATCAATCCTAAAATACTTACAGCTTTTAGTATTCATTGTCTAAAATTCACATCCATAGAAATTTAAGTCTTAAAATTCATACTCTTTTATTTACAAGGAAAATGCAAATAGTAAGGAAAATAGCTAATAAAGATAATAAAGAAAATAAAATAATTTTCCTACATCAAATTTTATTGTCCCCATTCTTTTTATTTTTAAAGAGGCTCTTTGATGTATTTTGTTGAACCCATTCCAAGCTTTCTACATTTCACTGAAGATATGAGACACTCAGCTATATATCTGCACAGTACGTACTTGATAGGGACTAAATATAGAGAATATTTTCACAGAAAATTATTTTATTTATGCATCCTGAAATCTCAACCACATTTTAAACAACAGTGCCACCTTGCATTTGTTTACCTTCCCCACCTACTTTTCTAAACATGTCTTTACCATTTTTGTTGTTAACAATATGGTCTTTATTTAAATCAGCACTTCCATCATTGAAACCATTTATAGAAGCAGTGACTTTCTGAAAATATATTTCACAAAGCTCAATTCATTATGGGATCACTGGACTAGAAGAGATATCAAAGAGGTCACACAGATTATCCTCTTGTTTCCAAGCAATCCCCCCGCCAAAAGATAACTATCCTGTTATAGAAATCTATCCAAAAAAGGAAATTCCACAGCCATCTTTCCAGCAAGTTTTTCCTGTGTCTAATTACCCCTGCAGTTAGGGACTTCTTGTACTAGTCTCTCTGGACATGTAGAACAGCTGGTAACCACACTCCTTATAATGACTGTTCATAAATCTGCAGATTTTTTTAAGTCATCTTCATTATCTCTCTTCCAGACCAAATGCATTCTATGTTTAGTAGTTAATTTCATATGTACTCAGTACTCAGGGACTAGGCTTAATGCATATTTAAAAATAACACTAGTTCCCTAACTTTTTGTGTATTTGAAACAAATAAAAATGAATTAAGACATATTAAGATGGTTCTAGTACCATGCAAATCGATCATTTGCCTAATTATGTGTGTTTCCAGCAGCTCAAGAATAAAAGGTCACATTTACAAAGTATGCAACAAAAACAACCATATCTACTTATCCTTCTGATAACTATGTTCACTTTCTTTGTAGAGTCCTTTTGCAAAGGATCCAATTTGCAAACACATACTGTTAAAAGTGACACTGGGTCTTACTAATCCTCCTCTGCTCTCTCTGGTACTCTGAATAAATTATTGATAAATTGAAATGTAGTAACTTCATTCCAATATTATCTCAACCCTACCTTGAAAATATATTTAGGAATCACTGTACTTTCATTTTGTTTCTCTGAATAATGTGAAATTTCATCATTTTTATGCTTTCTGTTTCTGGTAATATTGCCACTTTTCCACACAATAACCATTATAGCCCATTACACCTACTCTCCATAGAAATTACTAAAATGAAGTCCCATTTAAGTATGAACTTTTAAATACTGTTTATTGGATTGGCAGGAACATTACCAAATTATTTTCCCCCTTTATACCAATACTACACAAGATAATAAAATACTGAATTCAGTCTCCCATACCTCTTCTTCTATTATCAGAGACTGACTAAATGTTCTTATTAATATTAAGACAGAACAGATTTGCAAAATAGTGTGCTTTTTTATAGGCACTGGATTAGGATTTAGAGTTCTAGGATTCAGATTCTCTTTGAAAATGGAAAATTATAAGTGATATTAGCAAGAAGGTAGAAGAGAATCTCTTAGGCTCAGATCTCCCCCATCCCACAGAAATCCTTTACCAATCTCCTCCAGGCAAGAAAGCCTTGATGAATATCCCAGAACTTGAGGATGTGGCTGAGATAGCCTCTTGGATTACAGAGCTGAGGAAAAGTGCATTTTAGGGGTAAAATTAATAGGAATGTTTTTTCTTAGACCACAACAGTTTTTTTTCAAGCCAACATAGGACATTTCCATGGGCCTATGGCTCTTGTACTGTAAAAGAGAGTTGAAAGTAATCCTTCAGTATCTATGCCATTCTGAGACCCTTCATAGAAGGCTCATTCTCATCTTATCCCCTAGAAAATTCTTGGAGTGTTGGCAAGGCTAGATCATATGGGCCCAGGTAGAGAAAATAATGGGAATGTGACTTAAAACAACCAATGTATGTACCTTGGCAGTTGCTCTGAATTCTGTCTAACAGAATTGTTGTATCAGAGAGACTAACCAACAGCACTGTGTGCAAGAAGAATGGTTCACAGATCTGCTAGGCCTGAATCCAAGCCAATTCTCCTAGAGACACAGGGTATGCTCCTTAAGTCTTCCTCAGACTAGGAGGAAAATGTGGATCTATACTATATCAGAAGGTAAGCCCAAGTACAGGCATATTTTTGGAGTATAGCTTTTCTTTTGCACCTCCCACCTGGCTCTTGGAGGCCTCAAGCTTCAGAATCCAGCATGTGGCCTTCCCAAATACAGATGGGAAATAGCAGTACAGTCCAGCCACAGAAGACAATCTGCAACCCTTTCTAAACAAATTATAGAACTAAGCTAGTAGTTCTGCCTGGCTGCTAGAGTCCCTCAAATGATCTAATCAGACAACAGAGGACAACAAGCAAGCAATATCTTTTGGTTTCAGTAACAGTCTAACTAAAGAACATGAGATCAAGGACTGCCTGTCCAGGATCACTACCAGCTGGCCCATGCAGAATTCTTGGTTACACTAAATAGTGAAGATCAAGAAATATCTAGCAAGGCTAAAAGAGATGGCTGCCTCTACAAATATGCAGGCATCAATGTAAGCACACAAGGATTACGAAAAGTAAGAGAAACATGAGATCACCAAAAGGAACTCAAAGCTTCAGAAACAGAGGCTTATGAAATGACTGAAAAGAATTCATAATAATCCTCTTACAGAAGTCATAAAAGATCCAGGAAAACACAAAGCATAACTTAGATAAGATTTGGAAAACAAATTGTGAATAAAACGAGAACTTTGACAAAGAAATAAAAACAATAAGAAAAAGAAATCCTAAATAGAAGGAATATAATAGCCAAACTAAAAAAATCAATAGAAAACTTCAACAGCAGCCTTAATCAAACATTAGAAAGAACCTGAAATCAGACAGAGCATTTGAAATTATCCAGTATGAGAAGAAAAGGGAAATAGAATGAAAAATACATGCAAGAATTATGGAGCACCACAAAGTGAACTAACCTGTATATAAAATTAGTACCCAGAAAAGAAGAGAGAAAAGGAATTAGAAAGCATATTCGAGGAGCTAATTTCTGAAAATTCCCCAAGCCCAGAAAAAAGATGACAGAAAACTGTTAGCATTAATAAATAAATTCACTAAAGTTCTAGGTTGCAAAATCGATGAACAAACACCATGACATTTGTATACACCACTATGATAAATCAGAAAAATCTCCATTGCATTGATCTGGGCAACATTTTTTGGGGGGATATGAATATAAAAGTAAGACAACAAAAGAAAAAAAGTAGTGCAAATGTAATGGCATTAAACTAAGTAGCTTTGGAGGAGCAAAAGAAATATCAACAAAATGAAGAGAATAGTCACAAAATGAAAGGAAATATAACAAATCATACTTGTGAAAAGGGATTAACACCAAAACTACATAAAAAACTCAGTAGCAGGAAAACAACCAGATTAAAGAAGTAGCAAAGGATTTGGAATGGACGTTTTAAAGACAATGCAGAAATAATCAATAAGTGTATGAACAAATGTTTAGCATTGGGCTGAGGATATAGCTAAGTTGGTAGAATGCTTGCCTCTCATGCACAAGGACCTGGGTTCAATCCCCAGCACCACACATACACACACAAACACACACACACACACACACACACACACAATGTTTAGCATCATTAACTACAAGAAAAATGTAAGACTAAACCCTGAGATTTCACCTGACACCTATTAGAATGGCTTCAATCAAGACAATGTAAGGTATCAAGAGTTTGTGAGGGTATAGATAAAAGGAAACTCTTGTACATTGTTGGTGGGGATGTAAATTACTACAGGTTTGATGGAACAGGGTACAGAGTTTCCTCAAAAAACTAAAAATTGAACTACCAGTATCCTAATTCTGGCTACATATAGAGAAGTAAATGAAATCAGTATGTCAAAGAGACATCAGGAGTCCCATGTTTATTGCAGCATTATTGACAAAAGCCAAGAAATGGAAATAAAGTGTTCATTAATAGATGCATCAATCAAGAAGGAATACATGGTGGTGTAAATATACATAATGGAATAATATTCAGCCATATAAAGGAAGGGAGTCTTCTATCTGCAACAATGTAGATGAACCTGTAGGACATTAGGACAAGTAAAATAAGCTTGGCACAGGAATATAAATACCAAATGAATTTATTTATATGTGGAATCTAAAAAATGTGAACTCATAGCAACAGACAATAGAATGAAGGTTACCAGAAGTTGGGGCTTACAGGAAGCTTAAGAACAGAGAGTTGTTGATCAAGACATACAAATGTCAAAGAAACAATTTTTTGAGATCTATTTCACAGCAGGATAAGTTTAGCCAGTAGTAGTATAATGTATACTTTAAATTTTTTTTTTCAAATATCTCACCCTAAAAATGATAGTTAAGGGAGGTAATGTATTTATTAATTAGCTTGATTTAATCACTTTACACTCTATATTCATACCAAAATATCACATTTTATCTCAAAAGTGTATACAAAAATAAATCACTTTCAACTTTTTAAGAAAAAAAGTTGCATGTTTTTATGGCTTTTTTGTTTGATTGAACCCTGGAGTGCTGTAACACAGATCTATTCTCCAGCCCCTTTTCAAATTTTGAGATAGGACCTCACTAATTTGATGAGGATGGTCTTGAACTTTTTATCCTGCTGCTTCAGCCACAGGAGTCGATGGGATTACAGGTGTGCACCACTACACTTGGCCGCATGCATATTTTTAACACTTCATATATACAGAGGAAGTATTTTTGGTTAGCCTTTTCTATGTTGCACTAATTTGACTAATCATGAATGCTAGAGTGTGTTAATATGCATATATATATATATATATATATATATATATATATATATATATATAATTTTTCTCTCATTTTTGTTACATAATAAAATTTTAGTCCATTGTCTTTAGTTGTAACTATATTGTAAATATATTTATTTTATGTGGCATCTAAGATGCAATATGTTTTCCAAACTCCTGCAATTTTCTGTTGATCTCACTTATAACGTCTTTTGCCATACAAAATTTTAAAGTCATGCTATCAATGTGAGTATTTTATCACAGTTCTGGATGTCTTTCTTGGTCAGGAACATCATTGCCATTATTAGATGATGCATGTAGTTGACCAGATGTTGTATGGGACATATAATCTACCTAGAACTTAGGTTTCTATATGAAGTAAAACAGACATGATTTTATTTTCTTCTTATGAACAATTAATTATTAAGTAAAAATTATTTTCCTATTGAGTTGAAGTATTATTTCAACCATATATAAATATTCAATTATGTCAAGTTTATTCCTAGAGTCCCTACTCTGTTGCATTGTTTGTATTTGTTTTTTGCAAATGCAGGGAAGTTTTTGCTAATTCTCATACACATATATCATTAATTTGATTATAGCATATTTATGAAATTGTCCAATATTAGGTCAAAAAAATCTTCTCATTCGTTCACTGTGCTTTTTGTACATTATTTTTGTTATTCTTGAGTATTTATTCTTGAATTTTAAAATTATTTAATATATTTCAAAGATAATGCCTCTTCCTTAGAAAAATCTCTTTCTAATTTGAAGATGTTAGTTTGATATAATTTGACACAACAGACATTTAAATATTAATTAAATATATGTCTTTGTTATATTATTTTTAAAAATTATTCAATTTTCTACATTATTTATTGTTAAAATTTTATAGCCTTAGTCATTTTAGGGAGTTAATTTTTCTCCCTGTATGTTTGGGTGCTGGTGGTTTACATAATGAAAAAGGAGCTCTGAATTTTATAGTCATCTTGTGTTCAGTTACATTGTAAATTTATTAATATACATAGCTTTAAAATTGAATCTCTTGGATTTTGTAGGTATAAAATATGCCAATAAATATAGACCACTTTATTCTATCTCAGTTTTTTTCTTTTTTAAAATGGCAATAATAATATCTATTTTACAAAGTATCTGTGAGAAATAAATTAATTAAAATACATAAAACATTTTGAAAATTGCTTACTTCATTAGCCCTTAATAAATGTGCTACTTATAATGCTAATGATAGACATTCCTAAGTTATTCCTCATTTAGTTAAAATAGCTTAAGTGTATTTCCATGTATAAGAATGTTTTTCATGTCATTTGCTTTTCTCCTTCTTGGCTAGATGCAAAAATATTTTATACTCTAATTTTAAATTAGTTTTCAATGCCAGTACTCCCCAATGCAGAAAAGGAAAGCATTTTGTCTATAGTAAATGATAATTATAATGTAATATTCATACTATTCAGGGCAAGTTACTTAAGCTTCAAATATAAATCTCTGTTTTATATTCACACAATAGAGACAACTGCACTTTCTACTCCTGGATCTTGTGAGGATTACGTGAGCTCATAATCACAGAGTGCTGAGTATCTCTACACAGTGGCGAGTAGATGTTCAAATCATATTAATGCTTCATTTCACCCTCATTTCCACTTTTCCAGCATTTCTGGAAGGCCTCGTATACATGATCTTTAAATGGTCAACAAAGTACTTTATTATCCTTTCTTATTAGCATTTAACCATCACCAAACATTAACTCTTGCATGCCTGACTAAAAACAAACAAGATTTCTGTGTTTTATTACCTAAAAATATGTCTCTTCATAGTCCCTGCAGTAGATATATCTCTATATGTAGTCCCTGAGGTAGAAAAATTAGATTCAATGTTTGTATAAAACCCTGTGCTTAATAAATGTCAGGTCACAGAACTAAAGCACAGAGCTTTTGATAGATCATTTAAAATGAAAACTATCCACTCAATATACATTAGAATCTAGCATTGATGACAGTCCCATGTTTTTGTTTGTTTGTTTGATTGATTGATTTTCAGTAATAGAATGATTCTAGCATTTAATAATTCAATTGTCCAAAATCCCATGTTTGCACATTTAGGATGCATACTTACATAATGTATTATTTTAAAATTATATTTATATAAGCAGAATTGTTCATTCATCACAAGTGCAAGGCAACTCAAAACCAGAGTGCCAGAGTTAGCATTTTTTAATAGGCATCTCTAACCCATGTACTGAGAGTAGGATTACAATCACTAAATCATCCTGTCTCTGGGAACACATATGAACTGGAAACTAATGAGGTAAGCAATTTCAGTTAATTAGAATCAATAGTATCATCCTTTAATTAAACAATATTGATTGCATTATACATAAGGCAGCCTTTTGAAATGATATGCACTTACATAAGAAGTCTTTACCTTGCACAAACATGTCAACAGGCAAGTTTACTTTGATATGGACTATCCACTTCCTACACATGTCAATATAACAGCATTTTACATTTTTAAAGTTAGAACTTGTGAGATTTCTAAACACTCATTATGTGATGTTTGGTACTAAAATATGCATGCTGAAGTTGCTTTTGAACTGACAGTGAAGTCGCTATGAGTAAAATAGGAGTGGCTAATGAAAAGCTCAATTTATCCTGGACATAATTTTAAAATATACTGAAGACTCAGTGAATTACTACATAATTTAGAATTTTTGAATTAGATTTTTCTTTAATTAAATGAAAATTTCATGAGAGGATATTACAATCTCAAAATTTCATGGAAGATATTTTCACCCAAACATCCCACTACATATGTTTTGTGAGAGCAGTAACTGTGTCTATGTTGTTCACCAAGGTTTACCTTTTCCTGAGCACATGCTCAGTACAAAATGGGCATGCAAGAATATTAGCAAGTTATCAGACTGTTTTTAATGTTCCATTTGATATATGTGATACACATACTCAGTGCCCATGAAGCCACCAGAAGTCTTTATTGCCATGTTGACCTTGCCTACACTTTGCTTGGCTGCATAGGATTTATAAGGATCACTCCTTTCATTAATGAATAACCTGCTGCATCATCAACCTTGGTGCACCATTTAGTTTTTCACCATTATCACTTTCAGGAAACCATTTCTCTAATGTAACCTCAGAATTTTATGGGATAGCTTCAAGTCTATTTCCTTTTGTCCTATAACCAGTAGAAATGGAGAAGAGCTGAGCAGGTATCTATTTGGAAAGGATTGATACGTAGCCATCTTGAAGAGGAAGGGGTTAGCAAAATGTTTTAATATGTTACACTGGTTTGAAAATGAATGAGAAATTATGGGTGTAGTGTCAGGACAAAATAAATATGAGACTCATGAAGGACACACCTTGTCTTCAATGGAGGAAACTGTCCCAGATCCTATATTATTTTCCTTTGGGCTTTAGGTTGCAGTTGTTTGAGATGAGGGTTCAGTAAATAAAATTCAATTGATAGTAATTGAATGCCAGATTTGAATTGGCTCCAAGTTAGGTACTATGAGAAAAATTCAAAGTGTATGACTTAGGGATTTTTGTTACTTCAGCCAGGGTTCAGGATCTTCAGAATTTACCTTATTGGTCTATTTAAAATTAACTGGTATGTGGCATTAAAATGCTTAGCACAATACTTGGTTGTGCTAAGCCTTAGCTCTTCTTATTAGCCCTCACTCCTCTCTTCAAGAAGCATACTTGGAAATAGATCACTTAATGATTCTTAGTGCATTATTGTTTCTGTGGTACCTCTCAGGTGCTTTAATGGAGGCTTTTAATTATAGTATATAATTGAGAAAATACCTGAATGCAGTTTGTGTCCCTATAAGCCTATGTAAGCACTTCCATACCAATTTAAGCAGCAGATAG
This sequence comes from Marmota marmota marmota, assembly GCF_001458135.2. Classification (NCBI taxonomy): domain Eukaryota; kingdom Metazoa; phylum Chordata; class Mammalia; order Rodentia; family Sciuridae; genus Marmota; species Marmota marmota. Next base: position 29,698,992 of record NW_026000242.1, on the reverse strand, counting down.
CCAAGAATTTTTTTCTGGAAATGGCCTAGAGATATGATATTGCAGGTAGGTGGGTGGCTAGTAGATGCAACATAAGCAAAACTATTGGCTAGGGTTTTTTTTTTTTTCAGCTTTCTTCAGATATTTAGGGGTTCAGATGTCCAGTAATGTGAGTTCCTCCATTCTCTCTAAAGGGAAATCAGTGATTATAAACAGTTTCTGTTTACACTGATTGGGGAGGTAAGAAAGTATAGCAATGTATGAAAACCATGGGTTTTATAGCTCTGTTCAATTTATTACAAAGCACCCTTCTAGGGCCTTTGCTGGAAATGGGCCTAGAAGCTAAATTATTTCATCTGAGCTACTCAACCAAGAACCCAATTCCAAATTGCCTCTTGTATGATCCAGCATGTGCCTGAACCTCTGTGATTGAAAAGGGTGCAGAGAAGAGTGTGCCTAGGGTGATCCTGGCTGGGGATACCAAGTGCAGACAGCTCCCTTTGATGCTGGTATCCCATACTAGAAATTGGGAGGATGCCAGGAACTGTTCAGACAAATGCATTTGCACTCCAGGTCGGATCTTGGATAATTCACATCCATGGCAGTATAATATGTGATATCTGTGAAGATTTAGATTCCCTAAAAGTGGAATTTTCAGGAGGTCCCTGAGACTAGACATGCAGCAGAGATTGGCATCTGCCCAGCAACAGAGGGTGTGGATCTAATCACAAATACACTCTGACAGACTTCCAAACTAAACCCCAAGACTAAACCCCAGCTGCTGCAACTTCCAACTTAGAACTTTGCACAAGCCCCACTATGAAGTACATCATTTGTCAGTATTCCCCGGTCTATCCTATCTTATAATGTGAGACAGAAATCCGAGAGCTACTACAACCAGCTTTGCCTCCAGGACACAATGGGCTGGCAGCTTTATGAGAAACACAGAGAAGTGGGATTTAACAACTCCAGTCATTGACCCAAGGGTTACAGAACCTAAAAGAAATACAAAGAATGGCACAATTTCATAAACAATGAACATCAATCCTTGCCAACAGTTTTGGCCAACACAGCAGAAATAAGCCCTTTATTATTGTTAAGAATTTTTTCCATACTGCCTTTTCCTTTTTCAATGTTGGGTTTTTAAATTTTTTAAATTTATTTCTGATTTGTTTTACTCTGCATGATTGTGTGTGTGTGTGCACGCATGCATGTGTGTGTTCTTGCTGTACAGGTAAGTTCAAGAATGTATAAATATATATATTCATATAACATTTACTTTATTTAAATTGATTTCTTCTTCACCTGTTTATTATTTATTCTTGACTTTGGTATGGTAAAAATATTACATGAGTTTCATCTGGTTTGATTTTCATTGTTTGTTTGCAGCCTTTTTTTCCTCTTACTACCCTTTCTTCACTCAGTTTCCTCATTAATAACCAAATTTGCCTGTTTCCTCTTCCTCTCTTTCATTATTTTATTATTTTTAGTTATTTTTACTCCTCTTTCTTTATAGTTGTCATCTGGTAACCCACTCATTCTTCCCTTCTCTTCACTTTTTAAATATTTCAAATTTCTATTGCCTTTCTACACTACTTTTTCTTCACTTAAGGAACTATGATTTTATTATCTGATAGTTATATAATTTATGTAATTCCTACCCAATTCATAATACTGTAATTATTAATATGGTGAATCACATAATAAACACCTGCTGTTTAATGTCTGATCTGGTTCCTGTTGGTTTATTGTTGGTAGTAATGTTAAATTCTGAGCCCACCCTTCACCTATAGGGGTAATTAGTGTTTTAGATGTCAGAATATACACCAGATATTTATTTTAAAGCTGTATATTACTTGCTAACATTATTGCTATCCCTTGATTTCCCTTTCTTTAAGAGGGGCTGGGAAGTGATTATGACACTGTAAGTTCACAAGGTAGAGATCCTCCTGCTGAGCAAAACTCACAAACCAACCAGGCAACAGTGACCCTCACTTCACAAATTAGCCCCACTCAACCTCCAACAATACTTTAACACAGAGAATAGGGGAGAGAAAAATCCGAAATAAATTACCAAGCCCCAATGGAAATGATAATCAAGGGGTACCTCAGGTTCCATTTTGGTATATCTACTCACATAGCAGGAAAAAAAAAAAGAGAGAAGTCCCTAGAATAAAAATATAACTATACCACAATTAACAATATTATAAAAAAGGAAAAGGAATCCATCTCAACAGATGCACATATTTAAGACCTCTGAAATATGAGGAACTATGCAAACAAATCTCCTCCTTAAATTTACTCTACCTCAACAAAGGAACTCACATATATCAAAGTCGTTGAAATTCTAGAGAAAAACTATAAAGTGAATGACTAAAATGTTCAATGAACCAAAAGATTATCTAAGAAATTAATTAAGAGAACAAATACAGAAGGTGAAAGACCATTTTAAAAAGAAAATATATACCCTGACAAGAAATAAATCAGAACTGGAAATGAAAGGCATATTGAATCAAATTAAAAATTCACTTGCAAATACCAGAATCAGCTTATATTGTCTAGAAAATCAAACTTCGGGCCTCAAAGATAGAACTTCAGGCCTTGCAGACAGGTTATATGAATTTTAATTCTCTGCATGCAATAAGGAAAAATAAATAAATAAAATATCATGATTAGAATATACAAAAAATCTGAGACAACATCAAGAGACTAAATTTGAGATTCATGGAGTAGAACATAACATGGAGATACAGGCTAAAAGCATTAAGATTCTCTTCAGTGAAATAGTAGCAAAATATATTCCTATTCTTAGATATGGGATGGACATCCATACCCAGGATGTATATCAAACCCCAAATAGGCAAGATCAAAAAAAGAAAGTCTTTTAGACACATTAAAATCAAAATGTCTAACATATAAAATAAGGAAAGGATATTAAAAACTGCAAGAGAAAAACATTAGGTAATATTTAAAGGAAATCAATAAGGCTCTCTCCTAAAATCACAAATCAGACCTTAAAATCAAGGATGGCTCAGAATGAAATATTCAAAACTCTAAAAGAAACCAATTGCACACCAACATTTCTGTATCAAACAAAGCTATCTTTCAGAATTGATGAAGAAATAAACAATTTGCAACATAAGGATAAACAAAAATAATTCATTACCACTAAGCCAGCAATAGAAAAAATACTTAAAGATATATTACACAAAAAGCACTCAAAAACAAATCACAAATTTCATAAATGAATGAAACATTCTAGAAGACCAACAAACTAAATGAAAACCAAGAGTTAATTAAATATAACAAACAAAACAAAATGTCAGAAAACAACAAACCTCTATTTATAATAACATTGAATGTAAATGATCTCAATTCACCAATTAAAAGACATGGATTGGAAGAATGGATTAAAAAACATGATCAAACAATATGATATTTGCAAGAGACTCATAGACAAAGACACACATAGATTAAAGGTAAAAGAATGGAAAAAATTTTCCATGAAAATAAAGTGTGATAAAAGCAAGAGTAGCTAATCTTATATCTGACAAAACAGATTTTGCAAAAATTAATCAAAATTAAGTAAACATTAATCAGAAGGAACAAAAAAATGCCACTACATACTGGCAAAGGGAACAATGCAACAAAAAGATATGATAGTAAATATTTATGCCCCAAATATTTATGCATCTAATTATATCTAAATAAAAATACTTTCTAACATTAAGTCCCAGGTATATTTCAATGCAATTATACTGGATTATTTTGACACAATACTTTCATCAATAAATAGATAATCCACATATAAAGTCAATAAAGATATTTCCAAACGAATAATACTATAAATCAAATGTACATCAAAAAATCAAAAAACATCAGCAGAATATTTCACCCCAAAAAAGAGCTGAATTAATTTTATTCTCAGCAGGTCACAAAATAGTTTCAAAGTAGACCATCTTCTAGTTCAACATAAATCTTAGCAAATGCAAAAAAAAATGATGTAATCCTATCTATCCCATGAGATCACAATTGAATGAAAATAGAAATAACCACAAGAAAAATTACACAAAACACATAAATCCTTATAGCTACACTTTTAAGTGTGAAATGGATAGTAGAAGAAATGGGAAAAGAAATCAAGGAATTCTTAGAAACAAAGGAAAATAGAGACAGAACATGTCAAAATCTCCAGAACCATATGAAAGCAGTTCTAACAAGAGTGAGTTAGAATTTAGGTATTTTTTAGTGCCTAAATTGAAACAACATGAAGATTCCAAACAAATAATTTTATGCTATACTTCAAGGCCTTAGAAAAGGAAGAAAAAGCTAATTCTAAAATCAGAGGAAGATAAAAAATAATTAAGTACAGAGTAGAAATTAATGAAATTGAGAATTTAAAAATGCACATTATCAATGAAACAGAGTTGGTTCTTTAAAAAGATTGGAAAAACCTTAGAAATATTAAATAAAAGGAAGAGAGAGGACTCAAATTGATAAAAAATAGAGATGAAAAATGCAATACAACCCTAGATACTTCTGAAATCTGAAGGATTTGGAAAATTTATACTGCAAAAAACTAGAAGTCTAGAAGCCATTGACAAGTTTCTAGACACATGACCTTCCCAAATTGAAACAAGATGCTACAGAAAACCTATCAGACCCATATCAACTAATGATATTGAAATGGCAATTAAAAGCCTTCCAACAAAGTAAAGACCAATAATGAATGGACTCTCAGTTAAGTTCTTCCAGACATTTTAAGAAAGAACTGACACCAGTCTTTCTCAAATTATTCCATGAAATAGAAAGGAAGGCACACTCCCAAATGTATTTTATGAAGCCTTTATAACTGTGATACCAAAACCACACAAAACCAGACATCAAGGGAATTAAACTACAAACCAATATCCTTGATGAACACGCAAAAATTCTTAATAAAATATTGGCAAATGCAATTCAAAAACATTTCAAGGAGATAATATAAAATGATCAAGTGGGTTTTATACTAGGGATGCAATATTGATTCAACATATGCAAATCAATAAACTTAATTCACCACATAAGCAGACAAAAATTAAATGATTATATCAATGGATGAACAAAAGGCCTGAGATAAAATTCAGCACACAATAATGAGAAAAATATTGGAGTAACTGCGGATAGAAGAAAGAGACCTCAACATTCTAATGGATATATATGACAACCCAAACTCAATAGTATGCTGAATAGAGAAAAACTCAAAGAAGGTCCTCTAAAATCAGGAACAAGACAAGAACATCCACTCTCACAATTCCAATTCAATATAGTTCTTGAAGCAGAATTAAAATTGTCAAAATAACCATATTACTAAAAGTCTTATACAGATCCAATGCAATCTTTATGAAAATATCAATGATGCTTTTTTTCACAGAACTAGAAATACATCCTATTTGGAGGAATAAAAATCTAGAATAGCCAATGAAATTCTGAGCAAAAAGAGTGATACTGGAGGTTTCACAATAAATATCGAAAATTATACTAAAGAGCTATAATAACAATACACCATAGTACTGGCATCAAAGTAGATTTGAAAACCAATGGAGTACACAGAGACAAGTCCATATACTTACACTCATCTGATATATAATACAGATGCCAAAATATATGTTGAAGAAAAGATACCCTTTTTAAAAAATCGTGCTGAGAAAACTAGATATCCATATATGAAAGAATGAATCTAGATCCTAATCTTACCCTGAACAAAAATCATATCAAAGTGAATCAAAGACTCAGAAATTAGACCAGAAATATTGCAATTGCTAGAAAAAAAAAACAGAGGGTCAACAATCCAACATTTTGGTGCAGGCAACAAATTCCTTTAAAAAGTCCCAGTTCAAGAAATTACACAAAGAGTCAATAAGTGAGATGACATCAAATTTAAAATTTCTGCTCAGCAAACTAAATAATTAATAACACACTTCACCAATGATGGTAGAATGTGATGGACATCATTATACAAAGTACATGTATGAAGACACAAATTTGTGTGCATACTCTTTGTATACAACCAGACATATGAAAATGTGTCCTCTATATGTGTAATATGAATTGTAATGCATTCTGCTGTCATATATAAATAAAAGAAATTAGTAAAAATAATTAATAGCACAAAGAAAGAGCTTATAGAATGGGCAAAAATCTTTGCAAGCTACTCCTCTGACTGACGATTAATATCCAGAATATATATAAAGAACTCAAAAAGCTTAATATCAAAAAAATCAGATCACTAAGTGGGCATAAAAACTAAATATTTGTCTAAAGAAATGCACACACACACATACATGCACACACACAACAGAGTATTACTCAACTGTAAAGAAGAATGAAATCATGGCATTTGCTGGTAAAAGAATGGAAATGCAAAACATCATGTTATGGGAAATAAGTCAGACCCAGAAAGTCAAATGTCAAATGTTTCCTCTCATATGTGGAAGTTGGAGCAAATTAATTAAAAAAATGGGGGACGGGTTGGAGGCTGTATTTTATAAGAGTTATACTAACTCTGCTAATAAGCCAAATGAATAAAAGAAGGAATGGGAAAGGGGAGGAAAAGAGAAATTAATTTGACAAAATTATGTTATGAACATGTAAAAACATAGCACAGTAAATTTCAACTTTGTTATTCCATAAAGCACTAATTTAAAAAATAAATAAATAAACAGAAGAATGGCCAGTAGGGAGGAGGAAAAGGAATAGAGAGAGAAATGAGGGGAGGGAAAAGTAAGTCACTGGGGATCTAACTTTAGTAAATTAAATTCCATGTAAACATGATCATGTTGAAATTAACTCAACTATTATGTATAAATATAATGCTCTATTGAAAGCATTTTAAAAAAAACACACACCAAATCCAAGTTCTACTCATTCCATGAATCCCATCTGCTACTTGTAGTGAAATAAAACAACTTTGACTACTCAGTATCATCAAGGACCCAGAACTTAAATGCAATACAAGAATATACAGTTCAGAAACTAGTCCTATGATGCAAACAAGGCAAGCAATATGACAGCACTTGACATGCTGTTTGCAACAAAAACTAGGACTCCTTTGAGACTACTCCAATGAAATTTATAATTTAATGAGAGACAAACCTTCCATTTGGGGAAGAAAAAAGACAAATAAATATAACTACTTTAAAATTACTATTTTCCCCTTCAAAACTCATGTTAAAATTTAGTTACTGCACCAACAGTATTAAGAGGTAGGGTCTTTAAGATGTTATTAAGTTATAAGATTTTGTTCCAATGAATTAATTAATTCTATTATTGTGGGAGCATGTTCCTTATTAAATGTCAAAGTTACTTCCCTTTCTTCTGTTTTTTTTTTTTTTTTTTTACCTTTCTCTNATGTGCCTATAACATGCTTCTTTTGTTACTATAGATTTGTATTATAATTTAAGATCAGATATTGTGATACTTCCTGCTTCACTTTTCTTGCTAAGAATTACTTTGTCTATTCTGGGCCTTATTTTTCTAAATAAATTTCTGCTGCAGTCTGGCTGCAGCAGAATAACCGGGGGGTGACAAGCAACTTGTGTACATTGATACAGAAGGAGTGGGAGCTGTTTATTGTAGGACAGGAGGGGTATATATACATTACACACAGCTTATGTTAATTAACATAAACTAGATACAGCAGTCAACCAATAAGGAATCTCCACACTTAATGGCTCACTGGCATTACTTCACAAAGCACTCCCTCTGGCAAAATGCCAGGTGCCATCTTGACTTGTTTATAGACCCTAACAAATTTCATGATTGATTTTTCTATTTCTATGAAAAATGACATTGGAATTTTAATAGGAATTGCTTTAAATCTGTATTGTGCTTTTGATTGTATGGTCATTTTGACAATATTAATTCTGCCTATCCAAGAACATGGAAAATATTTCCATCTTCTAGGGCCTTCTTCCAATTTCTTTCTTTAGTGTTTTCTAGTTTTCATTGTAAAGATCTTTCACCTCTTTTGTTAGATTGATTCCCAAATATATTTTTTGAGGCTATTGTGAATGGGATGGTTTTCTTGATTTCTCTCTCAGTTGATTCATCATTGGCATATAGGAACACAATTCATTATGGGTGTTAATTTTATATCCTGCTACTTTAATGAATTTTTTATAAGTGCTTTCTGGTAAAGTTTTTTTGGCTTTTCTAAATATAAAATTATATCTTTGGCAAATAGGGTTATTTTGAGCTCTTCTTTTCCTATTCATAACCCTTTAATTTTTGTTTTTCCCCCTTTTGTCTAATTGCTCTGGCTAGCATTTCAAGGAATATGACAAATAGGAATATCTTGTTCCAGATTTTAGAGGGCATGTTTTCAATTTTCTCCATTTATAATGATGTTGTCACCCCTTCTCCCCTTTTATTGAGACAGGATCTCACTCCATTGCTTAGGGCCTCGCTAAATTGCTAAAGCTTGCCGAGAACTTGCAATCCTCCTGCTTCAACCTCCTAAGTGGCTGCAATTAGTGGCATGGGCCACCAAGCCAGAGAATATATTTTAATGATTTACAACATCTGAATTTTATTGAAACCTTTAGAATAGGCAAATCCCTTAGAGATTTGGGGCCCATATAACACTGATCTTACATAACAAATAGGTAGCAAACTCTCCCTCTCATGCAACTCTCGAAAGAAAGCAAATATAGACCCTCAAAGAAAACAGGTCTTCCACTGCTGGGTGAGCTGGCCTCAGATCTCTTAATGAGATGTTCCCACCACTAAAAAACAAAACAAGGATAAGTCACTCTTTTTAAGTTTTATATTCTTCTAAACACTGATGGATTTATCATTTTTGATTCAAAAAGAAAAAAAAATGGACTGTTTTCATTATAGAAGAAAAAAAAGACAGTTACTTAAGAATATTCAAAGTTAAACATTTTTTGGAAGTGTCCGTCAAGAATCATAAATTTTTTAAAGAAACTGATCTATAAGACAGTTGACAGTGAGCATCCTAGGATATAACATGATTTGTAACCACCGTTATGTCAATAATAATACTCCAATCTGCATCATGATTGAATATCCAGTTGCCTGGAGACCAAGATTTTTATTTTTGTTTTCTGGAGAAGTGAGATATTGATTTTAAAAAAAAATGCTTCTTATTGTCTACTGCTCTGTTTTAGCACATTTCAAGATACTTAGGGTAGGAAATTTTCTAAATTTGAAGTATAAATAATTAGATTGGAAGGCCTATAAATTTGAGCTTAATTAATTTAGAAAGTATTTAATTGGGCTGTGTATACTCACACCTGTAATGATCAGGTATTGAGGAGACATAATGCTTCAGAAAGGTTTGTTAATAGAGGTGCTAAGAATATTTCTGTTGTATGGAGGAAAGGACTGAAAATACTTTTATTTATTTATTTTTTTGTACTAGGGTTTGATCCCAGGGGTACTTAACCCCTGAGATGAATCCATAGCCTTCATTTTTTATTCTTTATTTTGAGACAGAGTCTTGCTTCCTTGCTCAGGGCTTCGCTAATGTGCTGAAGCTGTCCTTGAATTTTTGATCCTCATGCCTCAGCCTGCTGAGTCATTAGGATTGCAGCTATATGCCACTAAGCCTGAGTCAACAGTTACTAATAGTTGCTTAAAGTATTACATTTATTTGGAAGTACTAATGGTCAATTTGAGTTGTTAACTTGATTGGATTAAGAGATGCCAATGTTTAAGAAGCTTATTTGTGTCTATGTGGGTGTGTCTAGGTATGATTGGCATATGGAGTAGCCAACTGAAAAGGAGACCCTCCTTAAGTGTGGGCAGCACTCTCCAATAGGATGATGGATTGGAATGGATAAAAGTTGGAAGAAAAAGGAAGCAGCAGCAAATGGACACTCAATTCTTCTTGAACAGTTTTTTTTTTATTTGTTCTAATTAATTACATATGATACCAGAATGCATTTTGATTCATTGTACACAAATGGAGCACAACTTTTTCTTTCACTGGTTGTACATGATGTAGAGTCACACACATGTGCAGTCATACATGTAGGGTAATGATGTTCAACTCCTTCCACAATTTTTCCCAGTCCCATGGCCCCTTCCCTTGCTTCCCTCCTCTTTGCCCAATCAAATTTCTTCCATTCTTCCCATTCCTCATGCCCAGTTACGGGTCAGCATCACTTTTCAGAGAAAACATTTGGCCTTTCTTGGGGGGGGATTGGCTTACTTCCTTTAGCATTATAGTCTCCAACTCCAAACATTTACTTGAAAATGCTACAATTTTATTCTCTTGTAATGCTGAGTAATATTCCATTGTGTATATGTATCACAGTTTCTAGGTTGGTTCCACAGTTTAGCTATTGTGAATTGAGCTGCTATGAACATTTTGCCTGTATCATGATAATATGCTAATTTTAAGTCCTTTGGGTATAGAATAAGAAGTGAAATAAGGTAAGTCAAATGGTGGTTCGATTCCAAGTTTACAAAGAATCTCCATATTGCTTTCCATAGTGGGTGCACCAATTTTCAGTCCTATCAGCAATGTATGAGTATACATTTTTCTCCACATCCTGGCCAACATTTATGTTGCTTATATTTTTGATAATTGCCATTCTGACTGGAATGAGATCTTACAGCAGCTTTGATTTGCATTTCTCTAATTACTAGAGTACTTGAACATTTTTTCACATATCTGTTGATCAATTATATATCTCCTTCTGAGAAGCATCTGTTCAGTTGCTTAGACCATTTATTGACTGGGTTATGATGCAAGTTTGGTTCAACATAAGAAAATCAATAAATGTAATTTGTCACATCAACAGACTTAAAGATAAAAATCATATGATCATCTCAATAGATGCAAAAAAGCTTTTGATAAAATACAATACCATTTCTCATGTTCAGAAAGCTAGAAAAACTAGGGATAGTAGGAACATACCTCAACATTGTAAAAACTATCTATGCTAAGCCCAAGGCCAGTATTACTCTAAATGGAAAAAAATGGAGATATTTTCTCTAAAAACTGTAAGACAGGGATGCCCTCTCTCACCACTCCTATTCAACATAGTCCTTGAAAATCTAGCCAAGTCAAATAGATGAAAAAAATTAAAGGGATACAAATAGAAAAAGATGAATCAGCTATCTCTTTTTTACTGACAACATAATTCTATACTTAGAGAATCCAAAAAATTTCACCAGAAAACTTCTATAATTAATATATGAATTCATCAAAGTAGCAGGACATAAAATTAACACCCATAAATCAAAGGCATTTCTGCACATCAGTGACAAATGCTCTGGAAAAAAATGTAGAAAAACTATCCCATTTATAATAGCCTCAAAAATATTACTTGGGAATAAACTTAATGAAAGAGTGAAAGATCTCTACAATGAAAACTACAGAATACTAAAGAAAGAAATCAAATAAGACCTTAGAAGATGGAAAGATATCCCATGTTTTTGGATAAGAAGAATGAATATTGTCAAAATGGTGATACTACCAAAAGCATTATACAGATTTAAAGCAATCCCAATTAAAATCCCAAAAACATTACTCATAGAAATAGGAAAAGCAATCATGGAATTCATATGGAAAAATAAGAGACCCAGAATAACCAAAGCAATCCTTAGCAACAAGCGGGAAGCAGTAGGCAGCACAATACCAGACCTTAAACTATACTACACAGCAATAGTAACAAAAACAACATGGTATAGGCACCAAAATAGACATGTAAATCAGTGGTACAGAGTAGAATACACAGAGACAAACCCACATAAATACAGTTATCTCATACTCAACAAATGCACCAATAACATACATTGGTGAAAAGATAGCCTCTTCAATAAATGGTGATCAGAAAACTGGAAATCCATATGCACCAAAATCAAATTAAACCAAGATCTCTCAACATTCACCAAGCTCAACTCAAAATGGATCAAGGACCTAGGTATTAGACCAGAAACCCTACACCTAATAGAAGAAAAAGTAGGCCCGAATCTTCATCATGTTGGATTACATCCTGATTTCCTTAACCAGATTCCCTAAAGTGAAAGAAATAAAATTAAGAATTAATAAATTGGATGGATTCAAACTAAAAGATTCTTCTCAGCAAAGGAGATAAGCAATAAAGTGAAGAGAGAGCCTACAGAATGGAAGAACATCTTTACTACACGCATATCAGATACTACACTAATCTCCACAATATATAAAGAACTCAAAAAACACCAAAAAATAAATAACACAGTCAATAATTGAACAGGTTCTTGATTGCTGCTGTGATTGTCTAAGAATATCTGACTCTGCTTCTTCACTTTTCCAAAGCAGACTCTGCTGCCAGTGATTCCCCAAAAGCCTTTGGTCTCAGTCTAAGGTAGCAACATTGATCCTTCTTGTTCTGAGCCTTTAGCCATTTGGAATGTGCAGCTACTCATTCTGCCAGCTCTCCAGCCTGCAGTTGGCCATTGAAGACTATCTAGCTCTGGACACATAAGCCAAACTAATAAATCCCCGTTTTATAATTGTACTTCCTATTGATTCTGTTCCTCTAGAGAACCCTTATACTGAAATAAATAATAGATATATCTACAGGAGAAAACAAATATGACATCATTTTAAAAGTAGCCTTTTCTTCTATAGACTAAATTATCCAAGATCCCTTGTCATTTTCTCAAAGACTTAACTTTGCCTTTGTATGAAATAAGTTTTCAATAAATGTATTTCAATTTATAGTAGCTGCATACCAGCTATTAATGACTCTAGGTACAATAAAATGAATAAATACAAAGAACAAGAAGGGATCAGCAGAGTCTACTAGTGATGTGTATAATGTTTAATCCTCTATTTAGCTGATGTCTGCTAGATCTTCATTAATAATCAAGATTATGCACCTTAATTGTAGTACAACTGTTGGAATATAGACACAACTTCGAGATTTTAATTTTTTGAAAGTTATTCACTCTTAGAAATATCCCTCAGAAATATTTATGAATTACATGTATTTGAGGAGGAGTAGCAGCCTGTTAACTTTAACACTTCTCAATAAGAGTTATGACTATATATTTTTTATATAATCCCTAGGGGGTATTGATTTGGAGTTACCAGATAAATATTTTTATGCTGAGGTCATGCTAGAAATTTTTAAGATATTTTTTGTCTTTCCTTTATTGGACAAGGTAGCAAATATGACCAGCAGGACCATGATATCCAACTCCCGCTACAAGCACTGCATTTCATCAGGAAAAATAAGATCTGTAACCCAAAGTCAGCCTTGGCTAGGGATGCACAAATGTACAAAAAGCAGATTATTGTTTTACATTTTATTTGGTATCAGATTTTTATAATTTTCCACAACAACCAAGCCCCCATTCACAGAAGGAGCACAATTGTAATAAGAGATCAAAGAACTGCCTCTGACTTTTGTCTTACTGTGTAACTAGACATTACTTCATTTCTTCTTTGCAGTCATTTTTTTTTAACCACTTGAGAAGAATCACACCAATTTGACCTATCTTGCAGAAGACTGAGTACTGTGATGTTTATTAAACTTCAAAGCTGTACTTGAATAGACTCACAGGAATATATGCCAATATCAGATACCAGTATTTTATTTAATTTGATTCATTTTTGTTTCAAGTCATTGGGAACCAGTATGAACACCTGATAGGAAACAAAACACAACAAAGCTTATCTATCAGTCATCTTTGTTAAAGTGGCCTGTAAAGTCTCTTATAAAGTCCAATGTCTGTGGTGAAACTGCATTTTTGTTTATTCAAAGAGCCCTCTTATCTCACCCACCTATTCTTCACTAGATTTATTCCATCTATCCTCATCATGTTTGCCTTTATGTTTATATTTCTGCTATCTCACACTTTTCAGTATTTTTACCATGTATTTTTCCAGTTGTTCCTTTCTTTTTCTCCTTAGTGAATGAAGTAACTATGACCTTTCCAAGGACTGGCTTTGCTTATTTCCTTTGTTTTATCTGCTTGTTTATCAGTTGTTCATGCATTTGAAAGAATTTTCAACACTTACACATTGTGCTTCTGCCAATGAATGATCAGCTTTTAAAAGAATAATACACACCTTTCAACTTTACATTAAAATCAAACAACTTTACTGGTGTTACTCAACCAACACAGAATTTTCTCTGCTTGACATTTGAGTCTCAACTTCTATTAATCAATGATGTAACATTGTAGTGATTAGGGGTACTTAGAAGATGTGTGCTTTATAATTGGCTCATGGATGCTATAAAGTTTGGTTGTCTAATGCATAGTACAAGTCATGTGAAATTCAGACCTCTCCTTAAGAAATCAAAAATAAAGCAGAGCTTTAATTAGTTCATTATTGAGTGCTTTTAAGTGTCCCAGGCAGAGAATGAAGATGTGATTGCAAATAAAATGAGGCTATAATTTAACTGTTAAATAATTTATAAATTATTGATAATTATAAATCTTTAGCATACTTATCTAAACTCTTCCTGTTCTAGTCTTAACTTCATTTCCCCTTGTTTATTAACAAAGTGGCTATCAGACAGTCCATGTGCCTAAAGGCTTGAAGGATGTGCCATCTAACTATTACATTCTTTCATTCAGCAAACTTTCAATCAGCACTTGGTGTATGCTAGGTCCTATGCAAGGGATACAAATATGATTAAGATTTAACCTTTTCCTTATAGAGCTGACAGCATAGAGGAGATAGTTTTGTTTTTAAGGAAGAAAATGTGATCAAAGGCAATGCAGAAAAAAATTGAAAAATTTTAGAATTTTGCTTTGAAATTATTTTCCCTTAAAGAACCAGTCAAATTTTTAGACCATTGGTTCCCACTAGGAATAGAATATTGAAATTAATGATTAATGAAAAAATAAAATACTTCTATTGCTTTGAAAAATTTAGTATGAAGAATAGGTACAATGTGGTCAAAATTAGAATACTTTTATAAAGGAAATCATATAAGGATTGGTACCTGATTCACCTGGCCTGGAATTATGATATAGATTCTTTGAGTTGTTGAGTTGTTTCTCAGCCAGTGTGTACCAAAATCAATGAGCTCCACTCCTACAGCTTCCAAATTGGTAGGTTTTGAGAGATGCCTTTAACAATATTCCTACTGATGCTGATGCTTCTGGTCCAGAGACTATGCTCTAAGAAGCAATGAGTTGGACTGCACACTAGCCAAGGCAAACCCTTAAAATGATTGCTATACATGCAATGTGCACCTAACTGAAATCCATGACCTTTGACTAAATCTCCAATGGTAATTTGTAGTCATTTCAAAACACAATGCAAAGCCTGGCTCTATACCTGGTATTGGTTATATTCACATGGGAAACTTTAGTACATATCACCTCCTTACACGACAGATTGAGATATGTGACTTTAAGCCTCTATTGAATGAAAGTGAATCCATTTGTGATTATGTAATTTTATAATTTGAAATCAAGAAAGAGAGGCTTAGAAGAAAGTTAAAATTTAAAACTCTTTATCCAAGTAATCTGAAACAGGATTTTAATTCAGAAATCAGATGCTTTACCTATTTTCTTCAACAACTTATAATCTAGTACAAGCTACCTAGACACATTTTCTACCAGCATGGAGTGATTGCCAAGGAGACTCCACTTCTTCCCTGGGCGAGCTCATGTGTCCGCTCTCCTTTTATACTAAAAGAAGGAAAAATCATGTTATATTGTCAGGGCACAATGCTCAGGAAGTAGAGGCTCTGGATCCAGCCTAATAACAAAGATTTGAAGTGATTACCAGGATGGTAAGTTTTCTGTGTTCCATTGCCAGCAAAAATACTTGAGTTCAAATGATGAAACTTAAACTTATAGGCTTGAAGGAATATCAGCCTCCAAGAGCAGTTGGTGTATCCTTCATTTCACAAATATAAGGGGAAAAGACCAAGTGATAATTTTCATCTACCTGCCAATATCAAGAATTTCTCTAGATCTGATTTCATGAGAGTCATGATATTTCTCTCAAAAGAGAAAATCAGATATTCCAAAAAGAAATATTCATTATCTTACCCCTGAATCAGAAATAAGAATAGTTTCATCACATGGAGATTCAGAATTTGGGACTTTCAGAAACAAGTAAAATTTCCTAAAATTTCTGATTTTTGTTTATCTTTCAGAACTGTGCCATTGAGGCTTATATCAAATTCTAAAATGCTGGCTCTTTATGATTTTCTTCTGTAGCTCTGTGATCAATGTTATCAGTATGACTGTCAACCTTCTCATCCTCTTCATTCAAGGTTCCTCAAGTCAGGATCAAGTGAGAGGTATTCACCACAGGGGATGCAGTCTTTGGCAATCCCTGAGTCCAAAACTACAGAGCCCATCTCTTTCTGAAGATAGTCCAGTTGTTCTTTATTTTGTTCTCTCTGTGCACTGGACATTGATTTCTTCAGATCTTTAATTAAGAATGATACTCCCTTTCACATTCTTTTTCAGCACTGATGACTTGCACAAAGAGCCAACAATAGCAGAGAATTCACCACCCTACGAGTAAGCTATAAAATTCATCTAACACCTGGCCTATTTAGCAAGTCTGTTTACTGACATATGTAGTTTCTTGATTCAAGCCATCTAGGAAAGACTCAAAATTCTGCATCCATTCCACTGTAAAGCTATGATCAATGATGTCAGTGTTGTTCACGACCAAAATGAAAGGCAGTTTGGTTTTATACAAGGTGCTACAGGCATAGAGTGCATTAGAGATGAGGGGCACTGGGTCAGTACATTTTAAGATGTCCATTATATAAATCACCACTGTTGGAAATGAGGATGCCAGGGCCTCAGTGATGATTGTCCCAGAAACTGAGGAGGTGAATTTTTCAATCTGTCCAGATGTATCAAGCAAGATGCATTCTGGGACTTCTGAATAAATTTTATTTTTTTAATAAAACCTGGTAGCGAAGAGATTAAGAGAAGTTGCTATGTCACCACTGAACCCAAGATCACCTTGTTTCATGACTTCTTTATACTTCACAGTGTCATGAATATTTGTATTGGCAGGGAAGGGGACTTCATGAATGGCTGGGTCCAAATTAATCACATATGGTTGAAAGCCTTGGCAATGCAGATGTCCTGTGAACTTTTGTACAAAGGTGTTTTTTCTGATTCCCGCCATACCCAATGCCAATAGAAACACAGAGGACCAAAGGGACCCCAAATCCTGAGGCTCAGCTGCATCCACCATAGACCTACGGACCACACAATCAAGAAGTATGAGTTTTAGTTTTACTTTATTCATATTAAAAGCAAAGGTCCATTTTTATCTAGATCAAATTCTTGAAAACTAGTTAATCACTTTATTTGTAAGAATGAAGCAAATAATCAATTAAATAATAATCAATGTAGGAAATTAAAATAATATTTCTTTAATGTTATACTTTATGTCTATCTGCTTTAAAAAAACTAAGTTTGCACTTAGAAATGAATTACATTTTACCTATTATCTTCCTCACTGAAATATCTGCAGCATCTTTATGAATCAAGAAAATGATTAAATAAGAATGTTATTTTAATGGCTAGATTATAGATATTCCATTCAGACAATAAGAAATATATGCATTCCTACATATGCGAACCTATTTAAAACATCGTTATGTAATTATTGCACTTTTTATCTGAGAATTAAATACTCCATTTATCCACTGGCCATCTTCTCTGAGTTTTAATTCATTTTCCTCTGCTAAAATGTTATTCATCTCTCTGACTTCATTACCAACTCTTGTCACATTGCACATTGATCTTCATTGGATATTCAACTTTAATATTATTTATTGCCTTTTGAGCATCATCAAGCATTAGCAACAATATAAGCCAAAACAACATACATATCATTGAGGTTTTATTTTTTAAAAAAGCCATATTAATATTAAGGACACATGCAAAAGAAGCTAAAATATTATTGGAAATTTTGTATTCATTGTGTTTGTCATAATTATACAGAAATTTTTATGCTACTGTGGTTAGGATTTTAATCTATGTTCCAAACCATACCAGAAGCCTATTTAAGGCATGGGCTCCTTTTGTGAATTCATGTTAAGGAGTTAGCACCCAGCATGGTACAATAATTTATAATAATGTTCTTTATAATATATTGAGGATATTGAAGTTAGCTGCAATAATAATAATTTGGCTTTCAACCTAATTAATATTAAAGCAAATCTCATAAATCCAGTTATGAACATTACTTTTCATATGCATTTGAATTAAGTCATCTTTGAATTCTAATTCTAGGCAAACAAACCCCCCCCCCAAGAAAAAACTCTGTTTCTATCAATTGCATATATTCATTAGGATTGCATGAATTGATTAAATTTTTTGGCCTATACAGGGAGTTAAAATGTTGAATGTTTAAAAGTTTATTAAAATTAATTTGGCACAAACCCAACCAAGTAGCCATTTCTTCATTCTTACCCCGCTCCGCCTTCTTCTTCTTTTGCTTTTGTTCATAGAACTGAATTACAACGTTTTTCATAATAAATGTGTAAATTAAAAAAATAATCAGAATCATGTTGTAACTATTGATTATCCTTTCCTGAAGTATATAACTAAATTCAGTATTCATCAAGAGTAGATTCAAGGCTGGGGATATAGCTCAATTGGTAGAGTTCTTGCCCTGCATGCACAAGGCCCTGGATTCAATCCCCAGCAGCAGAGAGAGAGAGAGACAGAGAGAGAGACAGAGAGAGAGAAAGGAGAGTAAGTAGATTCAAAGATTCAAATCATTGTATAATTATCAAGAGTCTATGAGGGACAAATCACTTTAACCTGTTTTGGAAGAAAAAATAATGAGAAAATCAAGAGCCTTAATCTCTAGAAATCTATCATCTAATAAATTGTTCTTTTATTAATGACTATAATCACCTTACTGTGCAATAGAACACCAGAACTAAAATAGGTAGAAGATAGGGGTTTGAAAGTTTTGCCACAAAGAAACATTAAATGTTTGAGATGATGGTAATGCTAATAACCCTGCTTTGATTATTATATAATCTTTAAATATATCAAAACATTAAATTGTACCTTTTGCTATCACACAATTATATATTTGTACAATTATGTCAACTAAAAACAAAGAAAAACAAGAAGAGCAAGCAAAAAAATAAAATAAAACCCTAAACTTAGACACAAATACAAATAAACACATGCTATTGTCAATGAGTAAACTTGAAGATCTAACCATTATTTTACAAATAGAGGGAAGTGGTCTTCATTGATTTATATTTAACATCCAACTGGTAGGATTTTTATATGTCTTGGAGACAAAATGTTTAAAATGTGCTATGTGTTGTGATAATTCAGTTCCAGCTCCTCTTTTCTTTACTTTCCTGCTTCCTTGCTCTTGCTCTCACTCCTGCTCACTTTTTTTTAAAAACTCAGTCGTCATTCACACAATGGGAAAACACAGATATAAGTTGAGTATGAATATTAATACACAGAAGCAGTGCCACTCCACAGGTTAAGATGCCTGAGGAAAATGATTGAAGAGGTGAGTAAAACAACAGAGATGCTTGTGATGGGGAAATGTTCACTTTGCACATTTTCTTTGTTTCTACACTCTATTTCACTGAGCATGCTATTTAAAAAAAAAATGTGCTAACCTGTAAGAATTTTTTGTGCAAGTTAAGCAGCAGCTTTATTGAAATATGTGCAACTTTCATTAAAGTTTTTAGAATACTTTTTTACTTCAGAAAATGTGTTGATTATACAGCATTAAGAACAAATTTGTTGAAGTAATTGACATTTATTCTGTTTCACAACAATTGTGCTCATGAAAAATTTGTTTGTTAGATGATTTTTCTTTTGCTTCCTTTTGTGATGGGACTCTGGAAAACAAAAGTTTTTCTTTAATTTCTCCATATATCATCACAACATATTTCTCAACCTCATTTCCAATTGTGAATTTTAGCAATCAAGAACAAGAGAAATCAATCAGCCCACACATTTTCAGTCTTTCACAATTAAAAACTACTTTCAATAGTTAGGAGTCCCTGCCTCATCTGTCAGATGATCTGCTAGTTGTCACACGTCAAGCCCAGAAAAAGATGCACCTGCTTTAAATCCTTCTTTCACATTTCACCTATCCCTTGGCAGCAACATTGAACTGATTTTGCTTCTTCTTAAACCTTTGTGCATGCTATTTTCTCTCCTCAGTATTCTGCTTTCTATTATCCAAATGGAAATTCTAACAACTCTTATTGTTTCCTTCTTCCATGTTCCCAGGGCAATCCCCTAAAACAGGCAGATCCCTACACAATTGGTCATTAAAAATTATATCATTAAATCTAGTATTTTATATGTACAATGATATCTTAAAATCATGTCACTCTTCTTCTCAAAACCTCTCCATAATCACTCACTACCCTAAATATAAAATCTAAAACATATTGCACAATATATAATGTTTTCTTTAATGATGCAGTCCACAACTATTTCACCAGCTTCAAACTTTGTGGCTATTCCTTTGTAATCTCCTATCTTGGGCTTAATTCTGTCCCCTACACATATTAAATACTCTTTCCCTTCCTGGTCCTTGACTGTGTATTTTCTATTATCTGGATTTTTTCTCCAGCCTAACCTGGCTCCATTTATTTAATAACAAATCCTGTTGAAGTCAATCAATTCTGGGATCTTCCCATGACCCTGTAAACATTCCTCTTCTCAAGACTCTGATAAATCCCAACACTATCTTTTTCATGTTCAGTAAGAAATTGCTAACGGACTGACTGGTTATTTAAATGACAATATTATAAAGCAATTAACTTTCTGGCAAGTCTCAAAATGGAATAAATATCCTCCACTCCATTCCATACTACCCATTAAAGAAAATCTAGGAAGGAAGGAAGGCAGTAGGCTGCCACAGAATGGCACCTCTTTTCTGTCACTTGTTCTAGATTTCATAAGAGTCAGGCAAAAACAGAAACAGCATTCTGAGTGAGTCTACTCTTCACCTTATAGTTGACAACTATTAGGTGGCCTGGTCTTAATGTAACTGGGCCTCACTTTATACTTAAGAAATCAGTATATTTCGGTGAGCCAGCAGAGAAATCTTGGCTCTCACAGAATTTATGAAATAGAATCTCTAGGCCATAAATTTTATAGGCAGGAATATAGCTCATTTTTTTGAAATCCAAAGTAGATTCTGTCACCAAATGACCATCCTTCAATTCAGCTTTATCTAACTATGAATCATAATAAACAGTCTTCTTACAGTAATATGACACTTACAAAGCCATTTCTTGAATATGGTCTCTGAGCACTAAAATAACAAGGGAAGAGATGGAGTATTATTATCTCCATCTTAAAAGATAAAGACTCAAAGAAGCAATTTAAATAGCCAAGAACATATAGATAATATGTGACAAGATAATCTTGACTGACTTCAAATCCACTCTTCTCTACAAAAAATCATGATCATAATTCTGGGTTATTACTGTGCAATGCAATAGTTCAATATAATAATATTACTAAATTATTCCAAAAAAATGGGGAAAAAGTCCTCCTTATACTACCAAAAGTTTAGCAAATGAGCTTAAAAATTATTTTGTAAGCACTCAGTAGAAAGCAAAGGTTGGTAATAAAATAACTGGTGCTTATTGAATGCTTTGCTATGTTCTAATGCCTTGGTATTATTCTATGTAGTTAAAATGTATTATTTCCTTGAATGCTTTTAACCCTGTACTAGATATTATTGTAAATTTCCTTTACAGATAAGAGAATTCAGGCAAAAAGACTCAACAACTTCACCAAACCTAGAGTGATTAAATGACACAGCCAAGATACAAACTCAAGCCAGAATACTTACTCCTTCCCTTGGGCTTTTCTACCACAAACTAAATTTTCATCTGGCCCCAGACACAGAACAAGCACAGAGCTCACAGCTGTATGAAAGGTTCTTCCAGAGCCTCAGTAAATTAACATTTCCAAAGTGTTCATGACTATGCCCAATAGAGTTTCAGCATAAGGTCAGCCCTTGGGCAGTTTTGTCTGACTCATTATTCATGGGTCTTTTTGTCTCCCAAGCTCATAATTTCTCCTAATGAGGAAGACTAGAAAATGAAACTGTGAGCCCCATTCGAGAATAAAAATTGTTTTGTAATAACTGTGTTTCAAGAGGTATCTTCTGTCCACTTTAATCTCTACCAAAGCATAGGAGGACCAGCAATATTTAACATTTACATCCCAGGGTTATGAGAATTATGCAGGATCAGCCCTTAAAGCAACAGCCAATAACCAGCATAGACAACATGCAGCAGGAATAACAGAGAAGAATAAAACAAGCTTTGGGCATTGAGTGAAGGGGTACCAGTTAAAGTCACCTCAATTTCCATTTGTGAAAAATGTCTGTTTTCTGCACTACTCAATTGTTATATGAGAACCAAAAGAATTAAAGCACTACATAAACACAAAGTTAGTGGTATTTGAAGTGGAAAACCAATAAACATGAAAAATCTTATTTAGATTTTCAGGTGATCATTACAGATAAAAATAAGATCATCACAAATTCAGTGTGATAATGTCAACTAAGCCAACTGATTGACAGCTGCAGAGGTAAGCATGGAATAGAGCTATGTTAAGTACAAAGACCATTTGTACCTGAAACTTCAAATTAATCTCTCTCTCTCTCTCTCTCTCTCTCTCTCTCTCTCTCTCTCTCTCTCTCCCTTCCTCCTTCTCTCCCCCGCTCACCCACCCCTTCCCTCCTTCTCTCCCTGTCCCCTCCACTTCAAATGAGGGGCAAGGGGAAGCAATCTGATAGAAATCAAAATATTTCATTCCAAATAATTTCTACTCATATATAGTATCTATCTATGTGTGTAAGGGCTCATTTTCCACAAAGTCTGGCTCTCTGATCTTTCCTTTACCCCTGTTCTCTTGGTTTGAGAAATTTTTAGAAGAAAATTGGTTCATCGATGATAGTGTTTAAGTTTCCTGGTCTCCAAAAGAGACTAAAATGGAGATGATGGTAGCAATGATGCAACAGCAACAACAACAAAATACCATGAGTTATACCAGAGAAAGGAAGGGCAATTACTGTACTTATGCTTTAATTTCTTCAGTATATTCTAGTGGCAAATATTTCCATGCTTATAGGAACATTTGCTAGGCTGAGTTTCAAATTATTCTTGTCATTCCAAGAAGGCAAGCACTGTCACATGTTTCCATGCCATCCTCAGGAGATACCAGAGATGGCCCATCCTCTGCACAATGGAGGAATTCTCTCATCATATCACCTGATTTTCTACATCCCATTCAACACCAAATTGTGACACCTACTGTCTTTCTACCACTAGTTATTGCTAGATGACGGCGGATCACTCACCACTCTATAAGAACATCTATGATAATTCTGAAATTCAAGCACAAGACTCCATATAAATTTGTGCATAATCAAAGGCAAATCCAGAAGAGAGCAGAAACAAAAGCTGACTGCAAAGAAAATTATCATTCTAAGGTCAGACTACTATTTTTTATTTTAGTCATCATGACAAATGTCTAGAGGTAGCTCATTGTGATTCTAATTTGCCTTCTTCCGGTTGCTGATGATGCAGAACACATTTTCTTGTTCTTATTTGCTGTTACATATTCTGTTTGGTAAAATGTCACTTCACGCTTTGTGCCCATTTTCTAAATGATTACTTTTTTATGTGGACATTTTGAAAGTACATATTTTCAGAATACAGAGACTTCCATATGTAGCTAGAAAATATTTTCTTCCATTCTATAATATCTCTACTCCTATTTATCTGTTTTAATTTTCTTTAGTAGATTTTCCTTTTGAAGCCAAGCCTAAGATTGTTTTACACAGTCCTAGTCCTAGATCCTCAAAATGTTTTTTTATAAGGACTTACACTTCATATCTTACATATAAGTTCCTGATACACTTTCAGTTAATTTTATATGAGGGATATAGTTGAAGTTTTTTTTTTTTTTTTATTTTTTAATGGATGCCCATTTGTCCCAGCAGCATTTATTAAAAAGACTGTTTCCTAAATTGTATTCTTTGTCAAAAATTCATTTGGACATATTTTTGCATTTTTCATTCTATTCTGTTTCATTGACTTATATGTGTTTTCCCTGACCATGACCACAGAGTCTTAATAATAACAGATATGCAATAAATAATGAAATTCAGTAAACAGATTCCTCCATTTTATTATTTTTGAAGTCATTTGGTTCTACTAGTTTTCTTCATTTTCCATATAAATTTTAGAATAATATCATGCATATTTATCAAGTGTTTCAATGTTTTTATAAAATTTCATTAAACGTATTAATTTGGGTAGAATTCTCATATTGATTTTTTATTACATTTGGTCTTCATGATCACAGAATACTATTTATATATAATTTGATTTCTTTCATTGGCTTTGTGTTTTTAACATAAAAGTCCTAAAATATTTCATTAGGCTTATGGAAAGTATTCTTTTTTTAGCCATTTTATATTATATTGTGTTTCTTAAAATTGGATTCCATAAGCTTATTGTAAGTATATACGACATAATTTATTTTTGTATGTTTATATTTTATCCTGTGACTTTACTGAACCCTCTAATTTTAGAAACTTTGGAATTTACTACAAATAGAAACAGTTTATTTCTGCTGATCAGTATATTTTTCTTTTTTTTTTCCTTCATTATTGTACTGGCTAGAACATTCAATGCTACGCTGCATATGACAAAACATCCTTGTCTTAATCTCATGGGGAAGAGCATACAGTGTGTGTGTGTGTTTGTGTGTGTGCACGCGCGCTCAGGGACTAGTCTCATTAAGTTGCTTAGGCTGGACTGGAACATGTGATCCTCCTGCCTCAGCTTCCCAAATCATTGGGATTACAGGCATGTACCACCTCTCCAGTTTAGCACAGCTTTTGTTGTTGTTGTTGTTGTTAATATTATTGGTTCTTTTTACTTATACATGACATTAGAGTCCATTTTCATATATTTATACAAGCATGGAATATATCTTATTCTACTGAAGACCCCAGTTGTGTGGATATACAGAATAGTGGGATTCACTGTGGTAAATATATGTACATAGGAGAGCTATGTCAGATTCATTTAACTCTTTTTCTTACTCTTATCCCCCTTCCTTCTCTTCATTCCGATTTATCTAATTCACTGAACTTTTATTTTTTCTTCTACATGTTCTTCATGAAGTTGAGAAATTTTCCATTCTATTCTCATTTTTTCTTAAAGATGATAAAGTTCTTATAATAAATGTATGATGTAGTTTCTTAAACATTTTCTCTGCATGATTGATATGCTCATATTATTTTTTCTTTGGCTTGTTGATTTCTGAATTCCATTCATTAACTTTTGAATACTGAACCAGCTTTGGATCAATAAAGTCTAGGTGATCATTAAAAACCTAGAATTTTTTCCAGTAGGTCATCATTTATATTGACTTTTAAGTATTTCAATTCCATTTGCTGATATTTTGTTAATAAATTTTGCTTCTATTGTCATGATTCATATTTTTCTGTAGTTTTCTTGTTTTGTTCTTTGGTTTTGATATGAGTATATTACTAATTTTATAAAATCAGTGGTGAAGTACATGTTCATCTATTTTCCAGAAGAATAGCTGCATAATTGTTCCTTCTTTAAACATTTCATAGACTTGATCAAGAAAACCATATAGGCATATAGATTTCTTATTGGGGAAAATGTTATTTTAAATTTATTTCTTTAGTAGGCATAAGGTAATTCAAGTGATCTATTTCATATCATTGGTTTTCTGGTAGTTTGTAATTTC
The DNA here is from genome assembly GCF_001458135.2 of Marmota marmota marmota. Classification (NCBI taxonomy): domain Eukaryota; kingdom Metazoa; phylum Chordata; class Mammalia; order Rodentia; family Sciuridae; genus Marmota; species Marmota marmota. The sequence goes on along the minus strand of NW_026000242.1, from coordinate 29,673,258 downwards.
TCAGAAATTGAACCATTTTAAAAGTTGTCAGATTTATGTTCTTTTATTATTCTTTTGTTATCTTTTCGATGTCTAGTGTTTCATTCCTGATAGTGTTAATTTCCATCTTCTCTCTTTTTCCTTTTGTCAGTCTTATTAAAAGTTTTCCAATTTCATTGTCATGTTTGAATAAATAATTTTTATTTCATCGATTTTCTCTATTTTTTATAAATGTCATTGATTTCTACTCATATTTTATCATTTCTTCTATATTTCTGCTGTCAGTATTTTGTTCTTCTCTTTCTAGGCTATTAAAATGGGAACATGAATCATTTACTTTCTATTTTCTTTTTTTCTGATACATGATTTTAATGCTATCAATTTTCCTTTCAGCATTCCTATAGCTTTCTGCCACAGATTATTGTATGCTATATTTTTCTTTTTAGTTTATTTGGAGTACTGTTTTTTATTTCCCTTGAGAGTTCCTCTTTGACCCATGTATTATTTGGACGTGTGTTGCTGAGCACTAAAGAGTTTAGAGATTCACAAGCTATCTCTCTGTAATTGATTCCTGGCTTGATTCTATTTAGTCAGAAAATATGCTTTATTAAAACTTTTTACATTTTTAGTTTTTATTATTAAAACATATAATATATATAATAAAATGGCCATATACCATTCATATAACTCAATTAATCCCCATAAACTGAAAACATTTATGTTACATTTGTCCAGGTTTTTTAAAATTAAGTCTTTCTTATGCTCATCTCTTTTTTCTTTTCAATACTACCCCTGATCTCTAAATGCAATATATTTTTGTAGATACTCTTGAACAACCTAAGCCAATACCATTTTATTACTAGCTATCTAGAGTTTCCTTTTATTATTGTTTCAAAAATATAAAAAAACATATTAATCCTTTAAATATTATTTAATGTTTTAATTGTTTTAAATTTGTTGAGATTTGTTTATATTACTGGGTATTATCTGTTTTGATATTATTCTAGGTTCTCTCTCTCTCTCTCTCTCTCTCTCTCTCTATATATATATATATATATATATATATATATATATATGTGTGTGTGTTATTGGTATAGTGTATAGTATTCTATAATAATTAAATTTTGTTAGTTGCTGTTATTGTTTAATTCTTCTATATCTTTGCTTATTTCATGGGTTAGTGTTTCTATTAATTTTTAAGGGAGGGATTTTGAATATGTTAATTATAACTGTAGATTTGCTTATTTCTCCTTTCAGTTTTATCTGTTTTGATTTTCTTTAATTTTTGCCTACATTCCTTGGTGAATTCCTTGTTTCTGCTTTATTTGTTTTAAAATGTGAATGATATCTGCATATATCTTTTCACTTTCAATCTACATATATCTTAATATTTAGAGTGAGTTTCTTATAGAAAGCATATAGTTGGGTCACCATTTTAAATATACTTTCAAATCTATGAATTATGTTGTTCATTTGTAAAATTTATATTTAATGTAATTTTTATATGTCTGGCATTTTATTTTTTGCTTTCTTTTGTTCTTAGCTTTGTTTTCTCTATTTTCTTTTCTTTTCTTCCTCAAGAATTCTTGGACATTTTTATAATTCCATTTTGATTCATTAATAGTGTTTGGGAGTATAGCTCATGATTTTACTTTATATATGCATAACTGGTCTATAATGCCTTCATTTTACCAGCTTAAATGACATGTAAAATCTTACCTTCTTTTATATCATTTTAGTCTCTCCCATTGAGATATATATATATATATATATATATATATATATATATATATATATATATAT
>NW_026000242.1:29652150-29670917 GCF_001458135.2 Marmota marmota marmota | reverse complement strand
ATATATATATATATATATATATATATATATTCTCTTAGAACCACATCAGACTTTGTAAAATATTTTTGGCTTCCAATGTTAAATAGTATTTAGAAAATTCAGAAGAAGAAAAATTTATTTCATTTACCCATATATTTGCATATCACTTTTTTTTTTCTTTTTGGATGTCCAAAGATTCATACTTTTACCAGTTACCTTCTATTTAAAACAACTTTTTGTTGCCATTCTTTTACAGTATGACTGCTAGTAACAAATTCCTTCAGTTTTAACTCATTTAAAAATGTCATGATTTCCTCTTTGCTTATGAGGGATATTTCCATTCTGTTCAAAAACTAGGTTTACTTTTCTTTCAGAAATTGAAAAATATTGTACTACGTCCTCTGGCCTCCAAACTCTAATTAGTAAGTAGCCAATGCCATTTAAATTATTACATGCAAATATGTTAATTTTTTTCCTGTCCACTCCCAAGATTTGTTTCTTATTTTCGATTTCTTAAGCTTAATTGTGATATCTGTAGGCTGGGATAACCTTGGGTTAATATTTGTGGTTCGTTCTGCTTCTAGAATCATTCTGGTTTATATATCCTATCAAATTTTGAAGATTTTCAAGTCTACCCTCTTTCTCCATTCATTCCACATTTCTGATTATATGGATACCATGGTTTTGCTATAGTTCTTGTGATTCTTTTTTTTAATATTTATTTATTATTTTAGTTTTAGGTGGACACAATATCTTTATTTTATTTTTATGTGGTGCTGAGGATCAAACCCAGGGCCTCATGCATACCAGGTGAGTGCACTACAACTTGAGCCACATCCCAGCCCAGTTCTTGAGATTCTTTTCAGTTTCTCCCCTCTATTTTTTTTTTCTTTTGTTCAGGATACTTTCAGTTCAATGACTGTTTCTCCAACTACACTATGTTATTAAAACCATTGCTGTTTTTTTTTTAATTTTGGCTATTTGCTAGTTCCAAAATTTCTACTGCTCTTTTTCTATCTTCTATTTCCTTGTGGAGATTTTTGTGTATCTTTACTAAATCTTTCCAATTTTTTCTTTTCTTTAAGCCTTGCTCATAATAGTTCACTATATCATTTTTATTGGGTCTACTTAAATTTTTTTTCCAGATAAGTCTCCTTCTGTCATTTCAGTATTGCCTTCTATTGTATTTTATCTTTCAGTTTGAAATCTTCCAACCTCTTGGTATAACAAGTGATTTTTTTTTGTGTGTCAAAATCTGGATATTTTCATATTATGAGAATATCATTGAAATATCATTGAAATATTTTGTTTTTATTTACTTCTTTCTGTGATTCTGTTCAATCAGGAGAAGTATGAATACCATCTTGTTTGTGCCAGATGGAAGGGGAAATGAAATGAAATTGAAAATTTGGGGAATAGGGAGTCTTGGCAAATATTGGCTTGGGTAGGATTTCTGTTTTCCCATGTGGTTCACACTGAAATTATGTCAGGCGTGGCTTTGCTATCCCTGCATGATGGTAAAAACTCTGATTCTCATAAGGTTATCTCTGATACCACCCAGGATAGAAGAGGAGAAGTGTCTCATTAATATAAAGTCAGTAGAATTCTAGGGTCTCTGTGTGAACTCCACTAACACTGATGGAAAGGATGCTGGTTATGAGTGGTCATAGTAGTATTCATGTTTTTATACTGTCCTCTCTGACAACATCTGGTAGGGTTTGATTAATAAGTAGTAATGTCTGCACAAATGTAGAAGCTAAGTTACCTATTGCCTTCACTGGCAAGGGTGTGGTGTTTAGCTAGAGTTGAAAAGTTGTGTTCAAAGTGATTTCTTTCTTACTTGGTTGACCTTTCCTTCATTCTTTAACTAAACAGAAGCAGGCTTCTGTTGGGGGCTTTGTTGGTTTGCACCTGTTGGTCTTTTCAGATGACTGGCTCTTTTCAGCTCCAGGTGTGGAATACTTGACCAAAAAAAAACCAGGAAATTTATCACATTTTATCCCTGGGTTTCTAGATCCCTAATTGCTGTGCCTTCTTCTACTTTTCAAGCTCTTCTATGCTTATTTTGTTATATTGTCTAAGCTTTCTAGTTGTAGCTAGCAGGAGAAACAGGGAAAAGCATTCAATATTCCCCCAAAGTAGTGGTCCTATTTTTTTAACAGTGATATTTTACAAATAGATAAAATTTATCATTCTTTGGATTTCTTTATTAATATTCATTTCTATTTATAGTTAAATAGCATTTTCAATAATATATTTTAATATGGCTAATGTAGTTTATTGATATTGTTTGTTTTTATTATAGGTGTCTGTATGTCTCCTTGTGTTTACCATTTCTGGGAAAATACTGCTTTTTAGTTAATTTTTTAATAGTGCAATGGTAGTTATTATTTTTAAAATAACAAAAAGGCATTTTTATAAAGAATATTTTATGTAGAAGCTAAGAAAAATATGAATATATTGCAAAAATCATGAAGCTACAACTCAAATTAAAGATTTAAAAGCACTGACCTTAGATGTCCCTCCTTTTCCTGTATATACAAGAGACTTTTCCATTTGAATTCCAATGGGTATACAGTGGGACTTGACCTGGACTATCCTGCTTTAGGCCTCTACCTATTAAGTTTTAGCTCTGCCACGTCAGTTTTAAGATTCAAAGACTTAATATCCAAGAATCTCTTGATTGATGGATATTCCAGGATCATTGGAGAAATGCTTTTCATTTCATTGTCAGACATGCCAGGGCATGCTGTGTCCCTTGACAATATTTTTTGCACACGTTCTGATTTTCACTCTCCAGGAGTGTCTGCAGTTCTGAAACAATTAAGTTTAACCTGGCACATAAACTGAAACATGTTCTGCAAGCATGAGGTAACTGTGGTGATCACAGTAAAACTCCACATTGATTTCTGACCTAAGGTCCTCCAAGGAGTGTCCCTACTCTCCCAAGGGTGAAGTTTTACAAGGGAATCTTTGATTAAACCATAAGATTAAAGAAAATTCAAGTGGCTGGACAGCTCCCTCTTCACTGCTTGTTTGAGAAATCTTGAGAACATGTGTTATTCTTTTCAAAGTTGGTTGTAAATCAACTCTCTAAATTGCTTCCAGATCAGTATTTTCAGGCACAGCATTAAAAATGATGGTTCTATCAGCCAAAACACTAATTTTTGCTCCTTCGATCATACACACTATTATAAATTCTCCTTACCTAATATAGAAGAAGGAGATGCCAATCCAAGCAGTCATCCTTTCTCTAGGTCAGCAGATGTGCTGTCTGAATAAAAGCTGCTGTTAGCAATTTAGCAACACAATTTAGCACAGATTTTTTTTAATAGATCAGCTGTATGTCTTTGTGAAAAGATTTTGGCATAAATTCCAAAAATAGCCTTTTTCAGAGCTCTGAATACAATACCAAATGAAAGTAGACTATACAAGTTGAACAGAAGCTGAGGCTGATAGGAAGATGTTTTATAGTTTTTTTAACATTAAAATAATTGATTATACTACTTAAAGTCTGTGCAATGTTCATCTTTAAGTCTCCTCCTTTAACTTTTCCTAGCCAAAACTTTAATTATTTATTATTTTTGATTGCAACATAATATTTATAAAGAAGGCCAATATAATTTAAAATAATGTATATATTTCAAAAAAATTCAATTTTAACTAGACTGTAATACTTACTAGTCATAGTAAATAGTCTTAACTGATTTCCATAAAACTGTAATTCATTTGTGAAGCCTGTATATTTTATGCTTTTGTTTTTATTGGAAGTCTACACTACAGTCTATACTTTTCATTAAATTTTCAAAGATGCTGGTTAATTCAAATTTTGCTAGTAAATATTTTATCGGGGGCAAATTTGTCTAACTCTTTATTTAGATTACTTCTGTTAATACCTATGATCATGCCTCACTTAATGACAAAAACATGTTCTGAGGAATGCATTTCTACGCAATTTTGTCATTTTTTAAATATCAGAGTACATTTAGACAAACTAAGATAGATACAGTGTCACTAAGCGACATCATCTTATGGGATCACTGTTGTATGTGTAGTCTGTGATTGACCAAAATATCATTATGTGCTATATGACTTTATTTTTATCACAGCATCCATAGAAATATTTCCCTTTTTAACTATAAGTCCCATGAAGGAAGCAACTAAGTCTTAATCACTCTTTAGCATTATTTGCTAGCTAAAATTTTGGCAAACACCAGCTGTAGAATAAATATTTGTTGAATGAGTGACGTGTCTGACATTATATTATACTTGAATTACATCCTGAAGTATCCTTTCTATATTAAAGTTGCAATCTATAACTATCTTTCTCTAGACGAAAAAGAAAAGAACCTTGATGAAATATCAAACCACTGGTTTTATTGTCTCTTAGTATAAACCAATTCCTCCAGATTTTTTATACATTAATTTATGTCCTGTTCTCCAATATTACACTAATGAATCATCCATTATTTAAATCTCCAAGATATCAATTAGCATTCAAGAGAAACTTCAGGTAAGTTTTTGCTGTATGTTTGTTCTGAAATGAAGACAACGGAAACACTTTGTGGGCATGCAGAATATGTTATGTTTATCACAATTAAACCACTGTCTCAAGTTTGAAATATTATCACTACTTAACATATAGTAAATAACTACCATCTGAGCATGAGAAAGCATTAGAAAAAACACCCTAGTTCCAAGAACAAATACTAAAATGAAGCCTACATCAATTGTCAATAATTGTCTTTTCTTCTAATGAGAACAGAAAGGTACAGAAAAAGCAAATTATGTTAAGCCTTAAAGTCAATAGTCCATGATTTCATAATAGAAGTTAATTACTACACTTGCAGAAAAGCTCATGGGCCACATAGAGCAGCCCATCAACTATGTGGATGTTGGTAGGTGGTTATAAACACATACAACATCACCCACCCCTCTGACCATGAACATTATCAGATCCCTAACAGGACAACTCAGGTTTGTGATAGGATGTCACAGGCCTACCCTGTACAAGTAACTCTGAGGGCCTTGTATCTTACACAGGGAACATTGCCTGTCTCCTAGACAATAAAGTCACTTCAGTTCTCATCTGTGAAAGAGGAAATAATGAAAAAATGAAGAGGGAAAGAAATAAGCAATTTATATGGGGATTGGAGTAGAACTAAACAGCGAATTCCCTGATACTTTCAAGAATACTATTGAAGAAAGCCTCTGGAGAACTGAGTTACACATGTAGATTAACAAAATTGTAGGCATCACAACACAGCAGAACCTTGACTGTCTCTGGCACTAAGATATTAGGCAGAGCAGGGATGCCTGGACTGTTTTCATGAAGGAGTGTTTGGAGATCATGATTACTCTGCCTCTGAAGATAACCTGGGCTTATAAACAAGATATGATAACATTTAATGACAGCTCTGGCCTACTCTCTGAGAAAGTGGCAGAGTTGGATGAATTCCAAATGTTAAGCTGGCCATTTCTAATGATGCCCTTGTATAAATATTTCAAGGACTCAAATGTGATTTTTAGTCTTATGTCAACTCTGAGAAGTGTTAAGAGGAAAGATTATCCCATAGGTTATTAAGCAGAAGTCTTTAACTGTAAAGATTAACATAATGTTGACATTCAAGCTTGGGATTCTTTCTCTTCTACTTCCACCAAACTCCATTATGTAAATTATCTCTCATTGCCATTAGTTTATTTGTATTCCACTCTGCTACAGAGGTCTTTTATCTTTTTCTTAAAAAATGTGATAGGACATCCCTTGCACATAATAAGTGCTCAAATAATTGTTTGAATTAATGTATGAGTTTGGCCTTAAGATAATATGCCACAGAGAACAGTGGACAAGTTGAGCCAGGTCAGACAGAATATACAGAATAACAAAATGCTCATGAAAAATGGCCTTACAGCTCATTTATCATAACTCTTCCATTATACACATGGTAAGTAAAATCTAGAAACTAATAGTGTCTGCTTGATAGCGAATGATAAAACTAAGAATTGAAGGCAAGTCCTCACTTTTTCCACACCTACAGCTGTATTCTGAGTTTCAAGACCATGTATGCTTTATGAGCTCATTGCTTTTCTGGCTTGAGAGAACTTCAGTGATTCAAACTAAAGGTATTTGTTCTCCAAGCCATCCCATAGCCTAAAGGTGGGCCCTAAGGTGAAGAGAATACTGTTCTCTAAGGATTCAAAAAGCAGGCAGAAAACAAACAAACAAACAAAAAAAAAAACCCAGGATTTCCTGCTCCTGCCATTCTGTTCTGAATTGCCCCTAAAGTACCTTCTGGAACTATCTGAGGCGGGAGGGTAGAAGATAAAATTGAGATGCCAACACTGTTTCTGTAGATATGTCCAACTTCTCAAACTCCCCTTCCCTATATTGTGCATCCTTTCCTCCCACTAGTATTAAAACACAAGCTTTGCCCAAACTTTTTCCTACCTAACAATTTCTTGAAGTGACTCTTTCCAATAACTTTAAGAATCCTCCAAACTCAATAAGAGTAGTATGTATTGTTTCAGCTGGAGAAACCAAAACAAGAAAAGCCCCCCCACCCTTGGCTAAGTGTACCTCACAAATTATCATTTCCAAAAGAAATGACACCCTAAGCAGAGACCCCATCACTGGTACCCTAAAAACTTCATTAAATGCTGAAAAAAACACACTGGAGAAATAAAAACAATAAGCTAAAAGACCATTTTTAATTTGAAAGGAATGTGATTTGCAAACAGGTCTGATAAGGCACACACAGTAGTAACAGAGGGGAATGAGACTCACTTGGCTGTTAGGACAACTGGTCCTGGGAAGAAATGGAATAGAGAAGGAGGAAGTGCAGCATAAGTAAGCAAATAAAATATCCTATGAAGCAGAATGCAGGAATATTGCTTTATACTCCAGGGAAACTTAGGGGGAAAAGTGGCTGCACACCATGAAGCACAGCTCAGGGATAACCTCAAACTTAAACTCCATTCTAGTAAGTCGATTGGAGCCCTCATGTGTTGCTGTAAAAAAAGACAAATGTAGTCAGTAAATACTGGACCTAAGGCTATCTATTTGGTTTAAAATAGTCCCAAACCAAGACACCTCAAATGCTTACATTAAACCAGAATGTGACAAGAAAAACGGGGGGAAACTAGTTTAAAATTGTTGAAGAATATGCTAATCTATGAACAGCTGTTTATTGAGTACCTACTCATGTACTTTCTCATTGGTACCATCAGGGCAGTTAAGCTACTCTTGTTAAGAATAAGCAACATATTATTGATAGTTTTTATAACAAAGCTGGTAGAATCCACATGACTGATCTGCCTCTGAAGATGGTAAAGTCATAATGATTTGAAGAAAGATCTAACTTGCTTTTCATTTTTGTTACAGAAAATACTAGCTTACGATATAATAGGACTTTTATTTGCATGCTATGTGAAGCAATAAAATATTTATGATGTTTAAAGGCAAAACAAACAATGTATTGGATAATTTAAAAGAATATATAATGATCTTTTTGTGAATGCAAACTATTGACAGATTCTGGGATCTAAATAAAGGTATGCTAAATCATTGTGGCACATGGCTTTAGTCTAGGTTGGTCCTCAGTGGAGATTCTAACATGTTGGGGTTTATTGGGATAATTAGCAGAATGGTTCTTCCCAAAATTGATATATAGGTGCACTGGTCAAAGTATTGATTAGAGAGAAGTTTTGGTGGACAATGCCATGATCATCTCAGATTGTGATCTGAGCTGTGCCAGATGACTGTTGCAGTCATCCTTAAGAATGGAACAACAAATGAAGAAAGGAGAAGTGTGCAAGCAGCAATCCCTATGGGGGAAATAAGAATGCTTTGGTTACAGTCACATTACTAATTAAACACAGTACCTCCAGAAACCATCCAAGTATGTTATGCTTAATGAAGCATTTAATTGGGTATAGAACTATTTACCAGAAATAGAGAACCTGGGTCCTGTGAGATGAATTCATCTTGATACATTTGTGTTAACTCTTTGCTTCAAACTTAAAATAGAAAAAAAAATGCACCTTATAAAGAAGATATATGTCCTTTCTATATTTCCACCACTTCCTACTGTCTACAACTATAGACTGTTGATCTCCTTTGGCTCCCTGGTCCCTAAATAACCATCTGATTCCTTTTAAAAATTAGTGACCCATGGTTTATGAAAATTAACAAAAGACACAGCTTTACTAGATAAAGACTTCTTTCTCTACTTTTTATTCTAATCCTCAATAGATTATTTGATACCCACTCACATTGGTTAGGGTGGAGTTTGACAATTTACTTTACTGAGTCCACCTTCTCAAATGCAAATCTCACCTAGAATCACACTGAGGAAGATGCTCAGTAATAATGTTTAGCAAGATATTGAGGCATATCCTGATCCAGACAAGTTGTTCTCTAAAATTAACCCTCATGCTTTTCATGGCCACAATAGCTAGATTTCATAAAGAACCTTTTCTCTGATTTTGTGCATGATTTTACCTTAGAAGCAATGTGAAAAACTGTTTCAAATAGAATTTGACTAACCAGTTCTTCCAGTGATGCTGGTGCCACATTATCTAATTTCAATGCAAAACATCAGTCTAATAAAAAAATATTCCTTTGTCTAAAATGAAATGAAGCAAACATTAATAACAATAGAGATAATCTCTGAGAATGACTCACATAAAAAATCCAGGGAGGTCTTCAGTAAGCTGTCCATTATTTTATCATGGGATTTCTGAATGCCTGTCATTTTCTAAGCACTTTTATAAATAAAAAGATGTAGCAATCATGGTTCCTGCCTCAAGGAGCTTGCAGGCTAATATGGGAAACATGACACCTAAATAAATAATTGAAATATATAGTAGATTGTGATAAATGCTGGAGGGCTAGTACATACAAACTATTCTTGGAGTCCTAAAGAAAGCAAGCTTGTTTCCTTCTGACAAATCTAGAAGACCTTCTTGATGGAAGTGATTCTGTTTCATTCCAGTTTCATATCCAATTGGTTTTTGATCCTTTCTACTTATATGCCCCAGTATGCTCACAATAGAATACAACAAATTTTCCACCAAATTTGTTCCTCCTTTCAAGTTTCCTTTCAAGCACCATTTCTCAGATTAACCATGTTAGTGTCCTAAAAGTCAGATTGGATCTCTGTCCCTCTCACATGCTATGTGAATTTTCATCAGCCATCTAATCCTCTGAAGATTATGTATTTAATATTGTTGGAATTGGTCCTATCCATTCATAGCCCTAACATGGTAATATATTCTAATATTGCTCTTAGAGATTTCTACAAAGTCTCCTAATTTTCTTTGTAATCTCATAATGCCATTGCTTTGCTGAAATTCTGGCAAATTGCCTCTATTTGTTAAAGTAAGTCTTAAACTCCTCAGTCCTTCACAATTGAGCACCTGACAAAGTGTCCATCACAAGGCATGTTCTCAGTAAATCTTTTCTTAACTTATGATTAAATAAATGGATTTTTTTATAGAAAGGATGAGTCTAACCCTACAGTTAGAAGGTATCTTGGATGGAGTAAAGAGAATTCAAAGTAGAGGAAACATGCTCAGAAGCCCTGATCTTGGAGACTAATTTTAAGAGTTTAGAACATTAAGTCCAGGGATGCTCCCTGTCCTTGATAATATATTTCCTCTGAGAGTAGGCAAAGTGCTTCAAAAATCATTATACCTTTCCAAAGATGGAAGAATTGAAGACCAAAATGTCATTCTACTTATTGTCATGCAAACATGATGGTAAAGTCACTTGCATGATTCATAGTATCCCTTACTCAAGAAGAAAAAAAAAGGCAAATAAGAGATGGAAAGAAAAAGAGAAGGTGGAGAGAGAAAGCATGCACAAAGAAAAGCAGAAAAAAAGAGGAAAATATAATTTTTATAAGTTTTCTGCTATTCATATACCTAAAAAAATTATACACTGAAACATTTTTCAACCTAATGCTAAATTTTAATTGAAATTAATTGAAATTTGACTTTTCCTGAAATATCATCACAGATAAATAAAAATTCTAAGAAAATACAATTTTTACCAAGACACCATTAAAATTATCTTTAAAATAATTGCATAATACCTGGAATTCCTACTCTTACATATAACCTGATGACAAAAGTTAAAATTTAAAGAAAAATTTAAGGAATTTCTGTTTATTTTCAAAATTCCTGGAATGAAATTTGCAGCATTATGGTTAATTCTTTAAATGAGCTAATTTTATGCTTGCAATATGAAGTCAGCTGGTGGTGGAACAGAAAAGAATCCACAGGGATGTAATGAACACTTGCTACCAAAAGTGAACTGTGGTCTGAAAGAGCTATGTTTTTATTATTTTGTATTTCATGAGTGCAAAAAGTTTTACCTATAGAGATATTTCCATGCAAAAAAAAAGTTCAAAAAAAATCAATGCTAAACAAAACAAACAAACAAACAAAAAAAGCTTTGCTTTTTTTCTCCCTCTTTTAAAAAAATTTTGAGGCAGGGGCAGGGATCCCTAATAATGTAATTGATCAGTACTCTAAAATGGTAAAATATAACTACTTATTTGGTTGTTAAATTTAAACCCTTCAATTTCTAATATTTCTACAACAGAGAAGACTTGGAGACTATTTTTATCCTATAGATTGGTTGTTTGGTAACCTTTCAAATGATTTGTCTGGGCATCAACAGGAAATAGAGATTGTTCATCTTTCAATAAAAAATGAACATTAAAATTGCAAAGATGTCTTGTTCATTATAGACTCTTATGAACTTAGTTATATAATGTAATGTATCAGTAGAAACCTGAAAGAGGTGACATATTTTGTGGTTATGTTTTGGGATGCAGGTGTGTCATGTTTGTTGTAATTGATGTTGTTGTTTTAGTTTGTTTTTTAACCTTTACTATTTTTGTTCTTGTCAAAGTAATAAACTTTTACATTTATACAATCCAGTTGTCCTGAGGGGCTCATAATGAAAAAAACAGCAGTCAGTCCATTGACACTTCCCCTTTCTTCCCTGGAGTGGCCCAACTCTCCTTGAAAACTGCCTTCAAAATTACCAGAGAGAGGTTTATAAGCTCACCAGACAGAATTATGGTGGTTTTGTCTTTATCAGATGAACTTAAGGGACAAGTTACAGTTAAAGTTGGAGTGGAAAAGCCTGCCTTTGTTATTCCACATCCAGTTATTGCTGTTTAAAATCCTTTGTTGAGTCTATATTTTCATAAGGTATTTTGCCTGTAAATGTTGAACACTTCTGCTTCACAGTCAAGACAGAATAAGAGGCCACCAATATGGACAAATGACTTGTCTATTTTCTTCCATATCTACTGCCTTTTGTTGATTTATAAGAAAAACCTGAGAAATCTACCAAATAAATGTTGTGTAGTTTATCTAGAAATAATACAGAAAATTTTGAGATTGCTATTATTTTTGGTGAAAACTTTTGTTTAAAATAAAAAAAAAAAAGAGGACTGGGATGTATCTCAGTGGCAACTCACATTCACAAAGCACTGGGTTCCAAAAAGAAAAGAAAAAAAATGAAACAAAAAATCTTCCTTCAGTTACTTATTCTCTTCTTGTTTTCCCTTTTATAAGTCATGTATTTATTTCTGGATGTTTTTAAGTTTAGAAGTTATCAGTAACCCACTTTATAAAATAGGAAGATTTAATTAACCTATACACCACACATGTTCTTTTGATTTGTTTTATGTATACAGTTTTCCTCTCTTTCTCAAGATGAAGATTTTAGTTGAGTTTTTAATGGCAGGTTTAGAAGTTTCCTGCAGAGGAAGTGGTTATTTTGTAAGGAGCTCCCAAAAGCTTCCCTGTGAAGGTATTTTTCCTAGACCTGTTTATTTCCGAGTGTGAGCCCTAGTTTTGCCTGAGGATTTACTGTCCAGCTGCACCATGTTCTACACACAGATTGGGGAAGGTGAACTTTCAAATTGGTTTCATGCGCAGTTCACAAACCCTTGCCTGCCCAGGTATTAAGAAACCCCTGGCTGCTAGGAACATAGGCACCTCACTATTCAGTATGAATTCATTTGCCTGATACTTATTTTCCTCTTGCATCTCATCTTCACTCTTCAATAAATTTTCTAATTTTCTGCATGTTTACTTACACCATTTAGTCTACAATTTCATCTTGCTGCCTTAAATCCTTCCTTCTACATTAACAATATCTTATATTTATCCCTATTTCCTACCTTCTTTGTTATTTTTCTTTCTCTTTATGGATGGAGAGATAGACAGAGATAGAGACAGAGATGGAGTGAAAATTAGTCGCAGAGAAACAGAATTATTTAGATTCCCAATAGAAGAAAGATCTATGTGTATGGTTTCCCTATAATCAAAACTTCCTTGACTAGTTTCTAGTTTATTAAAGTAATTTTATTTTAAATTTTGTTAGAATAACATATCTCTTCTAACTCAAATTTATAACAGTTATAATTCAATAAAACACCTGAGGAAAAATTTTTATGAGATATTTAATTTTTCTATTCCATTGAGAGCAAAATTTATTTTCATTGCTTATATTTAGTGTTACTAAACTCTTCTTCAGCACAATATGAAACTTTATAAAAACTATTGATACACAGGAAAAATCATAACCTTAAGTGGGAAAAGAATTATAGCACTTGCAATGATAGCATAGATATGATTCGTTTTAGTGGATATTCAAGGCCTGATGACTCCCACTTAATATTAAGAACATTTTCCTAAATTAGTATAGTTTGAAGTCTGATTAGTGTATTGAAATAATGATGCAATAATTTGATTTTAGAATTCATTTATGTGTTTGAAATGTACAAATATGATAGCCTGTTTGCATCTGATTGCCAAGACCGTGTATGCATCCAGCTGACCTTGTTAATAGACAGCACCTAATAGCCATCTTTTTCGGACCATCAGAGGCAGCAAGGAGTGCACTTAAGCTATGCTGTTAATATAATTCCTCCTGAAACTCCCTGGAAATTTGTCTTCCTGAATATGCAAGAAAGTATACAGTTTGAGAATCAAAGAGCTATCAGAATAAATCCACCCTTTTTGTCTGTTGGCAGCATGGACCTCATATTTCCTGGCATATTGAAAATCAATAGGACTTTACACTCCGCTTTGATAAGTTTTCATTCTCTTTCTTCCCTTCTATGTTTATTGAGGATACTACATACCACTAAATCATATTTTAGTTTTACTTATATCAAAATCTTCTTAGGAAAATAAGGACCAAACCAGCTATGTTAATGTAAACTAAAAATCATGAAGAGGTTTTTGTTTTGTTTTGTTTTAATAAATTTTGAAGCACTGATAAACAAAGAGGAGTAATTGAGGCAGCACAAAGCTAATTACCAGGGGCTGCTATACTTCAAGGATGTATCAAACAACAGATAGGGGTTACAAGAACTTAGAAGATTGGAGGGGAGGTCTTAATTGAACTGGGGCTCAGTTTTATGGGGAAGGGTGCTGTCAGGCTGCTGCTTGCATCTGAGGTGACCTGGTGAAGGTGGTCAAAAATATGGGGAAATAGTGAAAATTAGAACACACTGCTACTGCTAGATCAAACAGCTGCAGCCAGAGTGGAAATGATGGGCAGGTGGGTCAATATGAGCAGAAAGAGGAATCACTTGAAAGTTTCTTCTCCTTTCTGCTTTCTTCCAGTCTCCTTTTGGTGTTCTCACCAGTGGATGCTAACAGGAAACCAGCCAAGGCAAAGTATGGTACACAGACTTCTACTATCACCAAGCAAAATATGGAACCAAAAGGCAAGGCTTAATAACCATCACATCTAAATCTCATCTATATAATTATTATTTTTTAAAGAATTTTTTTAGTTGTAATTGAACACAATATCTTTATTTTATCTATTCATTTTTTATATGATGCTGAGGATGGAACCCAGTGCCTCACATGTACAAGGCAAGCACTCTGCCACTGAGCCACAACCCTAGCCCCTCATCTATATAATTATTATTTCAAGTAGGAGAACTGACTTCTAGTGAGACACGTAAGCTAGACAATAAGTCCTTAAGAAGGTGAATGCATATTTTTCATCTTATACTGAATGTTATGAATACCATATTCAAAATTCCAAATGAAGACAATTCAAGACATCGCCTTTGCCCTATTAAACAAAGAGCCAAAATAATGCCTTAAACTATTTTGATGGCTTCATTATAGACTTACTAGTTATTGAAAAGTGATTATCATCTCTACTTCTTCCCAGTTAAGAAGATCCACAGTCCTAGTTCTTTGTGCTCCATTCAATTGCAACAAATTGTTGCTTATTTATTTCCCTGTGGACTGGGTTTTTTCCTGCATAGTATACAAAAACATTTCCTGATATCTTCAAAGAGAGAAAATTTTACTTTTGCTCAAAGAGCTCAAAGCAAAACATATGCATTATGCTTCATTTGGCTGCAGACTTCTCTTTGTACTAAACATTGACTTTGCCATTTGCTTACCAAATGCTGCCTTTTCCTTCGGCATTATTAATAAAATTCAAATTTTTTCAAGATGGTGATGTGCCCAGGTAAAAATTACATTTCTTAGCCTATTTTGCATCAAGGGATGGATTCAGGCATTAGTTCAGGTCAATCAGATGAAAGCTGTAATGTGATTTCCTATGGTATCAGGAAAGGTTTTCTGAAGTGCCTTCCTTGTTAGATTCCTGAATGGAAAGTAAATAGTAAACTGGATTTAGAGCTTCTGTCTTGCAATGGTGAGACTATTATGACAAGGAAAATGGCACAGAAAGAATGAAAGAGCATGAAGACAGAAAGAACATCTCTGCCTTGAATTGCATATTGCAGGGTTCTTGTTATGTAAGAACAAACAAACGTCTATAGTTCTTTCATGGGAATCTAAACCTTCATAAACGATAAACTATTAAAAACTAGATAAGGAAAATGTGGTATATATCCACAGTGCAATTTTATTTAGCCATTAAGAATAACAAAATTATGGCATTTGCTGGAAAGGGGATGGAACTTTACAGTATTGTGTTAAGCCAAAAATGCCAGACTCAGAAATATAAGTGCCATATATTTTCTTTCATATGTGGAGTCGGAGAGAAAAAAAGGAATCTCATGAAAATAGATGGGAAACCAGCAGAGTAGAGGAAGGGAGATGGTTATGGTGGCTCACACCTGCAATTCCCACAACTCAGGAGGCTCAGGCAGGAAGATTGCAAGTTTGAGGCCACCCTTGGTTTCCTGACTCAGAACAAAAAATTAAAATAATTAGGGATGTATTTCATTGGCAAAGTGCTCAAGAGTTCAATCTTTAGTGCCTTAGAAAAGTAAACTAAACTAAAATATTTTTAAAAAAGAGAAGGGGGGTCAGAAGGAGAGAGATGAGGGCAAGAGGAGGAGGTACTGACAACTGAAATTCATCAAATTATGTTATGTGCATGCACAAATATTCCACAATGAAATCTGCAATTCTGTGTCACTATTATGCTGCAGTACAAAAAATTAAAATAAATATAAGCTGGATGCAGTAGCACACACTTATAATCCCAACAAACCATGGAGATTGAGGCAAGAGGAAAGTAAATTCTAGACCAGCATGGCAACTTTATGGGACCCTGTCTCAAAACTTAAAAACAACAACAACAAAAAAAAAAGTAAAGGGGCTGTGGATGTGACTTAGTGGTAAAGTGCCCCATGATTCAATCCCCAATACCATAAAAGTAAGTAAACAAATACTGCATGAATATTATTCTATTTTAATCTAACCATTTTCAAGTGGACTCCTAGTAAAACTCCTTAGCAGTGTATGTGATACAACATATTGATGGAGAAAAGATTAAGGTAGTATGTTTTAAGATAAAATTTAGAGAGCATATTGCCCATAAGGGCCATATAATATGGGAGAAGACAGACATATAAAGACATGATTATGATAAAAGGTCATTCAGCAACACTTATTACTAAAATACATTCTTTTTGTAGCTTTGACCTTTGAAGTCCTGAGTGTCGCAGACTATTCTAGGTCCCAGATCCCTAGTATGTTTTGATGATGGCGTGATGCCTGTCACCCCTAGAGAGAAACATAAATTTTTCTTGCAGCCAACCCTTATTCAGAAACTAAAAAAAAAAGAAAAGGAAATTTGTCAAGATGTCATTCTAAGTTAGCTTGGCTGATATGACACAAAGCCATTATGCCCAGTTAATAAGTAACAGAGCTGGGATTTGATGCAGGCAGTCTGTCCCCAAATCTGTATTTCTAGCTATACCATTATATTGCTTCTCAGGGAGATACCCTTGTCCTAAACCAGTCAGTATAATGGCATCTTATTTTCTTGCATCATATGTTCTTATTCCCACAAATATGGCAAAACTGGCAAGTAGAAGAATGTTTATTCAGGCTGGGATGTAGTTCAGTGGCAAAGCAACTACCTTGCATTCACAAAGCCCTCGTTCAACCCCCAGTTCAAAAAAAAAAAAAAAAAGAAAGAAAGAAAAGAAATTAAGAAAGAAAAAAGAAAGAGTGTTTATTCTTTCTTTTTGTTCTAATGTTATAACTTAATTTTTTTTCCTTCATGTCCAACATGGGCAGATCAATTGAAGAGCAAATATACAAAAACCTCAAAATATTGATGGGGGGAAAGATAAAGGTAGTAAGTTTTAAGATAAAAGAGAACTCCTGTTATCACTCTGATAAATAGGTAATGAAATACAGGATTATATAGAGCTGATACAAGAACCTAACATTACAGAATGAAATATTAACCAAGATTGAATTGACTCAAACACAGACTCCCTAATAATAAATTCCTGAGTGGTTCACTGTCTCTGATTGAAGGCTCCCTCAACACAAATGGAAATTAAACACTTGCTATAATCATGATATAAGCTATGGAGCATGGAAAATAGAGGAACATTTCCCAAATTAGAGGTCATCTAGAAGGAGAAAAAATAAAGGCATTTGAATTCAGTGTTCCAGGAGAGGTAAGATTTGAATAGATAGAGAAGATATTCTATAGCAAAGCAGTCAGAAAGCAAAATGGCCTTCAGGCATTTAGCAAAATATACTTTCTGTGTGCCATGCCTAGTGCTTTTGAATGAGATTGGTATTGTTAAAAAGACAAGACAAGGTCACTAAACAGCATACATTGGGGTGGGAAGGATGAAATAGAAGCAGATAAATTTGGAAAGGTAGAATTGGAAGAGATTATGGTTAATGGAATTTCTATTCAAAGCAAACATTCTCTTTTGTGGATGTAATTCAAAAAATACAATGTGTAAAGATTTTTGAAAGTTTACAATAAGCAAAGTAACACTGTATCACAAAAGAAAATTGCTACAGCCCAGCTCTTCCTCTCTTTAGAAATGTACTTGAATGAGGGAATGCATTTATAATATAAATCACTTCTATTTTCATTGAGATGATGAAGGAAGAACCACATTTTATGAAATTTATGGAGTTTTAAATTCAGTAAGCACAATGTTTACAATGTTACATATTCTTTCTCAGCCAAACAGTAATACCATTCAAAGTGTTCTCTGAAAGATTGACTTATATTTTATTTATTGGAAAACATGTTGACTTCCTCCATTCCTAAACTTCTACAGTCCTTGAATATTATTTCAGCTCATAGCTTAATCTTTCTGAAGTGTTTTCTGTTTTCTTTTCCTTTGAATTTTGTTTGCTCATGGAATTTAACCTTCACAAAAAAAAATTGTAAAGATGTCCTGTTGAATACATTCTGGATTTGCACAGCTAATTTGGGGGGTTCATATGCCATTGTCTATGCAGTCTGTGGTTTACTGTTGCTCTTAGATTCCAAAATTAATTGTATTTTGTAAACCCTTGGCTGAGGTATGACTCAGAAGGAAATGACCAACAGTGTGTGGCCAAGCTTTTTGAAGAAAGACATCAATTTCTGGCTTAACTTATGGGCTTCTTTATGCAGAGAAAACAGCAGGTTTTTAGGAAGAAATACTGGCTAGCATGTTCTCTTTACTCGTATCACAAAGCCTTCTGTCCCAAAATTACAGAGGAAAATGATGAGGAAAGTGTTCAGGGATAGATAAGTGGAATGAGTCAGGAAGCTCTCACTCATACCATGAAAAATATGGCTTCAAAAGCTAGCAGAAATAAAATATCAGCAATACATTTCAACTTTACTGTGATAGTTGCAAATGAAGATTATGCATTGTATGCAAACATTTTTATAGTAGGGTAACATTTGTTTGTATATTAAAATATATTACTTTTATTGATTTATAGACTAGGGATTTAAAAAGAGGACAGATATCAGAAAAGGGTTTTTACTGGGATAGGATAGATGACAGAGAGGCATCAGAGCATGGCATCCAAATGAGAAAGAAGTGTGCAGAGTTGAGATCCTTGACAAATAGGATTTGTGGGATTATTTGAAATTCATCAAGGTTCTATAATCTGATACTACAATCATAAATTATATTTTTCTGGAGTTAGGTACAGATTGGAATCTAGTCTCAAGGATCCCCTGACTAGCCGTGATGATGGATGCCTGTGTATGGTACCCTGATTCTCACCTCCTGGTATCCATGCTTGTGGAAACCCTCCTCTTTGGATGTGCAATGAGAATATAGCTTGCTTCTAATTAATGTGATATGATAATGATGATTGAGTGCTGCTTCTATGATAATATTTACATAAGATTGTAATCCATCTAGCCAGGAGAATACCTCTCCCTTTTTAGCTTTGAGGAAGCAACTGGTCATGTTGATAAACTAAATGTGATAAGAAAAGCAAAGGTCACACCCTGACCAAAAAAAAAAAAAAAAAAAAAAAAAAAAAAA
>NW_026000242.1:29605258-29651024 GCF_001458135.2 Marmota marmota marmota | reverse complement strand
AAAAAAAAAAAAAAAAAAAAAAGATTTACCTAAGGTTCCCCAGGATCATGCAGTCATGCACCTCAATTTAGGTCATTTGAGTAGAAAAGATTGAAAAGTGTATCTCTGTAATACATTCACCTCTTGTCTTGGCTGGAGTAGTCTATCATGTGTTTTCTGAGCTGTGATCTGAGCATGAAGACAAAAGCTGGGGTATTAAAGGAAAACCAGAGAAGCCCTGAAGCATCAGGGAGGAGGTTAACACAACAATTCCTACCATTCACAATCCTACCAGCTTGAACATGGGTATTGAAACAGACTTCAGTTAGCCTCCACTGCTCCCAGCAGAGAGCTGAAGGCCTAAGGGGTGCTCCTGAAGATGGTAACTTTTAGAAGGAGTTGCTTTTAAAAAACAACAGCACAAGCATGTGAAGGAAGACTTCCGCTTCCAGGCACAACAGGACACTTTCCAGTTGAGAAATGACAGCTGCCAAGGGGATGCTGCCCCTCCTTCATCAATTTTAGAATTAGCTAGTGCCTCCTGGAAAATATGTTTTTTTCTTTCTAAAAATAATTGTTTTCATCTTTAAAACAGATATATTCTGGACATTTAAGTGATATATATATATATACTATTTCTTAACTAAATATACACACCAAGTATAAAATGTTACAACAATTTATCTAAGCTTAAAAAAATCACCTTTACCAGAAAAAAAGTTTAGATAATTTAAAACAAAATCAGATCATTCATCTGATTTCATGTTGCTTAACTATTAGACAATTATTTTTATCCCAAGATTTATTAGACAAAATTACTAAATTTGTGAATTCTCTGTGAAATCGAACAATATGTATTCAGGTAAATTCTTTGTAGTAGTAGTATTAATCTTTCCTGTGCTTGATTTTTTTTAAGGGTTTAAAGATGATAATTTCACAATCAGGATACAGAAGGCACAAGTATTTCTTCCACATCATCAACCATTTAATAGCAAATTGATTTATATCCAGATGATAATCATAAAGTTTATTATGTCTAGGTTGACTTTTCAAGGACATAGGCAATTACAGATAGGATACAGGTCGTCTGAATTTTAGAAGTACTAAATGGATAATGACAAAATGCTAAAGTGGGTTAAAAAAGTTTTAATTACTCAATTTTTCCAAAAAAGACAATACTTTTCACTATTCCTTAAAAATTTATCTTTAACCATATACATAGATATTTTTAGATGAAGAGAAGACTTATATAATATATATAATGTATAAGACATATACATAATCTGATTAAGCTGATTCTCATATTCTAGATGAGATTTCAAACTAATTCGACAGTCTTTTCACTCATAAATATTAAAAATATCTCAGGATGCTTTTAATGCCCAAAATAGTCTTATGCCATTCACCAAAACATCCATTGTAGTTCAGACATTAAACTTTGACCTCCAGCGAGGCCATTCTCTTGTTCTGATCTATGAGGCACAGGAGCATGAACTGGTCCTTAGAAGAAGTCTATCTGGTTGTCACAGTGCCAATTCTCTTCTTTTCACTGCCAGTTAGAAAAAGTCTAGTTATAGCCTTCTGACTCTGATTTTTGCAATTATAGGTCAAAGTCCAGTCTCTTACACTCCAAACTGCATGACTCAAACATTGAGCCAATTAACTCAACATATGTATTCTAAACATCTACTGTTTGGGATCCATTGTTCTTGAACCATGAACAAAACAGAGAACCATATGTGTTCTTCTGAATAAATAAATGATACCACAGCATTTTTTTGAGTGAAAGTAGGAGTGAGAATTAAAGAGAATGTTCTTTATAATTCTCTTGACAGTAGACAAAAACCCATTCTTTCTCAGGCAGATGAGGATATGTGGTCATTTTACAGAGAATGAACTACAGAGCGTGTTGATAGTGTTACAAAGTAACAGCAGAGGATGAGAAGCATAGGAATAGTTGGGATGATAATAGAGTCTGCATTGTTAAACAAGGCATTCAGGGGAAGTCTTACTGTAGAGGTGATACCTGAGCAAACATAGGAGAGAAGGCAATGACCCATGTAGGTGAAGGAAGAAAGCTCAGAGGAAAGGCAGAAGAAGCATTAAATGAAAGATCCATAGTGAGTGTGTGCCTCCTGTGTTAGAGAAAAGTAAATAGAGTGGATAAGGACTTAGAATGAGCAGCAGAGGAGCAGTAGGTGAGATTGTGAGGTGATGGGGAGAGGAGAACATTTAGGGCTTTGTAGGTCTTTATAGAGACTTTCTGCTCTAAGAAAGGAGCCATGAAGTTTGGAAGCAGAAAAGTGACATATTCTGACAGGTTTTAAGAAGATTCAGTTGGTGTTTGTGTTGATATAAACCACAAGTATAAATATGGAGTAAAAAAAAATCAGAGAAGACTTTCATAAAAACCCAACAATAAATGATGTTGACATTTATTAGTGAGGCAGTAGGGATGCGAAGAAATGATCTGATACTGGATATGTTTTGCATATAGTAACAATAGAAGTCCCTGACAGATTAAATGCAAGATATGAAAGAAAAGTGGAGTCAGGTGTAATCTCAAGGTCTTTCATTTTGGCTTGTACAATTGGAAGGATATTGTTAATTGGTTTCCTCAAGGTTCCTCTCCATGTGCTGTAGTAAGGAGGGGGCCCTGTGCCTTCCAAGACATGAAAAGAGCAAGGAAATCACCACCACATTCTAACAAATTTCTTCAAATAAATTTACTCGCTCAATATCTTTCACAATTTCATGTACTGAGGATTATATTTGGCTGAAAATAATAAGCTTTATGCTTTAAAATCCCTGCAAAATTGAGTGGCATCTTATTTTGGAATACAAGAGTATTCATCCCTTATTTGATTATTGTCCTTTTGGTGACTCAATTAAATGAAGAAAGAAACATTCCCATGTTAACATCTGTTTCTATAGACAAATATATGAGCATACACACATATGTAAACAAACCAAGAAAATATATTTGATGCAAATTTTAATATTTTAAAATAACATTTTTGAACTCCTGAGTCTTTTACTTTTTCATTATTACAAAAGGGGGTAAAATATTTATTAATTTTTCTCCTGTTAGACACTTAAGATTTTCTTTCTTTCTTTCTCTTTTCTTTCTTTCTTTCTTTCTTTCTGGTACTGGGGATTGAACTCAGGGGCACTCAACCACTGAGCCACATCCCCAGCCCTATTTTGTATTTTATTTAGAGACAGGGTCTCACTGAGTTGCTAAGTGCCTTGCCATTGCTGAGCCTGGCTTTGAACTCACGATCCTCCTGTCTCAGCCTTCTAAGCCACTGAGATTACAGATATGTACCATTGCACCTCAGCATGACACTTAGGATTTTAATGAAGCCATCATTCTATATTTTGTCTATGTATTCATCTCTGTATCTATCTCTGAATATTATCTTAAAATCACTTTTATCACTTTCTAGATAGAATATTAATAGTTCAAGCTAAACAAAGTTATTGTTTGATACAGTTGACAAAAATCAATGTCCATAAACAATAATATCTTTGCATTTTTTAATATTTATTTTGTAGTTGTAGTTGGACACAATACCTTTATTTTATTTATTTATTTTTATGTGGTGCTGAGGATTGAATGCAGGACCTCATATGAGCTGGGTGAGCACTCTACCACTGAGCCACTAACACCAGCCCCCCTTTGCATTCTTATTAGCATTATATTCATATTTTATTTCAACATAATTTCATCATCACTAGATATTATCTTTATTAGAGTTAAGATTTGTTTCTATATTTTTTTTCAAATTCAAAATAGTTCACTGAGCCATATCAATGAAACTCTAAGGGTAGAGAGTATGTTATTCCGAATTTAAAAATATAGCAAGTAGAGTTAATATGGACATAAAACTTTAGATATAAACAGAGAGTTTCAATACATGTATCATTTTAAATATCCTTTACAGGGTAAAATCATGTGTTCTGTGATCCATTAAGGATAAAAAGTAAACTGTTAATCTTTGGTAAATACCTATGCAAAGTTAATTCTTAAAAAAAACCAAATTTTAAGTATAGATGTGTATAATTTTCTTTTTAATTTTAAAGAAAGATGAGCTGTCAGTGAAGAAACATGATTTCTGAGCAAAACTTAATGAATTCAGTTTCATTTATCTTCCTAGGAGGAAAGCCTTATATTCCAAATATTGGCAAAAGTCAGGAGAAATGAGGAAACAGTCATATACATACTCAGAGGAATTCTTAGAGGTAACTGAAGGATTTGGAATTTTATTCACGTATGTTAGAAAAACAAGGGTGTTAGAGTATTTTGTTGGATAATTTAATGAAAAATCGCTAATAGCACACTCTTGCTAGTCCTTAATACTCACAAGTTCCAAACCTTTCTGGTCTTCATAGCCTTCATCAAACCAAAGACTACAGTGAGTTGTGAAATGTCACTCACTGCAAGTACACCTCTCTATTCATCAGCAGAGTTTAACCTTACTCAGATCTAGATGACTTGTTCCGAAATATCCATATACGTCCAGATCCAGACAATACTATTTTTCAGAACTTACTTTCCTTAAACAATTTAAATTCTGTTTTTGTTTTTTTTTTTTAAATTCTGTGATTTAATGTGGGTTTACCATTGATGGATATATACAAAAGGTCAATAAATACATTGCCAGACATACTTTGATTTAAGCATTCTTATCCCCATTTCGTTGACAAATAATTTGAGAAATGAAAGAAGAATTATATGCCAGTTTTAATGAACTGATAAGGCAAGATAAGGTCCCAACACAGAAGTCAAATTACCTGTCCTTAGTCACGCAGCTAGTATATGAAAGAGTTAAGGTCAATGCCATATCTGTAAAATTCTTGCACGCTCAATACTTATCTTGATGAGTATGACAAATGCTCTCAGAAGCAGTGACAAACAGCTTTTTCCTCCCACTCTGTCCAGCACCAGTACATGGTCTGCACACAATGCATATCTATGCTAGGGTTGATGGCTTACCTCAATTTGCAAATAATCTCCAGCTAAGTTATTGCTTTGTGATTTCTCATGCTTGTGGGATACCAAAATTGGAATTTTTAATCTGAAATTATTTCCTGGTAAGAAATAAAAATTTCAACTTTGAAGAGGGACATTGTGTTTATACTTAACCAAACCCAAAATGCATTTGGTAACAGCAATTCTAACTGGGATGAAACAGTATCTTTTTGTAATTTGAATTTGCATTTCCCTGATGGGTGACAATTTTGAACACCTTTTCATATATTTGTTGTCCTTGTGTCATCTTCTTTTTCTGAGACCTGTCTATTCCATTCATTTGCCATTTTTAAAAATCCGATTACTTGTTATTTTGGGGGTTGTTAATGTTTTGTGAGTTCCTTTTACATTCTGCATATTAATTGTTCACAAGAGGAATATTCTCATTCTTTAAGTTGTCTCTTTACGTGTTGAGATACACAGAAAGACAAATACCACATGTTTTGCATCATATGTGGAAGTTAATAACAACAAAATCAATTGAATGCAGAATAGTATTACTGGAAATTGGGAAAGGAGAAAAATTGTGGATAAAGGGAGGTTATATTTGATCAGTACATACTGAATAAATGCATGGAAATACTACACTGAACCCTGTTAATGTGTATAATTAATATATTAATCAAAAAAACAATTAAAGCAGGACTTAAATAAATGTAAGATTAGTTTTAGAAATAAATTTATGGTGTGGTTGAGGGGTACATATCAACTAAATCTTGTTAGTATTCAGTCTTTTATACACATATTCATATATAAATAATTATTTTGGTTTCTGTGTTGGAACAAGATACCTGGTTAACTGAAAATGATGCAATTTGAGTCATTACATCAGCCTCATCATTCAGTTACAAATCTACTCAAGAACATTTGTTAAACACTGTGTAATTGTGCTATGGAAACTACAAAGATGAAAAATATGGTCCCTGATTTCAAGGAATTTGAAAGCTTCTGGTAAAGATAAAACCTGTAGAAAACAAAAGGATGCAGAGCACAATATGTACTTACAAGTAAAATCTGATAGTTCAGAAAAGTTATTTTTCTCAATAAAGAAGACAGACACTGACTTGAGAAGTAATGAAAGAAAATAACATTTTGACCATTTAATATATTTTATGAGCTGTGCCTCTTTTTAATATTTTAAAAAGTAGAATTCCTTCTGGAAATCCTTTCAAATGCACAAAGTAAGACTAATTTCCAGCAAGATTTGAGGAGGGACCAGGACATGGAGGGCCTTAAGGCTAGGGCTCTATCATCTGTGAACATCCCATGATTTTAGCATATGTATCTCTGGGCCAAGAAGCTTTCTCTGACACTGTTGAAGACTATTCTCTTCCAGCGTACAGCCAAGTGGATATACCAGGAAACTAGCACCTCTGGAAAGCCCTATTTGTAGGTGATGGGAGTTGGTGTATATAAACTTCAGCTCACTCACCCTGGGACAGAGGGAAGGGCTTCCCCCCACAGACTCCTTTTGCCCACTGTGGGAGCTGACTTAAAAATAGTCCCTTCTTGGAATTAACTTTCCTTTCCTAAGTGTTCTCTCCTTCCCAAATACACTTCTTGCATTGGAATGGTTCTTCTAGGGAAACAAAAACTCTGGCACTACAGAGATCCTAAATTGTATATTTTAAACCATGGGAAAACTTTATTGTTGTCATAGTCATTGCCATGGTCGTCTTTCTCCTCTTTTAAGAGATGTACCTGATCAAAGTTGTGCTTTAGAAAAATCAATCATAATTAAGTGAATTCTACTGCCTTTGAAGGAAAATGAGTATCCCATAATAGTGAAGTGACTTAATAAAATACATTATTTCTATTATAGCAGAAGAAAATTCTGATATCAGGCATCATGCAGTATTTTAGAAAGACAGGCTTAATTACACATTTCATTGTATCTTTTAAAATTTAGATTACAACGTTAACATAACATTATTATGACTATAATATGTATATGCTGTTTGTCCAATGTTTTGGCCACAGCACATATTTATAACTATCTTTCCAATAGACTTACATTATTATTGTGAATAAATAAAATCACAAGTTAGAATATGCCAAATTACAATAGTACCATGTAGAACTGTTACATTCATTATTTTATAATAAAAATTAACAAAGAGTTCTTTAAGGAGGTAGACAGTCCTGGCAAAGTGTTGGGTGCTGCATATTACCATATTTGGAATGACCCCTGCCTCTGAAGTTTACAATCTTGGTACAACTCACAGAATCAAAGTAATCAAATAAAAAATAATAAACAATAATAAAGAACTAAATAAATATGATTATAGCTACTTTAAAAAAAACCTCAATGATGATATTTGTTAAGGATAGTAAGGAAATTCTTACCAAGAGGGAAATATTATAATAGGTATAGGAACCAGTGCAATTGAGACTAGAAGTGGGGGAGAGACTGAATTCAACTCTGACTAACAAGGACAAGTGGAGATTTATAACCAAGAGCAAGATGGCAATTGGAGATGAAAATTCCTAAGATGAAGCATTAAGGGTGAGGGAGATTATTGTTAAGCTGACCCAATTCTTGCTGAAGACAGACCAGGGTGTAGTATATTGAGAGTAGTAAGATAACAAGATTCTAGTTCAAACTTGATTCTACAAGGACAGAGAAGGAAGACCAAGGTAATGACCTAAAAAGAAACAAGACTCAAACAAGTCAAACTAAAGTTAGGTGAAAGAGAGTTTCTCATAGAGATATATGAATGATATATTACAGTGCCTATGTGATGCTCTACCAATCATATTTCCTCCCCATAAGGGATGTGTGAGAGATACATATGCATACAAGAAATAATGGAACATGCAATGGAGTAGAAGTTACAACAGAGGGTATATGTAGGCAAGTAGCCTGAACTGGGAATGCAATATGTGTTCTCCTTTGTTTACCACCTTCCTTTAGACCTAACCTAATTCTTATCACTGACTAGTCAGTACTTAGAAGAAAAGACAGTAAAGAAAGAGTGTGCAAGAAAGATAAACAGCAATAGGCCCTGGGCCAACAATGCCTCTAGAATATGAGTGGGAGTAACAAAACATGAGAGAAAGTCAGTGGCATGCACAGAGAGTGATCCAACCCAGATCACTTAACATCACAATCCATTCTGATCCCCATGCCACTTAGTACTGGAAGAGGGTGAGAGTGCAGGATACCCAGCAAGAGAAGGGAACCTTGAGAGCTCCACTGGAGAATCCTGTGAATGGATATTTCATTTGGAAATATGAGGATGTTTGCATAAACAGATTGTGTTCTTAGATGCATCTTCAATGACGGGTAAGGGGGAATGAGATTGAAAGAAGGCTGGTTGGATATAAACAATGCATGCTGTATGCATATATGGAAAATAACACTGAACCCCATTAATATACATAATCAATATGTGTTAGTAATTTTTTTAAAGAAAGTAGATATTATGGAATAGGAGAGTAGTGATTATACAACATTGCAATATATTTAACAATGCTGATATACAAGTTAAAATGTTAAATTTTATATTATATACTTTACCAAAATAAAAATGTATATGGAAAGTTGTTGTGCTACTCCTGCCAATTTTCTGTTAATAAGAAGTTATGTCAAAATAATAAGTTATAAAGAGAGATATAAAAATGAAGAAATAAAAATAAATTTTAAAATAAATATAATAAAGATTTAAGCAAACCAGTAGAAGGATATCAGTGAGGACAAACACACATACACACACACACACACACACACACACACAGGTATTTAATAGGAATCAGTCATCCAATTTTCAAATTTTCTTAGAAAAACGATAATCTCAGAAGATAGATATGGCTTATCTATCCTTTGATTAATTCCAATGAGTTCTATATCCTACACATTATTTAATCCACTCTCTCTTATGCTTGCTCGCTTCCTTAATTCTGACCTTTTTATAGTCTCACTGGGATTTGATATCATAATACTCCATAAACTTTTACTCTAATTTTTGACACAAGATTGAGGCTTCCACATGATCATTGTATCAGTATCTCTGAAATTAAAATGTATTTTCCATTTAATATTAACACAAATTTTATTCCTATAAAAATTCTATAAATGTTCTTTTATCCAAATATTTAAATTTTTCAATAAAATGACACACATTCCTCTTGAAGTAAATTGTTGTTTTGTAAGAAAGAAGCCTTCAGAGATCAAAATTGAATCAGGGTCTTTTATCCACAGTGATAAGAAAGTAATAAAAGTGTGAGACAGAAGCTCAAAGAATTGAGATATAATAGCCAAATTAAATTCAGAA
Source organism: Marmota marmota marmota (assembly GCF_001458135.2). Lineage (NCBI taxonomy): Eukaryota > Metazoa > Chordata > Mammalia > Rodentia > Sciuridae > Marmota > Marmota marmota. The sequence continues at coordinate 29,641,736 of NW_026000242.1, read as the reverse complement.
GAAAAAGGCTTTAATCTTTATAAGGTACAAAATTGTAATGGAGTCACAAATAAAAAGCTTGGATATATAAATGATTATATCCTCAATGAAAGAGTTATTAGAAAAAAATTACCCCATCTCCACTACTGGACAAACTAAAGAGCAAAGAAATTTATCTGACCTACTTCTGTTGTTTTTAGGCAAAGGAAAAATTAAGCTTGCAAATCTACAAACTCCCATTCAAATACATTTAAGATTCAAAGTCACACCAACTGTGATTGGCCTTCAAAACACAAGCATGTAAATTAAATTATTGAAAATAGACCCAGTTTGTGATTTAGTAGCAATTAACTCAAAGCCTCTGGTGAAAACCTCACTATTGACAGAGACTTCATCAGATTTGAACATGTTATATCACAAGGACTGAATATCTTTTTCAAAAACTACAGCCAAGTCATTACATAAAGCAACAGAAATAAGACCCAAAACCTTAAAAATTGAAGAATTCAGAATTAAAATTTAAAATTATATAAAATATAACCCAATATTGGAAATTCATCAAATACTGCAAATGTCAAACACAAAGTAGTAAAATAAATACATCAATGCAATTCTAGAAATAAGAAAGAATTAAGATCATGATCCAATTAAAATCATATAAAATTATTTGTAATCATCCGAAAAATCAACAATTTCATGTAGAAGAAAAAAAAATGTTGTAATTAAAAGCTAAATGATGGTCCTTCCTAAGTGTCTGTATAGAAATAGAAACTTTATCCATTAAATATTTGTTAAAGAATGTTCATGGCAGTACATTTCCACCAACTAGAGAATCATTAATTGTACTATGGTATATTTAAAAGTGGAATAGTATTCCACAACAAAAAGTACTAAACTACTGATGCATGCAACAAGATGGGCAGGACTTAAAAGACCTACAGCTAGACACAATGGCTTATATATTGTATAGTTCCAACTTGCATACAAAGTCCAAAGTGGGAATGATGCTATGTGGTGATAGAAATCAGAGCCAGCCATGCTGATATGTAATCCCAGATACTCTGGAGGCTGAAACAAGAGGATCCCAAATTTGAGACCAGCCTGGGTAACTTAGTGTGATATAGTCTCAAAGTTAAAAAAATAAAAATGAAAGAAAGGATCGGGATATATACTAAAGCACCCTTGAGTTTAATCACTAAAACCACAAATGAAAATTAAAGAAAAGGAAAACTAGAATATATTTTAAAAAACAGACATGTTATAGCTAAATTTATTGTATATAATTGAAATAGAGGACTAAGGAATTTTGGGGGGAGTAGAACTTCCTAAAACTAAATTATGGTGCTGTGTACATGAGTGAATGTATTTGTCAATATTCATCCAACTCTATTTATTGTATCTAAATTATGTCTTAGAAAACCATTTAGGAGTTATTTTTTAGCAGAACTGAAGAAAGAGAATTAGTGAACTCATAATAATAACTAAAGTCCTGAGCAGTATTCTCTATTATATTAATTCTGTTAATCTCATGAAGAGGTAGGGATAATCATCACCTTCCAATGTTCCATGAGGAAACTGAAGAACATAGAAATTGAAGGTCAACTTTCACAACATTTCATGGCTAGTGAGTAAATGAGTTGAGATTCTAATCTAAGAAACTGGACTACCTAATCCATACCTTGAGACATATTAAATACTGAGTACTGACTGAAGCTATCCCCACACTAACTAAATCAGAATCTCTGTGGTCAAACCTAAGTCAGCAGTGAAAACTACTGTCCTACAAAACTTGGAGATATGCACTCTCAAACATTTATAAGCATGCCTGTAATACATTTGTTTGTATCAGCACATAACTGAATCAATTAGAAGCAAGAAAGAAAATGAATAATATTGATTTCTATTTATACAAGGTAAGACTTTGGGGCAGTGAAAATAAATGTCCTACAGCTATCTCATGGATCTGGATCTTATAAAATATAATTTGGAAAGAAAGCAGCAAATTGCAGAAGATTATTACAGTACGATATCATTTATATTAATTTTGTAAACATTTAAACTCATCAATAAATTGAGTAGGTGGAATAAAACTGAAGAAAAATGAGAACTATATAAATACAAAATTCAAAGCATTCCTTTCTTCAGGGAATGGAACAGAAAACTTCAACTTTACTTAGGATTATTCTGTTTCTTAAATTTAGTTGTAGATAAAAGTGTGTTCTTTATATTATTCTTTAATTTCACATATATCATTTTGATATTAAATACTTATGTAAATTTTAGCAATATTTTTGAATTATTGAACTTGTGATACATAATATTTCCTTAGAATAGGTAAGTTGCTAAAGTCTCCTTTTTCTTTGAATATTTAGTGGAATTAACTTTTCTTTTGCTTTGCTATCTTCATATAGACTCTTTTTTCTTTTTGAGTGCATTGGGGCATACTGGGGTAAGAACAGTCTAGTCCAAAAGAAGAGAGCCCTCAAATCCTGTCCATTCTGAGTCAAACTGTAAGTTATTTGGCAAGTTGATTTGAATAGTTTATTAGTGAAATCACCAGTATCATGGTTTTTATTGATGTTTAACATATTTTTAATCTCCTATACTCTAGGCATAATAAACACATGGGGAAAAAAAAACAAGATGAATAGCTAAATATCATAGTCTAACTCTTGACTATTGGTATTTTATTTTGGGAACCACACCTCTTAGGATGAATGTGCAATGATGGGGATTCTGTGTTCTCCCAGTCAATTCAATAAACATTAAAAAGAGATATTGCTGTTGAAAAAAAAAAAAGAATGTCACACTGTATCCCTCAAAGACTAGCTGCCAATCAATAGGATTGTTACTTAATTCAGAACTTGCATTTGAATTCAGAAAAAAGAAAATAGGAAGAGAATAAAATGTCTTTCTTCATACTTTGAAGCAGATAGACTCATTTTATGTTTGTAAATTATAACTTTTAATCTAATTCTGTAGTTCTTGGAGTAGCTGGACATTTTGTCAGGTTTTGACACTGCATCAACTAAGTAACAGTTAAGTTGTAAATTTTCATCTATATGAGCATTTGGATACACATCAGTGTAAATTTGGAGATATTATGATTAATGCTATTACCCAAATAGCACTTATTAGACCCATTACTGTGGGATAATTCAGGATTCTCTACACCACCCCATATTAATATTCTTCAACTGAATGGTGGGTTATTGTCACAACCACAGCTTAGCTGTGTCAGGGCAGTTGGAAAGGATCACAAAAAGTCAATGAAAGTGCCCAGAGACATTGTAAAAGATATAAATTTGTTGGGGATAGCTTACAAGAGATCAGTAATGCTCCAAGAAGAGTTCAGGGGTGATAAGCGGAACAGATAATACGTCCATCCCTTGTGGTTGTTTACCATGCAGTGCCTGTTCTCCTTCACTGTATTTTGTCTTAGGGTAGCCAATATGGAGTGATACATATTCTTTCCATAGTGTCATTTCTATACCAGTCCCTAGGGAGAGGGGTTTTTAGGTTATGCTGCATTAGCAGTGATATCATCAGCAATAGCTTGTTTGTATGACCAGTGTCACAACTGACAACTTTCCTGGCATATACACAAGAAAGTAGCTTGATACACAAAGTATTAAATTGCCTTAGTTTCCACTGTGACTAAGAGAAGACCAGCATACTTCAAAGTAATATGTGTATGGACATTCTGGCCCATATTTAAACTCATTGTTCCTCTAACTTGGCTGGGTGTTGTTGCAACAGAAAGAGGGCATTTGGGGACATGAAGTTTGACCATACCTACCTTTTTCTTTAAGAATAATTTAGTTGCAGACTCCTATTCTTTCAAATCTGCCAATGATTAAAATAAAAGAGGGCAGTGCTATATTCATTGTTGTTTCATGGTGTCATAGAATTAAGATCAGAATAGTACTAAGCAGGATATTTTAAAATGCACATTTTTTAAAAGATACATTGAAGAATCATTCCATTTTTGTATCAAACGGAATTCACTTTCCAAGTAAATCTTAAAGATTCACAAAAAAATTGGCATATATTGAAACATTCGTTTTAAGGGACATTTTAATGAGTCTCTATCTGCAATTTTTATAACTTGGACTTTTCATGAATGGAAACTTATATCATTGAGTTAAGTAATTACCCATGCTTGTGTTTCCCTTAAAATAATAGGTTGCTGGGAATAGTTAGTTGACCTCATTTTGTCATTATCAAGGAGAACTCACCTCAATGAACATATTATGTAGGTATCTTATAGAAACACAGCAGTGCTTCATTGTAATAAGGGTGGGAAAAGGGTTGGGTAGAATGGAGACCAAAGCTAGAAAAGAATGTTAGCTCTGCCACTATTTCACATGGAAAGGTACTTCAAGGTCCCAAAGAATAGTCAAACAATTGTCAACAAAATGACAAATTTGCCCAGGATGGCTCATGTGTTGCCTAAACCATTACCGTGTGTCACGAACAGTTATCCTATGATCCTATCTGTGTTTGTCAGCCTTCCTTTGTTGTGTCCAAAATACTGACAAAAACAATTTACACAAGAAAAAATTACTTTGGCTCATGGTTTCAGAGGATCAGTTGTATATGGACTCCATTGCTCTGGGCCCGAGACAAGGCAGAATATCATGGCAGAAGGGTGTGATGAAGGAAAGTTGCTCACCTCATGACAGCCAGGAGTCAGAAAAAGAGAAAGAGAAAGGGTTTGCATAAGATGCACTCTTCCAGGGCACATATCCATTGACCCATCTCCTCCAGCTGAGCTCCACCTTTGGATATTTACTACCCAGAAAGTCCATTCAAAATAAGATGAACTGATTCAGTTACAGCTCTCATAATCCAAATATTTCACCTCTGAAATTCCTGCAAAAACACAGGAGGTTTGGGAGGGAGGCACCTCATATTCATGCCATAGCACCATCACATGTCTCACCACATGGTTTTCCATTCTCTTTCATGAAATCTTCCATGTTAAAATCTATGGTGCATTTCCTATTTTCCAAACTTACACTGAGATAAATAGCAAGATTCCAACAACTATAAAATAACCACTTTTGTGCTTGTGTGTAGTGGACCAGGGTCACAGAATCATAGATTCAGGTTAAAGTTAACAACCTTAAGTCTACAGAAGAGGCATAAAACATCTAGGATCAAGATAGACTACACAGATGAGAAAACGAATGAAGAGTCCAGTGGTAACATAGCAAAGGATAGACCTACTTTTACCATCTTGAAGGAGAACTGAATGTTGTGTCTTCACGCAGATATTTTTTTTTCTTTTTAATTTGGTAATAGGAATCAAACCCATAGACTTGCACTTGATAAACACACAGTCTGCCTCTGAGTTACACCCACAGCCTGAGCAGAGCTTTTAAAGGCTGCTAGGTCTTCAGCTTCTTATCTTTATTGTTTTACCCTTTATAAAGCAAAATAGAGTTTTTTAAAGCCTTTTTTAAAACTTAGCTTGCCAAAGTTATTACTGTTTAAGTTTGCTCTTATGAGAGAACAATGTGTCCTTTCTGTAAAGTTAAAATGTTCTTCTACTTAACATATCCAGATTAAAAAAAAAGAAAAAAACCTGGATGATTCCGAGGAATCAACTATTTCATCTGAATATGAGGTAACATCAACTAATTAAAAGATTAGCTTTCATAATGAATGCCACGCTTGACAGTGAGAGACTTTTTCCATTTTAACTAACCAGCCTATTTCAGATTTTACCAGGGATCAATATTGAGCCAAACCTTTCTAGAATGACAACAAAAACTCACTAAAAGCAAAGCATAAGGGGGAAAGCTTAAATTTAGCATTTCTATAAAAGGAAGATAAAATTTCAGCCCTCGTACTATAGGAAGATGTCCTAGAATGTGCTGGAAAGGAAAACATCATGATTGCTCCATGAAGTTCTGATTTTGGACATTAGGAAACATTCCAGAATTTATGTTTAAAAACTTTACAACCAGCTTTCTTTGTATAATCCCAAATAAAAAGTATAAAGTGGGCCATAAATACTATGAATAAGAGAAGAGTTCATTCTATATACTTGAATTTTCTTTTTAAAATAATTTTTTAAATGCACCATCTAAGGTGTCAAAAGTTAACAATTATCCAAATTTGGAGTTGGATTGATCTCTGTTCTACTTTTTACCCATGGGAGCTTGTCTTTAGGACTGAACCGTGGTTATTAAATGTATTCAACTAAGTGCAAGCCAACATTCTAGGAATTAGAAATAAAGCAGAGAACAGGACCAAAAGTATCCTGCTCACATAAATTTTACATCTCAGGGGAAAGGAGAGTAGTTTTGAAAAAAGCTTGGTGGCCTGTGTGAAGAAATAAAAGCTGAACAATACGTGGGAAACTAACTGGGGATGGTCAAGGAAGTTCTCCCTGAGCATCCAGAGCATCTCCTTACCTGAACAAGAAGGAGTAATGTACATAGAGGTCTGGGAGAACATGGTATAAACACAAATGCAAAGGATTTAAGTCAGAAACCAGTTTAGTGTTTTAGGGCTCCCAAACACATACTGCTGCTGAAATCCAGTGAGAAGAGTGAGCATGGGATCTGAAGAGGTCAGAGGTGTGCAGGTTGGTACCACACTGGGCAGGTCCTCTGTCAGTGTGATGTCTAACAACCTACCTATCATACTTGTCACACTTGCCAATTTCAATTTTTAAAGTGTGAATACCCAGCAACCTCTTGAATAATTTCCAGATACCAATAGTTTAAAAGCTCACAAATTTTCAGAACATTTTAAAATGTTGCAAGCCATTCTAGATTACTAAGAATATTCAATTTAATTTGTTTAGAAAAAATTCAAAAATGTTTTTCTTCGTATTTGACCCCTTTGATTTCAATTGAATATGGTGGTAGGGAATACCCATCCTACTTTTCATGACAAAATATATATATATATATTCCAGCTTTCTTTGCTCCATCCAGAAGAGAAGGAGTGACTTATCTGGGTATAGGAATAAGACATGGAGCATGGTAGCCCATCTCTGTGGTGACAGGCAGGAAACATGCTCACCTTCTTACAAAAATGGAAAAATGTTTGGAGTTAGATTTGCCTGGTAAATGGTAAACCTGCACTTTTGTAAGATAAGGAAAGTTCAAGAAAGAAAAGTCACAAGTCCATAGTGACCTCACAAAGAATACATACTCTCTAGTTATCATTAGCTCTAAGAGTGATGCCTAGACCTCCCTCTCTGTCTTCTGTGTGGACTTCTTCATTCTAAATTAGCTGGCAAATCAGCATATGTCACTGTTTTCACTCTTGAGTTCCAACATTATTATAAAAGTAAAACAGATATTAGCACAAGAATGATCTGAACTGGTTCATATTTCACATTAATAGAATGCTGTCTCAGAGAGTGACAGACATCAGGAAGAAAAGTTCTTTCTGAACAGTTATCATTTAACACAGCCTATATTATGAGAGGAAACCAGCATCAAAAATATGAGAGAATAGTGTTTCTGGAAAGGAACAAAGATCCACTATGGGAAAGAGCTTGGTAAATTCTAGAAACTGACAGAGACCAGTGTGATTAGAAGGAATGAGCAATTGGTCTTAATGAGGTAAGAATGAGACAGAGACTTGTCAGGGCTGTGTTAGCACATTTGGCACCTTTGTGCAAATTGAAAAAATGTACCTCTTCAGAGCAGATAAGTTAGGGGGGGAAATGCTCTATGAAATAAGGAATACTGGAACAGGGTGCTCCATCTTTTCTGTTGATATAACCCTAAGCCCTGTAACAGGGTTTAGGTAATAATAAGCTGGCTAAAGCAATACAAAGTACACAATCAACCAGGTAGAAAGAAGTGGGGTTTCCCCAGGTACTGAACAAAGTAAATAAAGAATTTGAGCAGGTGATTGGAGCAGCAGAGAAGCCTTGTTAATTACACTAAGCTGCTTCACTTTGGGCTCTTCTACTTGGGCTAGATATCAACCTTCTATGTGCCTCCATTGCCCACTTTATCAAATAGGGGTGACAACAGGGCCAACTTAATGGCATTGCTGCCAATCACAAATTAGTAATATATGTAAACTACTCAGATAGGGCTGGCTCAGATGATATACTTTATAAATATTTGCCAAGATTATAATCTGAAGTATATATTTAAAAGATCATCTGAATGCTGTGTTCAGGATAAACTTTGAGGGACAAACAGCAGAAGTGGGAAGTATCAAGTAGGTAAGACCAGTGAGAAATCCATCATATTGGATAAAGTAATGAGTGATACAAGATGTTCAAATATGGTAGCAGGTATCTGCAGTCCATTTTATCCACGAATATTTCCTACATTTCAAAAGGTGGAAAATCTTCTTGAATGTAGACACAATACCATCATCACATATAGAAGGTTTGTGGAAGATTAATAATATGTCCCTACTGTCATCAAATATTAAGTCAATATCAATGTTCAAATATCTAAAATTGTCTCATAATTTTCACTCTTGGCTCAATTAAGCTTGACAATGGAATACATACCTTAGGTGTTTGATATGCTTCCAGTCTATTTTATTTATGGATTTCTCTCAAGCCAACATCCCCCCTCCTTCTTACTTTATCTGTTAAAGAAAGTGAAGAATGTTCCTTCAGAATTTCCTCAGTCTCGATTTTGCTATTGCATCCCTGTGCTTTCATTCAGTGTATTTTTTTTCATCCTATGTATTGCCTCTACATCAGCACTTTAAACTATGTTCCTGATCAATTCCAGTCAATATTTTTTTCAGTAACATGCCACAGGAGGTATGTGTTTCCATTAAAAGATAGACATATATAAACATATACATATACATAAGCAAGATCTATCTCATTCTCTTTATTTGCTTTCTAGCAGACTCTTTGGGAAAATTGTTCCCCTAGATATTAAATGTGCACACTAAATTTTCTGGAACCTTTAAATATGGAATTTCGTTTGAATGGAATATAAAAATTTCAGTCCATATTTTCTTTCTTTTGTTATATTTGTATTTTGGCATAAAATCTTGCTGTTGAAAAGTCTGATGACAATTGAATTTCTTTCTCAGTGATTTTGTCTTTGATATTTTTCTGGATGCAATGTGAGTTCTCTGCCTTTTTTAAAAAAATGTGTTTCTTATTTTTTTTTTTTTGTATTACTGGATTATGTCTGGGTTCTGTCTGCTGCAGTTAGATTTTCACAAATGGGTTGTATCTCATTTTCATACATTACTCCTTTATTTCAAGAAAGCATTCTTGACTACAATATTTAGCATTTATTCTGTTCATTGCTTGGTTTTTCCTTTTGGGGGACAGCTATTACATTTATAAGGAGTCTTCTTCCCTTAACTTCTCCATCACTTTCTCTTGAAACACCTTTTTCTTATTGTCTTCTAAAATATTTTCCCTTTTTAAAATGTTTTAAAAACATTTTCTTCTTTCCCTACTTTATTTATCTTACATATTTTTTTCCTCAGGTACTTATTTGCTCTTATGTTAGTTTAGGCTTCATCTCTGAGGTTATTTTTTCATTTATTTCTAATTCCTTCCTGAGTTTTGAAATTCTCTATACATCCATCCATCTCATATGTGAGTAGTTATATTTATAATTTTTATGCAGCCATGTTTTCTTTTTATAATAACAACTGAACTTGGGATCCCTCCCACTCTTCTCTGATCCTGATGGATATGTGAGGTAAGTTTTCTGCGATTCTTAACAGGAGCCTGTGGGCCATATTATCTTTGCTGGTTCAAAGCTCTAGGGTCCCTCCCCTATTCTGTTTCTTACATGTTCAAAAACATGGCCTTACCCCTTCTGCAATCTGTATTTACTGCTCCCTTTCCTACTCTTACCTGGTACTTATCTCTTCTTCTCACTTAAAATCCTTGTTCTGTTTAATTTAGGCTCTATTTCTGATGGTATCCCCTCATTTTGGCAATTTGGCCCTGGGAAGTTTCTTCAGGTTGTTCCTGAGGTTTAGACTGTTCCAACCCTTACTCTCTACAAATATATGAGACAAAAAGTTGGTTTCTCACTGCTGTTTTCAGACTGACCCCTACTTATTCTACTGAGAATCCGTGGGGAATTTGAATACTTTTGGCTTATGCTACCAGTAGAACCTCTGTATTTTTCTCTTACTATACACATGCTATTGATAGCTCCTGGGTCATCATGTCTGTACGGTCCCTTTGTGTCCTCACTTGCTTCAGGAGACACATGTGTATAGGAGACTTGAGAGTGACTTGATAGCTTTGTCACAATTCCACAACCTTTCCCAGCAATCTTTTCCAGTCATTGCAACCATTCAGAAAGATGGAAAGGAAGTTTTATTAAATAGATTGTATATGTGTAGAAGCTTAATCTTGGAGAAATTAACAAACTTATACAATTGTCAAAAACAGTGGGAGGACAATGGCAGGATTTGAAGCCAGGTCCATGGTCCATCTGATTATCAAATCTATGTTCTTTCCACTGTGAGAATATTGATACTCTTAGATTTTGGAATAAAACTGCACTTGATATCTCAGTGTATTGGTATAGACAGATATGTGGAAAGCTAAAGAGAGATATGCTAGGGGCAGTGCAGTGGGCAGCTAGGTCATAGGTTAGGGGTGTGAATGCTGGGACTCTCCCTTTTGTCACCATGGCTGAACTTAACTCCTTGGGTGTGGAGGTTCCAGCACAACTCTTCACTGTTCATCAGGAAAAACAAATATAGAAAGGAAAAACATTTCACTTCCCTAGGAATTTTAGACAGATCTCTTTCTGGGATATGTGCAAACTATGGTTTGCACATGGTCCTGATTATATAACTGAGCAATCTCCCTAGTTATTGGATCTAAATTTATTGAATTTAGGTTGAGTGGTGTCTAGATTTAAGGAAACACAGACTACATTCTGAAAAAGCTCAGAAAAGAAATGGATGGCTGCTTGAATCCAATTCTGGACAAAGGAAGATCACCTAAACCATACGTGAGAGAAAAACATATTATTTGACCTCTGCTCTGAAGATAATTAAAATGAAGCAGTCAATCTGTATAAGAGTGACTATGCTATGACCGAAACAAGAATACGGCAATCAAAGTTAGAGGCACCTTCTAAGGAATTGGTTCCTGATTCTGGAGAGAATTCAGCATGCACAATTGCACAAAACTGCATTCAGAGGTTCTTTCTGGAAGTCAGATTAAACATAGAAAGGCCACCAAGTCACCTATAGTAAGCAGAGTATTTGTTCAACTTAGTGAAAAAAGAAAAAAAAACCAGAACATTGTTTCTCCCACTTTAATCCATTTCCATTAATGTTAAATTAATTATTTATGCTTAATTTGTTAGAGGTTCAATGTTTAATTTTAAAAAACCCAATGCATTAGTAGCACTTTAATAAATAATATCTAGTAACTATTAAATATCACTCAAAATATACACACAATTTAGTTTTATAGCACAACTCTTCTGTGACCTCATTAACCAAGATAAAATATTGCCTATTAAAAAAAATCCTCAAAACATTCACAACATAGTCTGTGGCCTTGGTTCTACTTGAACTACTAGAGTTCAAAGTGCAGCCTCTTAGAATCTAACTTTTCGATGAAAGAGCATCTGGAGAAAGAGCAGCCCAGCTTCTGAAGATAAAGATTATATTCTGCCTGCACCTTGGGTAAGGGAACATTTAAGTAACTATACAGGGTACTTAAGAATTACTTACAATGTATCACCAACTAGTAAACTCTATACCTTTCACTACTCCATCTAATTAATATCTTCCCTTATTTCTCAACTTTGAAACAGGCTTGTGTGACTTCAGACCTGGTAGTGAAAAAGAAATGCATACAAAATTAATAGAAGCTTCTGTTGAAAATTAACTTATTAATACCTAAGAATTTAAAAATGCACAGATATGCATGCTATTATTTTAACAGTAAATTTTATCAGGATGTATATTTATTCTGCTGAAAACTTAAAATTCAGAATAAGTAGGTGAATTAGTTTCCTGCCCACAGTCATACCAGGCTTCATCCATTATTTATTCCCATCAACTTAGTTAGCCCAGTATCCCATGTCTTTTCAGTGAAACACATCTGCTCCATGTTCAGCTCACAAAAAATCTCTGTGTCCTTGCTTTTCCCTTTTTATTCCTTTCTCTATCATATTCTTTCCCCACTCTAGTTTGTGCATTCAGTGAATGAATGGATAAAAAAATGTGGCATATATACACAATGGAATTTTACTCAGCAATAAAAGAGAATAAAATCATGACATTTGCAGGTAAATAGATGGCATTGGAGAAGTTAGCCAATTCCCCCCCAAAAACAAATGCCAAATGTTTTCTCTGATATAAGGAGGCTGACTCATAGTGGGGTAGGGAGGGAGAGCATGGGAAGATTAAATTAATTCTAGATAGGGAAGAGGGGTGGGAGGGAAAGGGAGGGGGAAGCATTAGCAAGGATAGTGGAATGTGACTGACATCATTATCTAAAGTATATGAATGAAGATACAAATTGGGTGTCAATATATTTTATATACAGAGATATGAAAAATTGTGGTATATATGTGTAATAAGAATTATAATGCAAAGAAAAAGTACATGTATGAAAACATGAATTGGCGTGAACATACTTTATATACAAATATACGAAAAATTGTGTTCTATATGTGTAATAAGAATTGTAATGCATCCCATTATCATGTATTTTAAAAAAATAAAATCAATTAAAAATTTTTAATAGAATTATTTCTTCATTATTAAATTGGGAATGACATCAGTACCTGCTCTATCAGAGTATTGTGAATCAAAAAATAATATTCAGTGCTGCCACATGGAAAATATTCAAAGTTATTAGCTTTAAGTGTTACTATTGTTGATGCAGTGTCATAAGCAACCCAATTTACTGCTGAGCCTTTTAGAAATGATCTAGATGCATGACATATTCAGTGAAGGTTCCATTTGAGAAGAATGATGACAATAAAATGTTAAAGAAGAGGTAGTTTGAGAATGAGATGGGTATCAAGGAACTTTACAAACATTTCTCTCCCTAAGTTCCTGGGTAGACAAGAAAGAACTCAGGAACACATATAAAAGGGCTGTTTGCCTGGTGCCTGAACTTCTTTGAGACTTCTAGGAGGTGGTTAGAAAAAAATAAGATTATTTTATTTTTCCATCTCATCTATTATTATCCCCTAATCCATTTATAGAGTGAAGTTGATAATGCTGATGGAAAACTAAAAATAATAAGCAAATTTAAAAAATCACTATGATTTTAGTATATGGATGATTAGATATTCTAGGGCAACCACTTGCACAACTGAATTCTATCACCTTATGGGAAGGCCAAAAGGACAGTCTTTCTGAGGTAGAGAATCTGAAGTTTAGCAGATATCTGTCAAATCCTTGAAATGTTCCTGAATAAAAACAAAAGGACAAATCCCATTTGAAGTAATCCAAAGGAACTTTGAATTCATTTTGCTTTCTCAACTCTGTTTAAATTGGATAAACTCTAGAATCCAGCTGCTATTGTATAATATCAGAATTAAATAGGTTGCTTTTGAGATACACAGTTATTGATTTAAAAAGTAATCAAATTGAAGCACAGAGTACACTAAAATAAGAATAAAAAAGAGAAAATAAAATATGTCATCATCTGAGGTTAATTGTTGGGAAAAATTTAGACTTTGAAAATAAATCTTTTCTTCCCAGAATAGGGAGGGAAGAAAAGCTTTAAAACCACTCCAACCTATTTTTGTTCTCTCAAACCAAAACACAAAGAGGCTTATTCACTTCCAATTGGATTAAAAATAATGTTTCAGGGATGAGAAACAATATATCAACTTTCTGTTCAAAATACATGTTTTTGCCATTAGATGTAATGTCATAAATATGATGCCATTATAACTGAAGTTAAACTTTAAATACCCTGCCAAATGCATATTTTTCAATCATGCAAATAGTATCCTTTTAAAACATGTATTTATGACTTACTCTAAAAAATTGTTCTAAAAGATTCTTTCACTCTTTTATAGATTTGGTGTTTGTATAATCAGCCTCATCTCAGGAGTATTATTGAGCTAAACATAATTGTGGTTTTCTTCTATTTTTTTTTTCCTTTTTTAAAAAAAGTTTTGGTACTATGGATTGAACCCAGGGATGTTCAAGTACTGAGCCATATCCCCAGCCCTTTTTACTTATCGTTTTCAATTTTGAGACAAGACATCACTAAGTTGCTGAGACTGACTTTGAATTTGTAATCCTACCGCCTCAGCTTCCTAAATCACTGAGATTACAGGCATGTGCCACAGCATCCAGCATAAATGTAGCTTTCATATAACTAGCTATCGCTCATTGTGCTGAGAATTCCAAAGATTGATCTTTGACAAACCAATTTACCTGGGAGAACAATGTCAAAGGAAATTTTGGTCTGAACTTATCAACCACTATGTAATTGTTCCAATATTTTCTTCACAATCAGACATTTAAATGCAATTATACAATAGAAGGAGAAACAGAGTAAATTTCAAAAAAGCTGTTAACAGCAGACACTGAGATCTTGTTCATTATTAACTGAATATCTAAGGATATAATACTTCTCAAACGGTGCTTTCAAATTATACCCCTAATATCTGGTGTAAGTAGTCATAACTGTCTCTTGAGGCCTTCAGTCAAAACTATCCAGTTATGTAATACCAATGATCATGTGACCTAAATCTTTTTTCAATGTTATAGGCTTATAATAAAATTATAGGTATAATAAAACTGGCACAATAAGAATAACTCACACATCAATGCATCTATCCATTCTCTGTCCATAAATAAAGTACCATTTTTAAGGCCACTCACATGGGTTTATTCTAAAGAAAAACTGGGAACTATCAGAATATAATTAGAAAATATAGAACTATATATGTAATTTTACAGGTGTATCACACTATGCATTCCATTAAGCAGACATAAAAATGTTTCAATCTGCAATCATGCACATTCTCTAGTGGCCTGCCATTAAATCCAATGATTTATTTTACATTTGTGAAGAGTCCCTAGTTACTTCAGTGGTCTAAAAAATGATTCTAGTGCATTAAATTAATTGGGATTTCCAGTCATACCTAAAACATAAAAATGGAATAGTCTAACCACCTCATGGTATCCTGTCAGCATATAAATACATTTATCCATATAACAAAACAAAATAAGTTGATTATACTGTGCTTTCTTACAGAAGCATGAATTACATTTCTGTTTACAAGACTATGTAGAAAGTTCTATCACAAAGTCATGTTAAACAATCAACACTAAACTCAGGTTTTTCTAGATTCCCATACAGGTTCCTCATTGACTTGTTGTCTGTATATTTCAATTAAGTTGTGTATAAAATGAAGACATCAACTTGCCTCATGGCATATTTTGAGACATAAATTGCTGGCCTTTGGCATATGCTCAACAAATGTTAGTTTCCTTTTAAAATAAAGCAAGGGTGTCGACCTTTGTGGAATGAGGAGCCAGGTTTGATTCCTGTAAAGGGCACTGAGACCCAATGCAAACTTGATTTTATATTTAATGTTGTTCCAATCAATATTCCAGTTACTGACAAATCAAGCAACTACAGTATCCTTCCTTCTCAATTACAGTGCTCCAGGAGCTACAAACAAAACACAACAAAAAGCGGAGTCTGAACAGAGACAGAATAGATATTTAAGTTGGTTTAATAAGCCCTTCCTTAAGAATATGAACCCTTTTGTTTGATATAGATACTGCCTTATTGACAGCACAATCACAATAACTCTGTGAATTAATAATTCACCCTACAGAGGCAAAGGTAGCTGCAAATTTCCTTCTGTGAGCCGTATTTAAAACACTGATCAATTGCGAGGACCTAGTAGTCAGTACCATAATATTAAAGCACTTAGTATAGATTCCTTAATTTGGAAAATCATGATCTACTTCTCCTGGGCAGCTTTCCCGGAGATCGTCTAGACTACACTGATATCCCTTCAGCGACCTCTTATAAGATATGGAGCTTTCCTCCTACAAACAATTTCAATTGTTGATTCAATTGTTGGCTTCCCACATCAGACTATATTCTCTTAGAAGGACTGGGGTTTTCCTGTTCTACTCCCCATTGTACTCAAGACCTTGTCATTTTGCTTGTTTCAGAATGAATGCTCAGGCATGTTTGTGTAATGACTTAAATGAGAAATACTGTGCTGCTTCTCTAAGTTATTAGAAATATTATTCCTCACCTTTGGGAGATCATTTCAACCTATATGAGTATTTAACATATACCTACCTTTATTACTTGATTTTTTTCCCATCTTCCCATGTGTGCATAAATGTTCTATCACAGGTCCTGATAGATGTAAGGAATTTTACCAATAATTTTAATGATTTTATTGGTAAACAATCTTTGCTAATTCATTTTTATGGAATTTTCTATGCAATTAAATGTACCTATTTCATTTGATTGTTTTGTATTGTGTTCCTGACTAAATTTTTAGGCCCCTCTGGTGGCCAAATCTACTTGTTTCCTTTTTTACTATTTAGTCGATAAACTTTGAAATTACAAAGGTGTGACATTTCTCCTTTCTCGAAGTATTTTAAAGATAATTGTTGGCTTGTAAATTTCTTCTTAAATGTTGATGTAACAATAGCTTCATATTAATATTCTTCTGTTAAAGCAGATGTTATTTTCGATTTAAAAAACATTTCTAGGTAAATGATCATGCATTAATGATTGTTCTTAACAATTCTATTAAAATGAAAATATTTTAAGACATCTCTGAGCTGTTCAAGAGTAATTCCACATTTTGTTTTTAATTCCATTTGGATTATCTTTACATAGGCCCATGTTAAAATAAGTCAGGAATATATAACAGATATTATAATTCATAATCACATTATGAAACTACCAAAAGTATGTCCTTTTCTGGTTCAAGAGGCCATTTGTGTAAATTTTGATTTGTTCAAATATCAAGAATGATTAAGCCATCTTATTATAGTTTAGTTGTCTAGAGACACCACAGATGAGAATTCATATCCAGATTGTTTTCCCTATGGGCCCCAGATCTTTTATGCCCATCTTTACATATTCATCTGGTTCTGAAATCCAGAACAGCCTTCTATATTTGAACATAGGAATCTTGTACTGGAAGCACTCCTTATTAAACCACAAGGGACTAAACTATTCAGCCTAAGATTAGTGTCACTCACACCCAAGAGCAGCCTCATCTACAAATGGTTGAAAAGTCAAATGAAAGTGGCTTGTCTCAGCTCTAAAATTATATATAAAGGAAAACTAAAACTGTGCATGTTTATGTTCACCATCCTTGGTATGCCTGTATGGTTTTAATAGAACATAACACCATCACTGGACTCTGTAACTTCAACCCAATTTTGTAGGGTCACCTAACTCTGTTGGGTTATGGTTAATAAGATGCCTTCTGCTAAGCAAATGAGAGAGATCACTTCAGAACCTATGAGTTAAGTCTGTCTGACTCAAGGTAGAATTATGTTTAAAAATAAAATACAAGCTCTGAAAAAATGCCCAAGTCCCTTGAGAAAACATTCTTTGGTTATGTGCAGACAGCCATAAAGATCTTATTACTAGTTATGTTAAATATAATCTATCAGTGACCCCACAGACCCCCTTCTTTTGTGCTACCAGATCTGTGGTTTAGACTGTAAAAAAAAAAGATTATATAGCTGACTAAAATAGCCCAGTTAGTGGAATCTGGAACATTTCTTTTTAACCAAAGTTTGTTTTTCTAGGTATGGTGTAAGCTAGGCAAAGCTAAGTACTTGTTGCTTAGTAACCAATACTAGGAACTAAAGACTAATATTAGTTTACCTTTTCTTATGCCCAAATCTTTACTTGACTACCATGAAAATCATATCTGTTTATCACTATTTTTATACAGACATCATTTCCAAAAACTTTAAGAGACAATCTATTTGGGTTTACAGAGCAATTATTATATGTGTTCCTAGCAATTATTAATTTTTCCACTCTGATTCCTTTGAGACATTCAAAGAAGACCATTCACTGGGCTGTATGCTTTAATTTGAAAGTAGCAGCATTTTCCTCAATGAGGGAAAAGTAAAACCTTAGGAAATTGCTACCACTAGGTGCCATTATTATACTAGGTCTCCAGGTTATTGGAACATTCCTTAAAAACCCCTTCTTGTACTCCTTCCTCCTTATTTCTCTCATTGAATTATTCTCTCCTCCTTTTCATCCCATCTGAATTTGCAAACCAACACCTATTGCCTACTCTTACCATTAACATGGCAGGCAGAAATGCTTGTTCCCCATAAGTCTTGGTTTATAAACCGCTTCTGCATTAGCTTTTGGTAAAGTGCCTACTGGCTTTGTTCACTGTTGAGTCTAATTATGTGGTAGTTTACTGGCTTTTATTGAGTGCACTTAGTTAACCTTCTTTTAGCTTTATTAGGTAGTAAATTTGTTAATTTGGCACAACCTTTTGCTTACATGGCTTGGCATCCTGGGTTAATAATTGCTTCTCTATAATCAATGGATTTACTCATTTACTAATAAATACTCCTTTACCTTTCTAATTGTAGATCTTCATCTTTATTTAAAAGCCAATTTAGGAAAAATGGCTTTCTTGCCTCTTTAAATTTGGACACTTAGTAGGAAATGGCATTTTCTTCATCTAATAAACATCATTGAGTGCCTAGCTTGTTTTTAGCATTGTGCTAAGTGCTAAGGAGAAAACATGGTAACTTTAGATACACTCTGTATTCAAGGAAAATCTTAAGTTGCCATCCTCAGTTGCCTTACTAGTACTGTACCCTCCATCTGAAGCGTTCTTTCTAGGCTCTCTGAGGTACCTACCTGGTCATCCTGGCAGCTGTATCTACTTGTGTCTTACATCCCTCAAGGTTTAATTTCATGTTTTATTCTTAATATCAGTACCCATCACCCCAGGAAGGCCAAGTTAATTTTACTTTATGAAATGTATTCCAAAATCATTTTATATATCCTAACCATACTGAATAATATTTATGTATTTAGATATAGACCCTTAGGGCTACCTGGTTTACTACACAAAACTTCTCATGTGAAAAGAATATGTTTCTAATCAATTTCAGCATTCCCAGGGCTTGGCTCAGAACAGAATCATACTTCTGTAAGTCAGAATTCCAGAGGCTAGAACTCCATCTTCATAAAACCTACAGTGACACTTCCAGTACATTGGAGAAAGACAAAAAACATAATCACTGGGTTTCAGAAGAGTCCCTAGTGGCACATAGCCTACCTTAAATAAATGTTGGTTGAATTTTACTTATAAGCCAAAAATGAGTAGACCAGGAGGTAATAGAGACACAAAAGGGGGTATAACAAATACTGTTTACAATACTTGTTTAGGGGACCTTGAAGTAAGAGGACCCTATGATTCTATCATATGAGATTGGGAAAGTATACAATTATGTAAGATGCAACAAATTCTATGGGAAAAAATACTAAGAGAAGATTTCATGATGAAGGAAATATGTATTAGTTAAATTTAGAGGGGAAATAATCTGAGAAACTTGAGCCAAAAAGTCAATTATAGTTAACAAAAAAATTATTTAGATGATCCAAACTGACAGACCATGAGCATAAATAGCATATGCAACATGAACAAGGAGAAGGCATTAGCCTTCCTCAAGCAGCAGGTCCCCGGGTGTATAACACTAACACATGTGAGCCTGAGATGAGTGGTTACATCAACTGTTATTCCTAGAACATTCCTAGAGAGACATTGCCAGGTGTGTTGACTTCAAAGTAATTCGATATTGCATTTCATCAGACTGAGCAGAAGAAAAAGTCGGTTCATGGTGAGGCTATAGAGTCTGATCATCTTTACCTCCATGAGGTTTTCTGGGAAAGAAAAAAAAAACACTACAGGCAGAGTACTTATAAAAGTTGTTCTAATATAAAATTACACTGGATGGAATAATATTGAGAAGTGAGTCATAATTTTGAAGGAAATAGCAAGCCTCTTTGAGATGAACTGGGAAACCAAAGCTCCCAGTAGGAATTATAGTTACTTGGGCAAATGTTTTAATCAGTACTCTTATTTTGGGATGCCAGAAATCTAAATTTAGAGGCCAGAATTTGAGTAAAGCTAGACTAATACTCTGGAAAGACCACCAGCTTCATAATTCTGGTTCTGGTTCACAATAGATATTTTTAAAAAATGATAAACTTTTGTCTCCATGGCTCAGGCTGGTCTCCATAAAATGATTGTATGGGAAATTAAATATCTAAAGAGACTTTTCTTTCCATGCACCTGGAAATTTCAGTGACCAGGGTAGCAGGAGCAGTTCTAAAGACAGTCCCAGAGGTCCCTGGGAAATGAAGTCAGCAAGCAGCTAATTGTTCAGTCCATGATCCAATTAGGACCTGAAAACCTGCAATCCACTTTCTGCAACCATTAAAAGAAGCAAGGGGCATGGACTGCTATTATCATAAAAAGATAATTAACCATTCACTGCAACTGCAAATAGAGAAACTGAGTTTTCAATAAGCCACAAACATAGTTTAGCACTGCCTTTGTTCTCAGGGAAGTAGTAAATAAATTGACAGCACAGCTTTGACCACTGACCAATTGAAGGTCACATAAAGATTAAAATAACTCCTTAGTGGGAGACTTCATAAGAGAATGCTTGCCATATGCATAGAGTTTTTCTACTATAAAATATTTCTCAAAGTAGGTTATTCTCTGAATCATCTGGGTGCTTTCTTAAAAACACAGATTTCCTGGGCATACCCCAGAATCACTGAACAAGAAACACTGAGATAGACACCCAAACATCTACATTTTTCAATGTTTGCCAGGGCTTCAGTGCAGTCAGCTCAATACCACCTCTGCAAAAGAGCTCTGCTGACTACTGCTGATCCATGACACTGAACATGAAATGCAAAGAAAAACAGTAAATTGAAATGCTATTCATTGTATTTCTCATTTAGATGTGTGTCCAAACCAGCCTAATCTTACATAAAACAAAATAAAAAATTCCTAACATGCCTGAGAAATAAAATTTTGCTGTCCCATTATCAAAGAAGACATTAAGTTCTCTTTTAGAGAAAATAAAAACTTAAGATGCTATGCACACAAACAAAACAATAGAGTGATTGCAGTAAAAAGTCAAATATTGTCTCAAGATTACTTAAATAAGTCATGAAACAAAGAGAAAAAAACAACTATGAAAACTAAAATAAAAACAAAGAACATCATACTGAGAGTTTCCTTCTGAGGTGATCCTTGCATTTCATCCTTGGGTAATTACCTATGTTAGGGCAGAAGAGCAAGAGATAGACTGCCTAACAAAACAGTGTTCCACCCATTTTTTACATAAATAATAGTCTTTGTCTTCCATGTGCTATGCTCTGTGCTGGGTACTGGGCACACACCAGTGATTTCAACTAGAAGCAGTCTTTCCTCTCATGGAACATTTGGCGATATCTGGAGAAAGTTTGCTTGCAATAACTTTGGGGATGAGCTGGGATGGTACTGGCATCTCATAAGTTAGGTCTGGGACACTCCTTCTCATCCCACTATGCACAAAACAAGCCCACACAACAAAGCCTTACCTGACCCAAAATGTCTATACTGCTGAGGTTGAGAAATCCTAGAATGAACTAAAAACCAACCAAAGATACTCTGTACCCATATGGAATCAATTAAGACATACTATAAACAAACATACACATATATTCATATATTGTTAACAAAATATTTTCAAAAGTGTTTTGAAGAAAAGACAGGGATGAGTAGAACTCGGAGGTAATATTGGATCTGGTTGTTCATTTGATAAACAAAACAGAGCAAGCAAGGTTCAATGGTTGACAGGGACTCACATATTTGTTGGATCAGTAAAACCCCTTTAATCACCCACTAAATGTAATTGCCTGTAATAAAAAGATCTTTGTCTTTTCGTTCTTTTTAATTTCCCTTTCTCTTTGAATAATATCTGTGTGAAAGTAGCACACTCAGAATGTTCTTTGAACTTCACATCAACTCCATCTTTGTCAGCCACTGCTCTGTCTTAGCCCATTTTGATGGCTGTGACAAAAAACTGTAGGCTGGGTAGCATACAAGCAAAAAGAGTTTATTTCTCATGGTTCTGGAGGCTGGAAAGACCACAATCAGAAGAGTCATTGTCTAGTAAGTACCTGGCTCCTAGTTCATAAAAGATGACTAATAGCTGAGTTCCCACACAGTGGAGACAGTCCCAGAGGTCCCTGGAAAATTAAGTCCGAAAGCTATTTAGCTCCCTGGGTATCTTTTATAAGGTCATTAATGCCATTCAGGAAGACTTCTCCCTAGTAATCTGATCACTCCCCAAAGCCTTATCTCCTAATACCATCACTTTAGGGGGTAATTTTCAATATTTGAATTTGGGGAGGTCACAAATATTCAGACAATATGCCCTTCTTGATTTGCTGCAGAATAAGAGGAATTCTAGCCACTGGCCTTTTTAGTGAAAAGGTCAGTGACTTGGAGATGGAGAGGACATTCAGGTGAAATATGGGATCCTATATACGCACTAGCAGCAGCAGTCAATTATAGGGTAGATTGCTGCTGAGATAAAGCTCTTCACACCCATAGAGGACCTGTCAACCTCCTCTCACACTTTTGCTGTTTGGGTCCCACATTTTGTTTTACAGCAGCTGCTTCTTCACTGTGGGTGGGAACGTCCTAGCCCCAGAAGAGGCATGCCTAAACAACCTGACCCTGTGGAAATCTACACTGAGCATTGGCTGACATTTCTGGGGGAAAAAAAAATTATTTTCATTGTCATTATTGAAAATATAGGAACCTAGATTTGTTTACAATTGTCTTAGTACAAACAAGGGAGTACTTTCTTGAAAATAGAACCAGTTCAGAGGAAAAGTGGGAACTGTACTAATGATATCATTTAAGTACCCAGATCCAGCAATGCCTGATGCTAGCTCATCTGGTAAATGTGTCAATCTATCTAAGTAAAATTGAGCACATGTGGGCCTGAATTGGACCCTAATTGGGGTTCATTTACACAGGTAAATAAAGCATACTGCTGTCATTAAGAAATTTACATCTCTTAGAAAAAATAACTGCTTGTGAGCATCCGCCATGTTTTAGTACTATACCCAGATATTACAGAAGCTCAAAAAAGAAGAGATCTAAATTATCTTTGTATTATTAGACTCTATCTTTAATAACCTCCCCCAGATCACAGAATAAGTAAATGATCATCCAGAATTTAAACTCAATTATTTCTGATTCTAAAACTCTTGTGCTTTTCCACATGGTTTACTGCATCTTTACAATTACTATAAAAAGAACATGATTTCATTAACTTACAAGATGAAAAGAAATTTCTATTAATGTGTAGAAGAAGGAAAACCATAACACTAATGTGAAAATACAGCTTATTTCAAGTTTTGAAAGTTTATTGATGTGAAAGGGAGGAAAAATGGAACCAGGTCTTGAGGGAGTCTAGCTGATGTGACTAGCACTTTGGTCCAGGTGCTGTTCTAAGGGATTTTCTGTCTTAACTTACTTATCCTCACAGTAATCCTATCGAATAGTTGCTCTTGGTAGTTCCATATTTAAAGATAGCATGGGGCGTGGAGAGACAAAGTCATGTTCACAGAAAACCTTTTTCAGGACCAGGATCTAAGCACAGGAAGTCCAGCTCCAGAGCTCGCATCCTTAACTACTCCTCTGTTATCACCTCCCATATGAAAGTGCACAAGTGTCAGTAAGCGGAGAGAGCCATCACAATATGACCAGAAATACATGATTACCATGAGTTAGAGATATGGCCAATATTTGTTTAGACACAGTCAAATTCATTTTTAAATTGCTCCCAGATGGCTTATAGAAATTTGTGTTTCACAATACATCCTTGAAATTTCTAATTCTCCACACACTACAGAATAGACATTTATTGATGGAACAATGATGATTGTTAGGAGTTAATATGCCATAGTAAAGTGAACAGCTTGAATAATGAACAAAAGACAATGATGTGACAACTCACCTACTTGCACTGCAACACAGCTTAACTCAATATATTTATTCAGTAAATAATTTTGTTCCTGCCCTATGAGCATAGACACTAGAAAACTAGCTATTGTTCTGCCCAATGAAAACATAACAAGGGGTTATCTATACGTATGCATGCATATACATACAAGCCTGTATATATGCACATATACTTAGATACACACAGGTTTAATTTTCATTACCTTTTACATTCAGTGGGCTACATTTGCAAAAGGAGAATGTAAGTCTCAATGGCTTCAGTTGAGTCTGCTTTTTCCTCAAAATATGATGGAAAAATTGTTATATTCTCTAGGAAAATCCTAGGGCTGGATATAAAATACAAATTACTACAAATATCACGTTGGGTCAAATCTGATTTACCTATTTACCAAAGGTTCATTAAAAAAAATATATATATATATATATATATATGTAAGAAATTACACAACACTTAATATAAGTATATTGTGTGAAAATTTTTAAGAGATTGTTGGATGCCATGAATAAGTAATTATACCACTTACAGTGAATTTAGGCAAGTAACTGAAGGAAAAAAATATTTCATATAATATGATGGTTGCTCTTATTAATTATCCAAGAAATGTAAGCATGAATTATAAACGGTGTGTTCACCTTAATGCAGTAATTCCACTTTTAGAACTCACATGTAGAAAGTTACCCAAGCACTAGAGGTATATAAGTATGTGTGTTACATATAAATGCAGTGTTACAGCACTGTTTTAATAGAGAAAAGATGATGCAATTTAAATATCTATCAATTTGTTGCTGGTTAAATAAACTATGCAAAAAATTCTTAAGATGAAATGCTATACTGTCTTTAAAAATAATGCTGCATGTTTATAAGTATTAAACAAGAAAAATATACACAGTATGTTTATCAGGGAAAAGAAAATCAAGCTACATAATAACATATATTTTGTAAAACTATATAACAGTCTAGTCACAACCTACATATTTAGAGATGAATAGAGCAGCAACTGAAAAACTATTGTTTTCTAACATGTTATAAGTAAGTCTCTTTGAATGAATTTAAGTAATTTCTGCATCATTATTTTTGTCTCACATTTGTTTTTACATTGTGCATGTTACTGTTCTTTTGTTTTGGTGCAGAGGATTGAGTCCAGGTCTTCATGCATTCTGGCCAAGTGCTCTACCACTGGGCTACATGCCCAGCCTCAAGCATTTTTATTTAATAAACATAAAGCTACATTTTAAAGGTACAGAACTTTGGTATATTTTATGTTTATCTAAAATGAAATTATATTAATTTTGATAGAGAGAAAAAATAGAGAAATATCTGTTAAGTTGCTATTCTAAGCCAAGCACTGGCCCATAAACAATTCCTAGGCTAAGTTAGACTTCACATCCATATTTTGAATAAAGTAGGATCATATCTATAGCTAAAACTTAACAGCTGATGGTAAGAGAAGTAAATTAGTAAAGTTCACACAGGTTGCAAGTAGACAAAGAAACCAAAATTCAAAACAGAAGTTATATTCTCTTTCCAATGTATCACACTGAAAAGATAAAGAACTAAAACAAACTTAGTCATAAGCCTATTTTTTTATCTCTATATTTGGGTTTTTATTTGATTCTGTTTACCAATTATTTGAAAGTATTCTTAATGAGTTTAAATGATTATTTTCTTTTTTCTTTTAATTTTTTTAGTTGTAGATGGACACAATACCTTTATTTCATTTATTTATTCTTTGTGTTGCTGAGGATCAAACCCATTGCCTCACATGTGCTAGGCAAGCACTCTTATTACTGAGCTACAATACCAGCCCTTAAATGGTTATTTTCAGTGATTTTTTTTTAATATTACATTCAATAATTATAGTAGTCAATAACATTTATTAACCAGGTTCTTTCCAGAGAGCTGGTACCAGTTAATTCATCTCACTTTTAAAAATAATGTATGAATTGCAAAATAATTGTTAGATTAGAATAATGTGGGTACTTTGGCACAGGATGGTTCACTAGCTTGACCAAGGTCACATAGCATTGAAATCAGCGTTCCATCCCAAGCAGTCTAACAACAAACTCTGCACTTATAACCCTCTGTTCACTTTATTGAACCAGGTACAGTGTGATCCTTCCCAAAGTGCCACTTTGGGGAGCTATTTGTTTGTCTCATTATGTAGCCATTGTTCAAAATAAGTCTAAAATGCCTCTTAAGAAATAAACCCTTACAATGACTGAATAAAAATATATAATATATTATATATTATACCTACTCAGCTTTGAGGCTGTGGTTTTCTGACCATGCAGAAGTGGTTATATATTATATATTATATCTACTCAGCCATAAATAAGAATGAAATTATGGCATTTGCTGGTAAACAGCAGGAATTGGAAAATATCATACTAACTGAAGCAAGCCAGACTCAGAAAATGAAGGGTTGAAACTTTTCTTTCATATGCAGAAGCTAGAGAGACATAAGAAGTAAAATACAGGGTGGAAAATCCTATGTAAATAAAAGGGAAAACAGGAGCATAGAGGCCAAGGATCAAGGAGGAGAAAGGGGAATAGGGAGTTACATTGCAATGAGCTTGGCCAAATTATGCTAAGTGAATGTATAAATATATCACAGTCAGCACCACCAATATGTATTAATATTATGCACTAATTCAAAAATATATAAATAGAAGGAAGGCCAGTAGAGTAAAGAAAGGGGATGAGGAAGGAAGGAGAAAAGGAAAAGAAGTAGTGAGGAGTAAAATGGAGCAAATTAAGTTATATGCATTTCTGAATGTGTCACAATGAACCCCACTATTATGTATAAATATAATGCACTAATAATAAAGTTAAACAAGAGAAATAACCCACACAAACATTTTACTAACTTTGAAATATCTCCTGGTTATACAAAGCACTTTTTCTAAGACTGGTGATTTGGGCATCTCTCGAACCTTGTTCTCTTTTCTTTCCCAGTCTGTTTGCACACAGCCATCTTTCCTCTGACCTAGTAGACAGCAGTGAAAACACCGTAGAAAGAATCTGCTGTTGCTGTTGCTGTTGACTTTTAGCTGCTGAGTTGTGTTAACAAAACATGATCAGCGGAGATGGAACCATTCCTGCATGGTCAGAAAACCACAGTCTGAAGGCATTTTCTTTGCACCCTGCCTGCTAGCCTACTGAGTCAAAATGTGATGATCTGGGAAGAATGAGAACTTAGAATATCACAAATTGAAGGCTACCTAGGTCCAAGCAGAAAAATGCCAATTTACATATAAAAGGATAATCCCCAGTTGACATGTCAAAACAAGGCAGTAATTGTTCCTCTAAAAACTGCATTTAGGAGCCATTAGCAGCCATTAATAAATAAGACCTTCCATATATTTTCCACTTAACATTGAAATTTCATCCCAGGAAGCAACACTTCTTAGTTAGCTCCTTCAAATAAATTCACATCTGATGCAAAACTTAGACTAAACAATAATTAGGTTGTAAAACTGAAGATAAATATAGAGATTTTAGAGCATATGTTACTAGACTTCTGTGTAAACATGCTCCATATCTTAAAAGGTAAAATAAATTTACATTTCTGAAAAAGAAAATTCCTATACAACTGAAATCAACCATTCAGTCAAATCTCACATTTTTGTGTACCTGGAATATTGAATCTGTGGTATGAATGACCTGGGCACTCTCAAAGCCACCAAAGGACACATTCCCAGGAAGAACTCCGTCTGAGAAAGGCACTCCCAAGCACCTTTTCCTTTACTGTTAGGGAGTACTCTAGTGCCTTAATGTAGATATTTGGCTTGAATTTCTGCCTAATATCTTTTGGGGAAACCAAGGAAGTATGGGCAACTCCTAACTCACAGGAGAAAGCTTGGGGATTCAAACTGCCAGAAGCTTACTAGGGATGCAAAATTAAAATGAATGAGGCAATTATGAAACTGTATCAAAACTGTGGTAATTACCCTAGTATTCCTCTCAGTGTGAGTTATTACCCAAATGGTTAGTCAAGTTGAGCCGATGTTACTTTAAGCCAGAAATGATGAATGCATCAGTCCTATAGTATAGTCAAAAACCTGATTCATATTTTTCTTAAAGACATTGCAAATTATTTTTTAAAGAAAAATTAAATGAATTCACTGCACTCACTGCATGTTAATGAACTAACCAGTATGAAGGTTATTAGATCAGAGGAAAACATCAAATTATTTCATTTTTTATATGCTTTATATTTAAAGCCTGAGTGTTTGGCCCCCATCCCAAAATTCCAGTGTTGAAATTCTAACCTCCAAGGTGATGGCAGTATGAAGGAGTGTCTATAGGAGAAAATATAGGTTGCTTGTGAAAGAGACCCCAGAAAACTGGCCTGGCCATTTCACTACATGAAGACATAGTAAAAGTTGTCACTTGTGAGAAAGCAGCCCCTCATTAGACACTGCATCTGTCAATTCCTCCAACTTGTACCACCAAGCCTCCAAAACTATGAGAAATAAAATTCTTCTGTTTATAAGCTTTATGGTATTTTGCCATAGCAGCCTAAAAGGACTCAAACAATAGGAAACAATTTTATCCATTTATCTTCCAAATTTTAGTGTAATATATGATCTATTTGATTAAATGGATTTAATTCATTTCACTTTGAACATGCTTATTTTCACATACACTACTGAGCTTCATTTCAGTTCCACAGATTAGTCAGGTACCCTCTGCTTTTCTGATCCTGTGCAAGACCATGATGCAAAAGGGAAAAAACAGAGTGACCAGATTCAAACAACACTATACCAAGATCATGTACCTTGGCATGCTGACTATTTTAAAATGAAGAAATTTAAGAAATGGCAGGTACAGGATTGACTCTGATTTCCCCTTTCTTCCCTGAAGAAGACCAAAAGATCCTCAGGTAAGAAGTGCCTTCCCTATACCTGGAAGAAAGAAATATTCTCATCTCTGAACATGGAAGGACAATAAGAGGAATCTGCATGAACAGACGTTGCTAAGTTCTCCCCTATTTACTATGCTTAGCTCAGATCCTTTTTTTCCAATCACATTTTCCCTAAAAGTTTCTACTCTTCATCACATTGTTGAGACCTTTTTCTTGGATGACTCTCCATCATGTAAAACCTATATTAAATTAATAGTTTTTCCACTTGCTATGTTGTCTTCTGTAAGATTAATTTGCAGGACTCCAGGAAGAAAACCTAGGAGCATGGAGGGGAAAAAAAATCCCTCTCCTAAAGGAGATAGGAAAAGCCAACAAATCTTTCCCTAAGAAACACAGCATATGATTGATGTAACCTAGACAAACATGGACAAGTCAGATTACCATTTGAATCAATGAGCCAGGACAGAGGAAAGTGCATTCAGAAGAACACCAACCAATATGAGACACAGATTCCAACTTATCTCTGCCACCCAATATCTGCAGGAGAGTTTCTGGTTACTAGTTTAACTTCTCCAGATCTCACTTTCCATCTCTGAAAAATAGATATCTGAGAAAAATAATAGGCTTTCAACTTGTTGGATGTTTCTGAATCATATCTGCTCCTTATCCATATTTAACTAGTGATGATACTTGGTCAAGAGGCAAAGAACAAAAATGAACTCAACAATCTGAGTTCAAAAAACAAAAGCATGCAAGTCAAACCTTTTGGCAACCTAGAGAATGACTAAGTGGCCCAAAGGAACTGGATGAGAAAATGGGCCAAAAAATAAAAGGAAAATGATACCTGTGCCACAACCCAAATAATGCTGCAGAGCCTGCTGCTACTACTGATCCTGGGATTCCACAGCTCAGTGCTGCCTTCAGTGCACATTGGGCACAGCTACTGATTCTCAGAGCCCTGTGGTGCTACTGCTCCTCCAACTGCCAAAAGAACTACTCCTCTGGCCCAGCCTCCTGTGAGGCAGAGCCTATGGGGCCAACCCTTGGTCAGATGCCACAATCCCCCTCCCCAAATAACGTGGGAAGTTTATTCAATGGGAAATGTATTCTTACTTCTGCATCCAACCCCTACACTGAAAGATAGTATATTTCCAAAATACTGAAAAGGTTACATATGATAGGTACGCAAAGATTAGCTAGGTAGACAAAAACTCAAAGATGAGGAATCTACCTTTATGAATGTCCCACACTTACCTGCACAAAGAAGTTCACTCAGTTATGATAGAACATGTGATCCAGCTTAATTAAAGAATGAGAACAAAAGCACATTTTCAACCATGTAATGTGATCCACATAACATTGAATTTAGGACGTTATCACACATATTGTTTTGTAGTTGGTTAGTGCCGTGTTCTACACTGCCTATACAAGAATGCATTGATACACACTTTCTTATTATTTTTATTTTTGACAGTAAAACAGGGAGTCAAAAAGAAAAAAATGAATATTTTGCATTATTTGTTGTTTTTTGCGGGCGTTCATAAAAAGTAAAAAGCATTTGAAGCATACATGACAGTCAAAATTTAATTTTTAATGGATAAAGAATTCATATAATCAATCAAGAGATTACTAAGACTTCCATAAATAATATAATAAATGAAAAACACACAGCCTAAAGGAAATAAATATGGTAACAAAAATAATTGCAGTAATAATAATAATAGAAATTAATCTGTTACCAGTAATAAAATAGAAATTCATATTTCTTTTAATTCACTTTTATTGTCAAATTTGTAAGGCTTTTTTCAAACTATAATATGTAGTATATATAATGCATAATTTAATATTGATAAAGGATTCAGTAAAATCGTTTTGTGTATATTTAGAAAGATATACAATCATACATTTGAGGCAAACTATTTTTAATATGTATTGTGGATGTTCTAATTTTGATAGCCATTGACTTAGCAATAACTCTTTGCATTATTAACCCCAAGAGAAAATGTAAGGGAAATAAAAACTTTAAAATGTTCATTAGAGTATCATTTATAGTAATAGTAGGCTAAAAAACAAATTTCCAAAAGTTTAAAAATGGTCAGGACTATGGTAAAATATTTTCTTAACAGTGTATTATGAATGGCCATTGAAAATAATATTTATGAAATATCCATACTGACATGGAAAAATGTTGCCATATGTGTCTTCTACAGATAGTCACTTATAACTAATCACACTCCTTCCAATCATTTCCTTACATATATGTCTCTGTTATGAAAACATAATGTCTTCAAAGTCCAGTATCTTGTCTTATTTACCTTTTCATCACTAGTAACTAGCACAGTTACCTAATTTGGATTCAAGATATTATTGAAGAATGAAATTAAATGAATGAATAAGTGAACAAATAAATATATGTATGTCTTCTATAGAAAAACGCTTACCTGAATGGGCTCTATGTCTGTTACTTTATGTATTTTATGACACAGAATGTTACAATAAGAGACAATTAATCAATATTATGTAGAACCTGTGCTCCAAAATTCTGTTTGAAATTCAGTGCTTTCACTGAGTGAAAACATTTTCATTTCCTTTTTATTTTATTCAGGAAGTATAAAACTAGATACAATGCGTCCCTGATAAGCCACAATCCTGACTGGATTTTCAAAAGGCCTCTATAATATAAGTGAGCAGCTCATTTCCAAAGTCCTTGAACAATGATAAATGTTACACACATACAAACACACAACACTGCAAGCTGAGTGCCTGTTTTATACTCCCAGGATGTCCTCCTAGCTCTGAATATAGCCTGCAGAGAGAGGATGCCAGAGAATGAAGAAATTGCCAACTCCATAACTAAGCATTGATCACATGGCAAGCAGATTTAAAGGAATGTTGAATAACACCCACTGGAATTACATTCTTCTGTGCTCTACCAGTTGTTTAATCTTCAGATCAGGCAGAGTGTAACAGCACCACCATGCTAGGTCAATTGCCAGAACAAGTATGCATCTCCAAGACCACATAATGACTCACACACATTGGCCTGTATCAAGGAATTTTCATTGAAAATGTAATCTTCCTCAGACTTTCAAAAATAACTAAAATATTCTGACCCCATAGGTAGCATGGGATTTACCTACATATTATATCAATTATTCATGAAATGTTTTATGCATAAAGAGATTGTTCCAAGGTTATTTATAGATCATAAATAGGAAAAATTCATAGAAAGCAAAGCATAATGTTCATATATCTACTCTTTCTAGTACAAGGTTCTTATGCCATGGGCTCTAAACGAGGCTCAAAATATATAATTTTGCCTGAGTTAAAGAGGTGAGTGGAAGGTAAGGCAGGAAGCAAAGTGGGGGTATTGACACACAGGAGTAAAAGCACAGACTTCAGAGGCAGGAGCATCAGAGTTTAGCTTTCAGCACTGCACTTATTCCCCTTTTGTCCTCAGTTACTAAATCACTCTTGCTGCTGCTCTTTACTCACTTATAATGAAAACAACAACAATAATAACTACCTCATAGATTCAGTGTGAGTATTAAATGAGTAACAAGCTCTTGGCACATTTTCTAGCTTGTACCAAATACCATGCCATGCTAAAGTTGGTTAAAATTACAAGAGTGCATGTGTGATCACTAACTGTCTATGCCAACTTGACTAGGCTAAGGGATACTCAGATAGCTGGTTAAATGTTATTTCAGGGTGAGAGTGATTCAGAAAGAGATTAGCATTCGAATCAGTAGGCTGAGTAAAGAATATTGCCCTCAGTAATGTGGGCAAGCATCATCAGCTCCCTCAAGGGCCAGAATGGAATCAAAAAGCCAAGGGAGTATTAATTCTTCATCTTCTGGAGCTGGAACTTCCATCTGCTCCCGACTTGGGAGCAGATCAGAGTTGGGGTTCTTGAGCCTTCACACCAGAAGACTGCTTACCACATCCCATTCTTTCTCAAACCTTTGGCTTTAAGACTGAATCACACCACCAGCTCCTCTGGGTCTCTAGCTTGCTCTCAGCATGTCATGGGAATTTCTCGTTCTCCATCATCACGTGAGCCAATTCTCTTAATAAATTCTCATTCATCTATATACATATCCTACTAGTTCTATTTCTCTGGAGAACCCTGAAGAATACCCGTGTTAGTCAACTGATTGATTAAGTCAATAGTGCCCAGCAATAAAAAAAAATCCTGCCAGTTTAAAAACAGGAATAGACTGATTGGTCAATTATTTATTTATGTATTATTTGATATGGCTTCAGGAACAGACCAGGGAACTCTACTTAACACAAATTATGAGCAAGTTAAAATTAAAAATGATTCATTTTAGGAATCTCAAAACTATCTTTCAAAATGCTCACAAGCATAAAAACATCTTACTATAAGTTAAAAGGCAGTTTCTTGTTAGGGGCCTTATTTACTCAGGTCTGGGGCTTTCCTTTCCAAGGAGAAAAAGAGAAAGGCAATAGTTCAAGTGCAAAAGCTCAAGTGACCTTGCTGCTCTGGTGGTTTTAGTCACTTGACAACATTCCTGGGAAATACCAGGCCCCAGAGAAGGTAGGGGGTATAGGACATATCTATCCAGTGCCTTTAAAAATGAGAATAGAATCCTAAATAACATACTAGAAAATGCTGAATTTCTTCCCCACTGTATTTTTTTTACCTGGAATCCTCTGGCTAATAAGACACTATTCTAACCAGAATTCTAAATATCACAGTAATAAATCTCAGGAGAGATATTTTTGTTAAAAAAGTAACTTTTTTTTCTCACAAAAGATGCCTTAAAAATTCTAGTGATTTTACAAACAATTAATAAAACAAGCCTTTTTGTAATGTTCAGGTTCAATTTTCCCAAGCGTAGTATTTTAAAAGGTACTATAGGTTCAAACATTTCTTTCTTAAACATTTTTTCCTCCTTTATTTTTTTTTCTTTATCCAGTTGTGTTTTAGTGGTACATGAAAGAAAGGGAATAAATTAATCCTTAATGTGGTAGCATTATTGTCATGTATCCTGCACTGGTAATATTTGCAAAAACTAAAGCCCAATTTTTCAGAAAAGCCAATTTCCTCATCATGCAAAAACTGGGACATGAGACTAAATTTTTTAGTAATTTTATAGTTAGGATCTATGAATAGTTGGGCAAGAGAAAATGCCCAATAGAGATTAAGAGTTTCTACTCTCTACTTCATTTCTCTAATCTGTAATATACAAATAAAGTAGTTCATATGTATATATTAGAGGCTACTTGGGTCTCTAAAATAAATTTTTTATTCAGATAAAATACACTATTAGGTAAATAATATTACTATCCCTATTTTAAAGATTAGACAACTGAAATACAAAAAGAATAAGGTACATACTCAAAAATACTAGTTATGTCCTTAATTGTGAACCTTGAGGAGAAAATCATCAAAAGATGATGATTTAAATCTGGATATATAAATCTTACACGAATATCAAAAATTTAAAGCATCTTTAAAATCGGGCATTTTAAATTTCTTCATTCTTTAATCTATGAAAAAATTCCAAATAGAAACCAATGCTCTTTTGTTTTGATTCGTTTTGTAACTTTGTAATATTCTCTTGGGTTTTGAAAGAATCTGAGATGAAAATGAGTACTGACATAAGGATTTGTGACCAGATCAATGTGTAATTATGTTTTTGGTAAAAAAAATTCTCCTGGGAAAAACCAAATTTAAATCCTCCTAAGAGACTCAGCTCAATCTTATGGATGATTGGTGATAAGTCACATTAGGAAGAGAAAGGAATTAGTGACGAGACACAGCACCCTGTGGAAGCATCTTTCTCGAGAATGCCCTGGGTCAGCCACATGGCAGGAGGCCTCAGGTCAAAAGGAGAATCAAATCATTTCTTTCAATTTTGATCATGATTGGACCAACCAAGCATAAGCTTATAAGAGGAGTCAATCTCTCTGAAGAATATTTATGCATTTTTTTGTTCCACACAAGACTGGGTGGCATTTTGAAAATGATCTTTTCAAACACATTCATTCAATCTCTACCATCATAACATCTTCTACTTTAGAGGACAACTTGAAAAATATGAATAAAGACCTGTTGAATTTTCAATTAGAAGTTTAAAAGATCACAGGAATTAAAAGGAGACATGGCAATAAATACCACCAATAATAGCTGGCTCAGAGGCTCCCAGGACATTGTGTAGCTCTGTGCTCAGCTGTCATTATGGCAATCTGCAGTGCACGCAATGTACATAGTACCATTAGAATTGGAAAATATCGTGGCCCTAATGCTGTTCTAAATTTTATTTATTTATATATTTCTGAAGATTGAACGCAGGACCTCCTGCATGCTGAGCACTCTACTACCACTGAGCTTAATCCACAGTCCTATAATTACTTTTTATGTGTAATTCACTTCATCTTCAGCCTTATCAAAAACAGACTACCACATCCCCATTTCACAAATTGGAAAAGGGCTAAATCCTAGTTAAACAGTAAACAGTAGAATTATAATGCAAGGGAAGACTTTCTTGCCCTAGAATTAACTAGAGCCACCATTCTCTGCTGCTTCTTTAAGAAAAAATAAAGAAAGCAGGATCAAAACAGTAATGACAAGACTGAACAATACAGTCCAATATGGACTAAAAAATAAAATTGTGAGATACACTCAAAAGGTTCTTTATTTCTCTGGTCAAAATGGTCTTTCTGTACTGTGGGTTTATGCTTTACATCCTACTAACAAAAATAGCATTTGTAGGAAAAGTTAATCAAGTAGGTTAGTATGTTTAATAACACTAGAGTTTAAGCTATGCCTACTTTATTAAATAACCCTTTTTGTTTATCTAATTCACATATAAGCAATGCAGGGAAATTGCCCTGCCCTTAGCTAGTCTTACAGCAAGGCTCATTATAGCTTCCACTGAAAGTTATATTCCTAAAAACAATCAATTACTTAGAAATACAGAAATCATGAGAGAAAGAAGAATGCATTTGGCCTGGTACATGAAGCATAGAGTGTTGTGAGTATTCATTCCATTTGTTTCCTATCCCCAATATCCCTAGACTCAAATTTAAATCATTTCTTCTTCACCTTCCCATACTAGCAACCCAAAGTAGATCTAAAGAATTCTTCTGGGTTACACGATTTCCCTCCAGTCTTAATCTCTCTCCAAATTCTTAGACAATGCATTTTGAGACCTAAGTATTACTGCATTTGCAGAAAAATGTGTTTGAGAAATTCAAATGGATTGGTAAAGCCAGCACTCATATTGGAGTATTTTGACTAAGGAATGTTTTGAGAGGGAAGGTGTGGAATAGGAGGCAATGACCAAAAACTCTTAGAAAACAATATTGCCTAAGAAACTTTATACCAGAAACAATCATAAAATTTAACCCAGATAGTCCATAAATGTATTAATTTTCAGAGTGTAAGTTAATAGATAAAATATTTCAAAGAGGAAAGAATTGTATTTTTTTAATATCAGTAAGATAAAATTGATGAAATATCTCCTGGTATACATATGCAGCAGAGCCCTGTATTATAAATATTCACTACCATGCCCCACTCTAACATCACCCCATATATATATATATATATATATATATATATATATATATATATATATATATATATATATAAACACA
>NW_026000242.1:29580081-29605238 GCF_001458135.2 Marmota marmota marmota | reverse complement strand
CCCTTACTATTACCCACCGTCTTGAAATAATTTCATCTATAATTTATGATTGAGAGTGGAAGGCCCAGCAGTTTCTATTCAAAACATAAAGAATATATCAGTTTTGTTCTTTTAAACTTGATACTTAAGAAATATTCATTTTAAATTAAAAAATTGGGGAAAATCTTGAGACCTGCCATTTAGAAATTTGACCTGAAATAATTGTCTTCTCTATGCATTGCAAGTAACTTGAAATTAATGTGCTATGATAATTTAGGCCATTCATTCAAAAACAGTGAACTGAGCTGGATGTGTAATCCCAGCAGCTCAGGAGGCTGAGGCAGGAAAATTGCAAGTTCAAAGACACTGTCATCAATTTAATGAGGCCCTGCACAACTTAATGAGACTCTGTCTTGAAATAAAAAATACAAAGGGCTGGGAATATGACTCAGTGATTAAGAATTTTAGGTTCCAATCCCTGGCACAAAAGAAGGAGAAGGAGAAGGAGAAGAAAAGGAAAAAGTAAAAAAAAAAAAAAATTGCATTGATCATCAACCATGTACAATGTGCTACATTGCAAGTAAACTAACATAGTACATAATTTGCCACATATTGTTAGACTAACATAGCCATTAGCCAAAAGCCTTGTTCTTATAAATATTTTTTTATTGGAACATAGACACACTTCTTTGTGTTTCATCTATGCCGATTTTTGTGCTACAATAACAAAGTTGAATCATTGTGACAGAAAGCATCTGCTCATGAATCCAGAGATATTCAGTCTCTGACTCTTTACAGAAAATGTCACTGACCCCTAAAACAAAAGATTCAGTTCATGGTTGCCCTGTGATGGAGTGTGTTACTATTTATTGAGACAGGGAAATTACAGAGAAAAAGTAAAAATTTTGTGGGAAAGAAAGGATGATGGAAATCAATATCTCTGTTTTGAAATGGCCCAGTCTGTTCACAATAGCATTCCATTTCCTGGCCCCTAAAGTTAGTTTTTAGTTTGTCTTTACCCTTGACATCTCTTTTGTCCAGGCAACTGCACATCCAATGGCTACATAATGTAGTAGAGTGCTTGAGATTCCCCCTGCTGGAGCGTGGCTACCAGAGTTGTAACATGCCTTCAGCAATATGATGTATACGATGCTTGGCAGCTTTCTTTACTTCTCTTTGCCTAACTTTCCTCATATCAAAAATAGTGAAATAGCAATAATATCTGATTCATTTTATCTCAATAAAATTAGAGAATTATCAATTCTTTTATCTGAGATTAAAATGAGTTAATATTTGCAAAACAATAAGAGAAATAAAACATTTAAGTGTTAAACAGGTTTAGCTTTAAAGACAAAAAAAAATGTTTTCCTCAGTAAAAGTCAAATTTAGTCTGTATTGAGGAGCAAGATAAAATATTGGTTTCATTTTAGATGTACTTGCCAAGCATAGTCTGGAGATCAGTTCCTGCTACTCTTAGAAGGTCCAGAGACTGTTACTGGGAGGATGGACACAGGACATAATTAAATGAGTGTGTGAGATGCCATTGACAGTTAAGATGAATGGAATTCTTGTTTTTATTTGGAAATTACTTATAACCACCTGGAAATTATTATTATTATTTAATTTCTTCAACTTTTTTGGTTCTTTTTAGTTATACATAACATTAGGATTCATTTTGTTGTAATTATAAAAGCATAGATTATAATTTGCTCTAATTCAGCCTCCAGTACTTCTCTCCTCTCTCCCCCTGTTCCCTTTCCTATACTGTACTTATCATTATGCTATTTACATTACTTGCATAGCTGCCATTTAATATGTTTCTACTAAGAACCAGGTTCTTGTTGCCCATTCCTAATAATTTTCTTACACGCCCAACAAACCTATTATCTTGATTTAATAATAATCACTCCTTTTCTTCCTAGTTTCACATCCACATCATGCAAGCCTAAAGGGAATGGCTCATTTTGTTTTGCAAGTACAATTATGCAAGTGATGTTTCTTCGCTCCTTGCTCTACACTCACCTTTGTGTTCTTGATATCTATCATGCTGTGGGTGTGATTCTGCTTATTCACTTGCATC
Source organism: Marmota marmota marmota (assembly GCF_001458135.2). Lineage (NCBI taxonomy): Eukaryota > Metazoa > Chordata > Mammalia > Rodentia > Sciuridae > Marmota > Marmota marmota. Next base: position 29,603,179 of record NW_026000242.1, on the reverse strand, counting down.
ACTGTATGCTCTCCGATTATCAGAATATGGCACAAATTGTTTATTTTTTCTAACATTCACAGAAATTTTCATTATTTTTTGGTTTTGTGTCTGTTATAAAACTGTGTGTTAATACATTATTTTCCACATCTGTGAACATGTACATGTATATTTGTGGGTAGTCATTCCTAGGAATGCAAATGTGTTGTTGGTAGGGTGTGTCCAACTTTAATATATTAGGTAAAGCTCAGTTATTTTTAGACAGTAAACATAACACCAACATTATATGAAACTAACTTTCATACCATATACTAATTAATATTACATTGTGTTCCTCTTTATAACTGTAGTCGTTTTGAAGGTTTTACAGTAATATTACTTGCGGTACCACCTGAATTTCACTGTTATCTATATATTTGCTGTAGACAAAGAAATAAATAGAGTGTGGGAGAAGATGTATTTTTTAGAGGTGAAAGTATGATGTAATACTGACAGCAGAAAACTAATGTATAGAAGAGACTGCAACTGGAAGAGAAAGGGAATATTTGATGGATTGAGGACTTGAGAATTTGTAATGGAGAAGCCTAACACTGAACTGAAAGGGTTTGTCCAAAACAAAAACACGTCTTGCACCAAATGAGGAATGAGGAAAATATGGCTCAGTGGTCAAGTGTCCCTGGGTTCAATCCCCAGTTCCAAAAAAAAAGATAAATCCTAATCTATTCTTTATTTTCAGGCTCATTTTTCCCCGAGACTTCTCAAGTTACATGTACTCTGAATCATTAAAGGATTGCTGAGGAAAAAAATCACTGTATGTTTGCTAAGCATATCACAAAATTCCTTGTAAACTACCTGCTTTCTCCTAATCTCCACAAGTAATTGCCTGCTTTAATTCAAAATATAACCAGAATCTAATATCATGTCCCAGTTATCCCCTTTTAAGTCCATCATCAATCCATGTCTGGATGAATGTGATAACTTTAACACCAAAGATGATTTCCTGTCTATTGCCCTTTTACAATATCCAATATCCAAATCATATCAAGTTCCCACCCCAGATCAAAACTTCCACTGTTAGCTCTCTCTTTACATTCTTGATTATTTTCTTTGCCATTAAGAAGCTTTTTAGTTTGATTCTATCCCATTGATTGATTCTTGATTTTACTTCTTTTAATTAAGGAGTCTTGTTAGGAAGTCAGTTCCTAAGCTGACATATAGTTGGGGCTACTTTTTCTTCTATTAGGTGCAGAATCTCTATTCTATTGCCTAAGTACTTGAACCACTTTGAGTTAAGTTTTATACAGGGTGAGAGATAGAGTTTTACTTTAATTTTGCTACAAGTGGATTTCCAGTTTTCCTAGTACCATTAGTTGAAGAGGCTCTCTTTCCTCTAATGGTGCATTTGTATACAATGAGATAACCGTATGTATCTGGATTAGTCTCTGTGTCTCTATCCTTTACCACTGCAGAATGGGAGAAAACCTATGCTTCCTGGACCTCAGAGCATTAATCTCCAAGATATATAAAGAACTCAAAAAACTTAACACCAAAAAAAAAAAAAATAACCCAATAAATACATTGGCAAAGATATGAATAGACACTTCTCAGAAGTATGGTCGGTCAACAAATAAATGAAAAAAACTGTTCAATATCACAAACCATTAGAGAAATGCAAATTAAAACTACACGGAGACTTTAATCTCACTCCAGTAAAACGGCAATTATAAAGAATACAAGCAACAATAAACGTTGGCAAGGCTGTGGGGTGAAAAGTATGCATATAGATTGCTGGTAGGAATGTAAATTGGTGAAACACTATAGAAAGCAGTATGGAGGTTCCTCAGAAAACTAGGAATGAAACTACCATTTGACTCAGTTTTTCCCTCTCCTCAGTTTATATCAAAGAACTTAAAATTGGCACACTACAATGACACAGCCACAACAATGTTTATAGCAGCTCAATTCACAATAGCTAAACTATGGAAGCAACTTAGGTGCCATTCAACAGATGAATGGATAAAGAAAATGTGGTACATATACACAATGTATATTATTAGCCTAAATAAGAATGAAATTATGACATTTTCCAGTAAATGGGTAAAACTGGAGACTATCTTGCTAAGAGAAATAAGGACATCCCAACAAACTAAGAGCTGAATATTTTCTCTGATATGCAGATGCTAACTTACAATAAGAGGGTGGGGGGTATGGAAGAATAGAAATACATTGGATTAGACAAAGGGTAATGAAGGGAAGGGGGGAGGAATAGGAATAGGAAATATAGTAAAATGGATTGGACATTACTATCCTAAGTGCATATTTGACTATAGAACCAATGTATTTCTACATCATGTTCAACCAAGAAAATGGGAAGTTATACTCTATATAATATGTCAAAATAAATTCTACTAACAGGTGTAACTAATAAGAACAAATAAACAGCATTTTTTTTCTTTTTTATTGTTTTTTTTTCAATAAATGACAGCAGAATGCATTACAATTCATATTGCACATATAGAGCACAATTTTTCATATCTCTGGTTGTATATAAAATATAGTCACACCAGTTTATGTCTTCATACATGTACATAATGGGTAATGATGCTCATTACATTCCACCATCATTGCTAACCCTCTGCCCCTACCCTTCCCTTCCCAACCCTCTGCCCTATCTAGAGTTTGTCTATTACTCTTTTGTTCTCTTTTATTGCTGAGTAATATTTCATTGTGTATATATGCCACATTTTTTAATCCATTCATCTACTGAAGGGAATCTAGGTTGGTTGGTTCCACAGTTTAGCTATTGTGAATGGTGCTGCTATAAACATTGATGTGGCTGTGTTCCTGTAGTATGCTGTTTTTAAGTCCTTTGAGTATAGATTGAGGAGAGGGATAGCTGGGACTAGTGGTAGTTGCATTCCCAGTTTTGCCTTCCATATTGGCTGCATCAATTTGCAGTCCCACCAGCAATGTACCGTTTTCCCCACATCCTTGGCAACACTTATTGTTGTTTGTCTTCATAATAGCTGCAGTTCTGACAGGAGTGAGATGATATCTTAGAGGAGTTTGATTTGCATTTCTCTAATTGCTAGCACTGATTAATACTTTTTCATATATTTTCATATATCAATTGGGTTATTTGTTTTTTGGGCCTTAGTTTTTTGAGTTCTTTATATACCCTAGAGATTAGTGCTCTATCTGATGTGTGTGTGGTAATGATTTGCTCCCAAGATGTAGACTCTCTATTTATCTCAAAGATTGTTTCTTTTGCTGAAAAGAAACTTTTTAGTTTAAATCCATCCCATTCATTGATTCTTGATTTTAATTCTTGTGCCAAAGGAGTCTTATTAATGAAGTTGGGGCCTTGAAGATTAGTGCCTACTTTTTCTTCTATCAGAGGCAGGGTCTCTGGTTTAATTCCTAGGTTCTTTTTCCACTTTGAGTTGAGTTTTGTGCATGGTGAGAGATAGGGGTTTAATTTCATTTTGTTGCATATGGATTTCCAGTTTTCCCAGCACCATTTGTTGAAGAGGTTATCTTTTCTCCAATGCATGTTTTTGGCAACTTTGTCTAATATAAGATAATTGTAATTTTGTGGGTTAGTCTCTGTGTTCTCTATTCTGTACCATTGGTCTACCAGTCTGTTTTGGTGTCAATACCATGCTGTTTCTGTTACTATTGCTCTGTAGTACAAGGGCTGGTATAGTGATGCCCACCTGCTTCATTCTTCCTGCTAAAGATTGCTTAGCTATTCTGGGTCTCTTATTTTTCCAGATGAATTTCATGATTGCTTTTTCTATTTCTATGAGGAATTCCATTGGGATTCTGATCGGAATTGTATTAAATCTGTACAGTTCTTTTGGTAGTATGGTCATTTTGATGATATTAATTCTGCCTATCCAAGAGCAAGGTAGATCTTTCCATCTTCTAATGTCTTCTTCAATTTCTTTCTTTAGGGTTCTGTAGTTTTCATAGTATAGATTTTTCACCTCTTTCATTAAGTTCATTCCCAAGTATTTTTTTTTTTTTTTTTTTTTGTGAGGCTATTGTCAGTGGGGTAGTTTTCCTGGCTTCACTTTCAAAGGATTTGTCACTGATATACAGAAATGCCTTTGATTTGTGGGTGTTTATTTTATATCCAGCTACTTTGCTGAATTCGTTTACTAGTTCTAGAAGTTTTCTGGTGGAGATTTTTGGGTCTTCTAGGTATAGAATCATTTTGTCAACAAATAGTGCTAATTTAAGTTCTTATTTTCCTGTACTATCCCTTTAATTTTTTTATCTGTCTAATTGCTCTTGCCAATGTTTCAAGAACTATATTAAATAGAAGTGGTGAAAGAGGGCATCCCTGTCTTGTTCCAGTTCTTAGAGAGGATGCTTTCAATTTTTCTTCATTTAGAATGAGGTTGGCCTGGGGCTTAGCATAGATAGCTTTTACCATGTTGAGCTATGTTCCTGTTATCCTTATTTTTCTAATGTTTTGAAAATGAAGAGGTGCTATATTTTGTCAAATGCTTTTTCTGCATCTATTGAGATGATCATATGATTCTTATTTTTAATTATATTGATGTGATTAATTACATTTATTGATTACTGTATGTTGAAACAAAACTTGCATCCCTGGGATGAACCCCATGTGATTTTGGTGCACTATCTCTTTGATATGTTTTTGTATTCAATTTGCCAGAATTTTGTTGAGAATTTTTGAATCTATGTTCATTAGAGATATTGGTCTGAAGTTTTCTTTTTTTGATGTGTCTTTGAATGGTTTTGGAAACAGTGTGATATTGGCCTCATATAATGAGTTTGGAAGTACTCCCTCTTTTTCTATTTCCTGAAATAATTTGAAAATTATTGATATTACTTCTTCTTTAAAGGACATGTAGAACTTGGCTGTGTATCTATCCAGTTCTGGGATTTTCTTTGTGAGTAGGCTTCCGATGGTGTTTTCTATTTCTTTGCTTGAAATTGATCTGTTTAAATTGTGTATATCATCCTGGTTGAAGCTGGGCCAATCACATGACTAGAAATTTGTTAATACTTCTGATAATTTCTATTTTATGGGAGCACAAATTTTCAAAATAATTTCTAATTATCTCTGTATTTCTGTGGTGTCTGTTGTGATACTTCCTTTTATAGCATGAATGTTAGTAATTTGAGTTTTCTCTTCTTCTCTTCGTTAGCATGGCTAATAGTTTGTCAATTTCATTTATTTTTTCAAAGAACCAACTTTTTGTTCTGTCAATTTTTTCAATTGTTTCTTTTGTTTCAATTTCACTGATTTCAACTCTGATATTATTTATTTACTGTCTTATACAGCTTTTGGTGTTGATTTGTTCTTCTTTTTCTAGGGCTTTAAGATGTAATATTAAGTCATTTATTTGTTGACTTTTTCTTCTTTTAAAGAATAATCTCCATGCAATAAACTTTCTATTAGTACTACCTTCATAGTGTCCCCAAGATTTCAATACATTGTATCTGTGTTCTCATTCATCTCTAAGAATGTTTTAGATATCCTCCTTGATGTCTTTTGCAAGCCATTGTTGATTCAGTAGCACATTGTTTAGTCTCCATTTGTTGGAGTAATTTTTACTTTTTAATTTTGTCATTGATTTCTAATTTCATTCCATTAAGATCTGATAAAACGCAGGGTAGTAACTACATTTTTTGTATTTGCTAAGAATTTCTAAGTGGCATATTATATGGTCTATTTTAGAGAAGGATCCATGTGCTGCTAAGAAGAAAGTGTATTCGATTGATGCAGGCTATATATTCTATAATGTCAGTTAAGTCAAAGTTATTGATTGTATTATTGAGATCTATAGTTTCTTTATTCAATTTTTGTTTGGAAGAGCTATCCAGTGGTCAGAGATATATGTTAAAGTCACCTAAGTTTATGTTAATTGGACTCTTGGAACTTGAGAAGATTTTGCTTGATGAATATAACTGCACAATTGTTTGGGGGCATATATATTTATAATTGTTATATCTTGTTGGCATATGTTTCCCTTGAGCAACATGCAATTTCCTTCTGAATCCGTTTTGAATAACTTTGGCTTGAAGTCTACTTTATTTGATACAAAAATGGAAAACATTGCTTGCTCTTTCAGTCCATGTGAGTGGTATGATTTTTCCCAACCTTTTACCTTCAGTCTGTGTGTGTCTTTTCCTATCAGATGAATCTCCTGGAGGCAGCATATTGTTGTGTCTCTTGTTTTTAATCCAATCTGCTAGCCTATGTCTTTTGATTTGTGAGTTTAAGCCATTAATGTTCAGGGTTATTATTGAGACATGGTTTGTATTCCCAGCCATATTTGTTTATTTTTGTTATTTAAGTTGACTTGATTTTCTTTTTTATTAGTTTTTTCTTTAGGGTACTATCTCCTTCTGCTGATTTTCATTATTGTTTTTCATTTCCTCTTCATGGAATATTTTTCCAAGGATGTTTTGTAGTGAGTTTTCTAGCTGTAAATTCTTTTAACTCTTATTTATCATGGAAGGTTTTTATTTCATCATCAAATCTATAGCTTAATTTTGTTGGATACAAGATTCTTAGTTGGCATCCATTTTCTTTCATAGCTTGATATATGTTGTTCCAGGATCTTCTAGCTTTTATGATCTGTGTTGAAACAATCTGCCATTATCCTAATTCATTCCCCCTACTTGTAAGCTGATTCCTTTTTCTAGCCTTTTAAAATTTTCTCCTTATTCTGTACATTGGGCTTTTTCATTATAATGTGCCTTGGTGTGGATCTGTTGCGATTTTGTACATTTGGCATCCTGTAGGCTTCTTGAATTTGTTTTTTCCAATTTATTCTTCATGCTTGGAAAGTTTTCTGATATTATTTCATTGAATAGATTGCTCATTCCTTTGGTTTGGACCTCTATGTCTTCCTCTATCCCAACAATTCTTAAATTTGGTCGTCTTATGCTATCCCATAATTCTTGAATTTTGTGCTCATGTTTTTTTTACCATTATAACTATGTTCTTTTCAAGATTATATATTTTATCTTCATTGTCTTATGTCCTATCTTCCAAGTGGTCTATGGTGTTGGTGATGCATTCACTTGAGCTTTTAATTTATTTTTTTTTCATTTCAAGGATTTCTGGGTTTTTGTTTTTACAATATCTATCTCCCTGTGGTAGTGATCTTTTGCTTCCTGTATTTGTTTATATAGCTCCTTGTCAAAATGATCTGTCTGTATTTGCTGTCGTATATCTTCCTTCAATTCACAGAATATTTTAATTATGTATATCCTGAACTCTTTCTCTGTATTTTCTTCTGCTATGGTTGCCATGAATTCTGATAATGAAGTATCTTGATTTGTTTGGGGCACTTTCTTCCATTGTCTTTCCATGTTGCTTGTGTGTCTTCCCTTCTAGATCTGTGGGTCCGGGGTGTTATTGTTTTTACCCTATAGGTTTGTAGTGCTCCTGTAGGGTTTCAAAACCTCTCCTTTGTGGGGAAGGACAATGTTAACAGATCCCAATATCAACAATATACCACCTATGAATAATTTGTTTCTATTAAGACATTTACAGTTTGGTCACAATGTATAGAAATGTTGGATTCAATTATTATCTATAATATCATCTGTAGTTTTATAAAAGGGCTTATAGTTTCTGATGGTGGACAATGAACTGAAGGTGTGGTGTAGGATGATATGCTGAGGAGGTAGGATGTGACGATATAGAGTTAATATATCTTAGGAAGTGTGAAAGAGAAATCTAATGAAGAGGATTAGTAGCAAGAGAATAGACAGGAAGTAATTTTGCATAAATAAGTACATGGGAAGACAGTAGAGTACATAAAACAAACACACATATGTATTTGAAAAATAAAGGATGTTAAAATAAAAAAAAATGGAGGGGAAAAGAAAAATAAAAGAAAAAAAGGGAGGAAAGGGCATAAACAACATCTCTATATTGTATTATTCAGATGTCCCAGTCCTCTCAAATCCTAATTCATGCAAAGTTCTTGGTTTCACATATGTTGGGTATGTGAGGGTTGGAGGATAGAGGGGGAGAAGAAAAAGAGAAAAAAAAATCTCAAAGGAAAAAGCCAGGATTATTGCTAGTTTTAGAGGTCCATATATTTCCTGCTTGCCTTCTCATCCAGTGGGGTGGGGTTGTCTGTTGTAAACTGGTATCTCTGCCCTCAGGATGGTGAAAGTAACCAGGGTGGGAAGGCTGGTCATGGTGTAGGGCACCTGAAACTGAGGAGTGGCACCTGCCTGTCCCTGCAGGGAGACTACACCTCAAGGATCTCTTTTTGTATCCACTGGTATGACTTGAGCACGAGGTCCTATCTCCCCATCTTGCCTGAAGAATTCCCAGTTCCTGGTCTCTCTGTTAGTCTCCAAACGTTTGCCCCATCTCCCTTTCCCTTAGCAGTTCCCAATTGAGGAACCTCTCTCAACAGGGCTCCTGTGGAGAGTGCCCTGGTCATACTGTGCACCCATCCCACTGAGAGCTATTTTGTGTTGGGAAGCTACTGTGCTGGGTTACCACCACTGGGGAGACAGGGGAGTTGGAAATCTGGTACCTGGTCAGCTGGAGTTCTGATCTGGGAGCTGCCCCCACCAAATATGGCAAGGAAAGTGAGCCGAGATGGAGGCAGTCTGCTTCCAGTGCCAGGGTGTTGGGTGGGGTCAGGGGAGCTGGACAATGGCATTGTGCTGAGAGTAGGTAGCAGCAGAGTGACCAGTAGGGAAGCAGAGCAACATCTGGGAGTTCTGCAGCTGTGCTGAAAGGTGATCCTGCTAAGGAGCTTGTGAGCCCTGCATTGGCTAGTACTTTGGGGGTTGGATGTTGGGAGCTAGGAGCCTTTCTCAAACTTGAGTTCTGATTGAACAGGAGTCCTGCTTGAATGCTGATACCAGAGCTCTGTGCAGGGGCACAATGCTGGTGATTTCTGTGTGAAAGCAGCTGTATAGGAGTCCTCTAACACTCTCAAGAGATGCAGTATTCCCACCAGGTGAGATCTGGGTCACAGAGCAACACAGAATGCTGCCTCCCTCTGGGCCTCCATCTTGGATTCCTAAACAATATATTTTTAAAAACTGTCACTGTCTTCTAATTGCACTTGAAATGAAATCCATGACCTTGTAATGGTATATGAATCAGCATCATCCTTCTCTCCCCCTTTTTTTTGAGGTACCAGCCACAATGGCCTCTGGCTGTTAGTCCTTCAGGTTTCAAACCCAGAGCCCTCACTCATCACTTAAGTATTATCCTTCTTGGTTCTCCTTCTTCACAGTATGTCTGCTTCAATATTGTCTCCCAAAGATACCCTCCTGGAACACTTTACCTAAAACAGTCACCCTCTCACTCTTTGGCTCATTTCTGGGCTTTATTTTTCCTGATAGCATGTCACTATCTACCAAAAAATTGTGTAGCATGTAAAATACATTTCTGCTTACCATGGAGAATGTAAATTCCATATTGCTGGAGATTTTTTTTTATTGTTTTATTTCAAATGCTTACAGCAGTGGAAGCATATAGTAAGCCCTTATGGATATTAGTCAATGCATAAATGTCTTTTCCAAAAGGAGTTTGTTTCACTTATGAGAAACTATGTCCTAGTAGTTGAAGAATTCTTAAAGATATTAAGTTTGAAAATTCAATCCAAAATTTATAACCAAATCACTTTTATTTTAAAGCCCAGGATTTTGAGTTATTTAATATTTCACAATAAATGATCTTTCAGGTACTCATGTATATACATTATCTGTAATTTATGAGATTTTCGCACATAAAAACCAATGTATGTTCTTAAATTGTGGTAACATGTTGGATGTAACATTATTCCCTCCTATTTAATTATTTTAATACTGAGTATTATTTCATTTGACAAGTAGTTGCAATCTCATTATAACAGTATTCATAGAGTTCAGTCTTCAGCTAGAGCTTAAGATGGCTTCAGCATGTTACTAATGTTCTTTGTCATTCCACTTATATCTTATTATATCGCTTATAAGGTATATACAATTTACTGTTCAAGCTCAGTGTAAGATGCAGAAATAAATCTGGACAAGTTTTCTCCAAAAAATCCTAATAAGAAAGATAAAGTATGTATAAAACCATTTGTCACACAAGAATATAATGTAGCATTTTAGTCCTTCACCCCTTTGATATAGGAGCCAAGTTTTTCCAATGGGTTTCTATGATTTTTTTTCATGCATATCTCATTCATTAAAATACACTAGAACCATTGTATTTTACTTCAAGATTTTCTTCATTTAAAATAGGAATTTCTGCCACTAGCTAAAAATATACACGTTATAAAATACAGGTTTTTATATTCAGATGAAACTTTCTCTTTTCGTTGTCTTGTTCTCAGCTAAGAAACTCTTAGTATTAACTTAGATATTTATGTACTAGTCAAAATATTTCATATAAAAATAATAATGGGACATCATAACTTTACAAGTTGTGTCTTGCACTTGTCTTTGAAAACTATTATAAAGGGTATCTTGCAAAAATGTTTTGAAAGAATCAAATTTTTCAACAACACTGAATTGAGGATACATTCTAATGATTAAAGGCCATTTCTGCCTCTCCACAAAATATTGGGAGTACAGTCTGGCTTTTATTGACTGCTAAGACACCCAAGCTAAGATGACAATGGATTAAGCACAGTGCATGTGTCCCCTTGCTCTCTGCCTCAGAAGTTATATTTACTTAGCATGATGAAAAACATCTGGGCATGCATAACTGCTTAAATCATATAAAGCATAAAATTTTAAATTTTTACTAACCTGTGCTTCTTTTAAGTATCATAAAATATATTTGTTCAAAATATTTTCAAAATATTTCTACTTATGAATTTACTCACATTTATTGTTTTATTATATACCAATGATTATGCTGAGTGCTACTAACTAGTACGAGGAGCAATATATGCCTCTTGCTTCTAATACTTTTTTGTAATACATTTTGTAGAAAATGAAAAAAAAATACCTAATATAAACAAATGATTCCAATAGAATTTTTTCTGTTTTTCTCTCTAAAAATATCACAATAAAACTTAATATCAGGTGTTCAAATATATTTTTAAATTATTGTTCTTCTAAATTTAAAAATGTAAAGTCATGAAAAGTGTATCTATATCATACCGATTCTTAATAAATTACGAATTAGGTTATGACAGTAAATTGTTTAAAGTCAAAAAATGACTTCTTTTAAAACTGGGAGCTAGATTGTAGGCCCATGATTTCTATTATCACAGATTTAATTTCAAATGGATTCTAGTGCAGTGCGGTGGTAGGTACAGGGTAAATAGACAGAAAATCCTGTATGTGAGTTTCATATCCAGCAAATTCAACAACTTTTAGGTATAAATCAAAAGACTGGTTTGAGAACCTCTTTACTGAGATAAACACGTTGACAGCAAAGTGGACATAGAGTCATTACATCAGAAAGAAACGTGTACATCTACACTAAATCTTTGCATAGCAAATTTAATTGCTTCTAGGACTATAGCAAGACAACTGACTTGAGAGCATGGCTCTCAACATCAATGAGTCTTCCTGCTCATGTTCAAAATCTGCAAAACCTATTATGATAAAGATGTTATGTGTGGACCATGTGGAAAACCACACTGAACCCATACAGTGCTTTCCTATAACAATAAAAATATTGCAGGAGTTTAATCAAGAAGCAGCATAATCTCCCAATGGTGTGTCTGTGTAAATGTCAGAAAACATGTATTCAAAAGTTTCTGTAGTTCAGGGAATTTCCTTGATTAAATATAGTATACAAACCTACACATACAATAGTTCAAATATGCAAAGGTGAAATGTTCATGGGAATGCCAAGTCAAGGTAATGAAAAGAGAAATTCACCTGGATAATTCTTTTATTGACTGCTAAGACACCCAAGCTAAGATGACAATGGATTAAGCACAGTGCACGTGTCCCCTTGCTCTCTGCCTCAGAAGTTATATTTACTTAGGCCATAGCACATATGTTATTCCTTCCAAAGAATATTAGTCATTCTTTGAGGAAGGTAAACATTGCACATAACTCTTCCATTATTTTCAAGAGTACCCAGATCACATTGGAATTGACACTTAGAAAAATTGTTCAATGAAATGCAGGGAAAGCTCTTCTTTTTACCTCTCCATCCAATCCTTGCTCTTACTCATCTTTCAATTTATGCTTGTTAAAAACCTGCAAATAACAAGAAATTAAAAAGTAAGCACTTTGTGAGCTTATACATCCTAATGACTGCTTTGTTATCTATACAAAATCTCAAGTGATCCCTTAAAATTATTAAAATGGTAGTTTTTCTGTGATGTTTATTTTACCACATTATCTCTCTCTCTCTCTCTCTCTCTCTCTCTCTCTCTCTCTCACACACACACACACACACACACACACACACACACAAGCTGTTGATCAAATTTTCTATCTTCTTCAAATGAGGGGAGGAGGAGATGGTTTCCTTGACCTAGAAACACCTCCTAAATTCTTTTTCTGTTTTGTTTATTTCTATTACAGAATAATCTTTATGATTGACAATTCTTTCTTTAGATATGTTAATACCTTAATAGTAATAACAATAGCTTTTAGCTGGCATTGAAATCACTCTTACCTTTTAAAGGACACCCAGGAGACATTATTGCTTGTAATTCAAGCTTTTTCGGGATATTCCACCAGCATGAGGGTATCATCTACTATTTCCTCAAAGCATTTTCTTTTTTATTTAACTTCTTATATATAACTTTTTCACTATATTCATTAAGAGTATGGATTCTTCCTGGCTCATTGGTAAATGGCTGTAATCCTAGTAACCAGTGAGGCTGACACATGTAGGAATATTGCAAGATTAGACTGGCTCAGGCAACTTAGTGAGACTCTTTCACAAAATAAAAATTAAAAGGGTGAAGATGTAGCTCAGGGCATCTGGGTTCAATCCCAAGTACCTCTTCCTCCCCCAAATTAAATAAAAGAGTATAGATTATAGAGCCATATTTCAAGAATTGAATTCTAACCCATCCATATACTAGATATGGGGCCATGAACAAGTCTCTGTCTCTGTCTCCTCATCAGCAATGTAAAGATAAAGATACCATCCTGAGAGGATCTAGTGGGAATAAATTAGTGAAAATATGCAAGGTATTTGGGAGAGTGCTTGATACATTAAATAGTACTTATTAATGTTCTCCTGTGGCCTCAGCACCAGGAGTACAATAGAAAGAAACAGAGATGTGATTCCTCTCTGAGTTAAATATGCAAAGCATATAGTCTATTTAAAAAAAAACTGACCAAAATTCACAATTACACTCACACACAAAAAAAAAAATCAAAAAAGTAACTACATATTACACCATAGAAAGAAAGAGAAAAGGTAGCTGTGTAAAGTGATGGAGCCACGGGAATCACCTCTGAGGTGGTAAAATTCTAGAGAGTAAAGGATTACTCAATGAGAAAATGCAGGAGAGATTATTCCTGGCAAGGGATACAGCAACTCATAAAAGGGACACAAAATAGTGGTGTTTGAGGAACCAGAAGAAGACAGGGTCCTGGGAAACATGGAATGATCTATTTGGTGTTATTTCATAGTCATTCATTTGTAAATATAAATGAAGATTTCTCATTATGTCCGTGAGTTATACAGCTCAGTGCCTGACACTCAGCAGTGTCTCACATTGTCTTTTATATTTCAAAATAGAAATTAGCAAGTTCCCAAGTGGAGATTTTTTTAAAAAGAAATGTAATTGTAGTTGACCAAACAAATTAATTTTGCAAATTTTCTCTTTTAATGTGCTCTAAGATAACCTCTCTCTCCAAGTTTCTAGTGATTCTACAATATGGCTCCCAACTCTGCACTTGGATTTACCAAAGAATCAGAATCCAGGTGGCTAGAGTGCACATGTGGCACCACAAGGGCACATAAAACCAGTTGCCAATGACCTGTGTGGAGCAAAGGAAAGAGACAGCCTTGGATAGAGCCAACGAAAGAAAAATATATATAAAATCACAAATGGTCAGGAACCTGGTCTGCTAAAATCAGGCAGGTGGGAAAGACATAATTATCTGAGAAAAGAGAATGACAAACATAGTCCTAAAAGAACGAAAGAGGTCATCTGTACTGGATTGCTGTCACAGACAATGACACACTACACAACCAATTATTCTTTGATACAGAATATCCAGTTGTAACTCTAATATATTTTCATGTGAATAATGTGACCTGAAGTTCCTCACAGAAGAGATTTTGACAGATGGAGCCAACTTCTATGTGCAGGCAACCCCAAAAGCAACATCTGCTTGAGCTCCAGGAACAGTTTAAGGAACCTTATAAGTACCCCAGAGGTGGAATGCTTATTTGATGAGGTCATAAGAAACACACAAAGGTACAAGCTGGAGATAAATGCAATGGCAATAAGGAGCACATCCAAAAGTTCTTGCTGTGGCAGTCTCCATGTTTATGATCAGATACACGTTGTTGCCTTAACCCCACAGGCAGAAGTGTCAGATTCTTCCGATAATAGGAGCTTCCTTCAAAAGATTCCAGATACCATTTGTACAACAATCTTGAGATGACAGATATAGATGAGCAGATACTGAGATATTAGCTGTCGAAAGCTAAGTGAGAGGAACTTTACTTTCCTCTCCCTGCCTCCCCCCCCCCATTCTTTTTTTTGAAAATGTCACAGAACCTGGCACAGATAGAATCCTTTTTTACATTCACTATTTCATGCATTCAACAAATATTTGCCAAATTGCCTACCATATGCAAGTCAGAGCTGGGAATATTGGGGTGAAATCCTGCCCTCCTAATAGTCTTCAGATCATTTTTACAAATATTCGTTAAGTACCTCTTCTGTACCATGAAAGAGTCTCAGGGCACACAGGTAAATGTTACACTTTCTGCTCTCCAGAAACTCCCTCTCTAGTTGGAAAAGCAGACAAGCGAGCAACTGTGGCATGAATGTGATATGATAAAGATGTGCACAGGGTGTTGGGAGCCCTGTCTGGGGTAAGGCGTGTTAAGGAAATCTTTCAAATTGAATGAAGACTAAACTGAGTCTTCAGTGATGAAAGGAAATAAGATAGAAAGAAATTATATTCACCAAACGATAATCCATGTGAATAAAGGCAGAGAACTCTGAAATATAATAATGCCCAATATTTTGGGGTGCTTATGATGTGTATAAAGGGTATACATAATGAGCATTTTATACAAAAATACATTATTAACCTTACTTTTCAAATGAAGAAACTTGGGCTTTGGGAAATTAAATCACTTAAACATTAATTAAAGTAGAGCCAGGATTGGGTTCTGTCTGTGAAACTCCAGAGCCACACTCAGTAATCAACGTGCTTGAATGCCTGCTATGTCTGTGAAGCATGTGTTGACCTGAAAACAAGAGTGGAGAAAAAGGTAGAAGCTACGTTTTATCCAAAATTATAGCCATACTATGAGTCAGTGTTTAAATATGAAGGTAAAAAAACAGTAAAATTTTTAAAGAAAAAGATTCAAAATCAAATTCATATTGATATTTTTAAAATTCTGACTGTAATCTTTAGAATACAGTTCAGTGGGAAAAAAAAATCAAAGACCTGGGGATCCAGCAGGAGGCTACTATAGTATTTCAGGAGGGAGAAGGCAATGACTTGAAACAGGGCAATGGTAGATGGACTAGCAGACAGATGTGATTAATGGGGTAGGTTGTAAAATTATGCAGACTTAGCAGTTACTTCAATGTGAGGATGAGGGAGAAAGAGAAATCCAGGATGATCTTGATGTGTCTGTTCCAAGTTGACAGGAGCACTGGGGCTATCCTTAGCCCAGATGGAAAAGCAGGAGGCAGAGCCAGCCTGTACAGCCTGCCATAAGTTCTGTTTTGCACAATTTGAGGTTGAAACTCCCAAGAGGTATTCAGATGGAGAGTTCTAGCAATCTGAACATATATGTGAGAAGTTCAGATTAATCCTGAAGAGATAAGCTGACCTTAACTACCAAACCAGTCATATAAAAGAAATGTTGGTAATAATAATGTAAAATGCCAGAAAGCCTGGATTCAAGGTCAATGTCTCCATTTATTAGCCACAAAATCTTGAATCAATCATTTATACTCCTGGTCCTTACTTTTCTTTTCTAAGAAGAAAATAGTACAAGTGATCTTACAGTTCATTCAACTCTAAAACTTCTCTGTTTTTTTAAGAGTGTTTTTACCTGGTTTTTCCGCTGAAAGCATTTACCATCTAATGGAAAACAGTTAAGTACTGAAAAGAGATGAAGAAGGTAGACCAATGTCATAATGGGAAGGGATGGGGACATAAACAAGATTTTAAATTGAGAACAACTTAATTCTTTTCTCATTATACAAATATGTAATAAATTCATACGATATGCCATCCAGTATATTATGCTCCATAAATAAAATAAATATGGCACTGCCCTTGTAAATTTGTATGACCTTGGGCAAGTTCTTTAGGTATAAATTTAAGTTAATGTAACTCCACTACTATTATGTTAATCAAGAGCCATAACATATCTTGAAGCCTTTTTATAAACATATACAATTCCTATGTTAATATTATTCTAATTCTTCCATAAGAATCTTACCACCCCAAGTCCCAGACAATTGTTCTCTTCATAGTAAGAACATTGAAATAGTCATTATTATGAAATCTTTATTTAATCTGGTTCACCATTATTACATGCATCACTAAGAAAAAAAATCCTGCTAGGTGCAATGGAGCATGCCTGTAATCCCAGTGACATGGGAGGCTGAGACAGAAAGAGCACAAGTTTCAGGCCAACCTTCACAATTTAATGAGAACCTATCTCAAAATAAAAATAAAATAATGGGGATACAACTCAGTGGTAAATTTCCTGAGTTCAATCCCCACTACCATAAAAAGAACAACAAATATACTTTTATTAGTAAGCTGTGATCCCCAGGGCATACTCTTCTCCTAAGGTTTGCTGAGTGGCCCTTGGTTTTCCTCACAAACAAATTCTTTGAAATGCTATGTATGGAATTAAGGTTCAAAGAAGAGTAATGTCCACAACTGACACTCAAGGACATTGGAATTTGGATTGACCCTAGATTAGGTTAGGGAGTGAGTGAGGCTACTTTGAGAAAACTTTTTAGAAGGACAAGTGGAAGCAGAGTGAGGAATTGGGAATCTGAGTTGCTCAAAAATTTTATCAGTGTCATAAATGAAGGATGCCTTTCTTAAGTTTACAGGTGATAGTAATTAGAACAATGCAATTAAACTGGAAAAAAATGAAATGCAAAGTGGACTTGATAGAGTAATTATCTATTCAAACATGCTGAGAGTCAATAGCTTATATTATGATATAGTCTGTATATTAAAAACAATTAACTAAATATAGTATTGGAAATAATATGCAAAATAACCTGGATGGGACTACATGTTGAAAAAATGGACAACATGATTTCTGTTTTTCAGTACCTGCTTTAAAAGACCTACAGAAATCATAGGAGAAACAAAGGACCTAAGGGGGAAGCTTAAGAGGGTGGAAGGGTTATGTGATCTTGTCTAGAAATAACCGAATGGGAGAATTCACTTGTCCTAGTGCAAGAATGGTCACTGCAAGAAGAAGCATAGCAATCTTTACTACATGGTCATCTATAGTAAATATTTTTAAAATGTTGTTAAAATATTGTAAAATGCCCCAAGACACAAGCCTAATAAATGACAAAGCTGGATATAGCATTTCTTTCTGACTTTAAAGTTCATTGCCTAAACAATAGATATTCAGAAGATCAGCAATCTGTGGCTTTTACACCCTAGGCTAGTTGGTTTGAATGGCCAGTAATACTGATGGCAATGAGCCTCATGCCACAGCCTATCAGAATTGCTGCTCATTTCACCAATTGTCTATGAAAAAGTGTGTAAGTGCTAAGAGAGAGGCAGCTATGATTATAAACTTAAAAATAACTCTAGCTGTGAAGTGCTTCTTGATGATTACTACCCTACTTATAGTCATTTTAGAGTGATGTTTTACTGTTTGGTGATTTGCAGATCAATTGAATCACTGTAATCAATTGATCTACTATGAAAATTATCATGTGAGATATATATTCTCATAGAATACATACTCCCATCTTTATATTTGTGATTTTTCTCCAAACACCCATTCTGCCTAGTTCCAAGACTTCCCCAGAATATGTAATCTTCCTAACACTGCTTACATGTCTGCCAACTTTAAAAATGATCAGTGCTACACAAATTATTTCATAAATGCTGCAAAGTGATAGGAATGTCTTCACTCTCAATCATGATCCATGCCCCTGACATTCTTTCCACCATTTAGCATTTTAAACCAAGTCACCATATTGCTACATTCCTTACTTCACACATGGTTTTTCTTTTCTTTATTGTTCTACTATATCGATCATCCTCATAAAGAGCGTATGAAAAATATTCTCTGGCTTATTTTGTGAAAGTAATGCAAAATTACTCATACTTACTACAATTTTCACAATCTCCATTACTTCTTTCTACCTTCTACCTCACAGATTTGGAGTTAAAGACTTCATAAATCTTTTTTATTCTCATAAAATATCCATTTTAGGTTTTAAACCTTCTAAACAAAGATGCCTATGAGACTAACAAGAAACTAAAGCAATGTGTTAATTCAGTAATCATTTGATAATTAAGAAAAGGAGTTTTTAGCCAGGTATGATGGCACATTGCCTGTAATCTCAGCTGCTTGGGAGGCTGAGGCAGGAGGATCATAGTTCAAAGCCAGTCTCAGCAACAGTGAGGCACTAAGCAACTCAATGAGACCCTATCTCTAAATAAAATAGAAAATAGGGTTGGGGATGTGGCTCAGTGGTTGAGTGCCTTGCTTTCAATCTCCAGTACCAAAAAGAAAAAAAGAAAAGAAAAGGAGTTTTTATAAATTCAGGAAACCTCCACACAGGCAATGCCCATTTCAACAATAAGAGCAGAGAAATGCTCTGCTAAAATGTTTACCACAGACTTCTTTTCATGAAAGTGTCAACTTGCAAAATTAAAACACTCTTTCCCAAGTAATTCCATTAAACAAAAGTCACTGTGTTTGGTTTTGAGATTATTGTATAATTACTTCTATGCATTTAGCATTCATTATCATGGAAAGATGAATCTGTGTAATCAACATTTGTTTAGACACGATGTTTTGTCAGTACTTGGGTGGCAAATGTCACTAAGCTAAATAAAAGCATCTCTTGCATATGCTTGTGCAATGGGAAAGACACTTGGGAAGTTAATTCTGTCCTGTTGCTGATTTTGAATGTCAGCTCTGACAGCCACAATAACAATTGGTTCAGGTAGTGTTGACAGCCTGTGAGGACAGGCTGGTGAGGCTAGAGCAGGCAATGCATTGTAGATTCAGATTCTTTGCACTGTAGTCCTGGAGTCAAAAAATTCAAGTGACTGACATGCAATTCAATAAGTGCTAAAATGAGTTGTGGCTCACTTTAGTTAAATTGATTCAGATTTTTGGATGACACCAGATAGCAAATGATAAACCTCTCTTATCATCTAAATACTTTTGATAAAGTTCTTCAATATAATATTTAAAAGCAGAAGTTAACAGCAGAACAACTGACAAAATGTTCTCAAAAACTGTCATCACAGAGCATTTATATGGAGAATGGGTACCCACCTCCATGCTGTATGATACACCATGAGTCAGGATTCTTTTTCTGTAAAGGGCTGTAGAATAACAGAAAGTACCATGAGTTTTTGTCACAATGACTCGACTCTTCAGGTGTAGCCTGAAAGTAGTCCTTGACAATATATTCATGAAGAAGCATGCAGGATGTCTAGAAACAGTTTCACATGCAAGAATAGGCAACAGTACAAATGTGACCTTTAGGCCATAGGTTATTGACCTCTGTGCTAGATTATGACCTTCTAGAAGGTTGCTAGCTTCTGTGAGAAGGGGGATGTCTCCCAGTATGGATATGTGTGGATGTGTGAAAGAGAGCCTTCTAGTAAGTTTTGAAAAGCTCTTGGGTTCTAAGTCTATTTTGATTTAGACTAGAGTCATGCAGTCATAGATCAGCCTTGATAAGAGTCAGGAAACAGAGGGAGTCTATTCTGTTTCCAATTGAAAAAGGCAATCTTATCATCTTATATTCTGGTTTAAATATTCTGTTCATGACAGTACACTTTTTAAAGGTCTATGCTCTTTGGAAGTGAGATAACCACTGAAGAAGAAATGAGGAATTTGATCTCTGGCCTCAGTGATAAGTATGCTATCATAGGCATTTCACTTTCAGTATTTGGACCTCAGTTTCTTCTATACAATTGTATCTGATTGTCTCAAATGCATCTTCCAGGTCTAATATTCTATGGCATACAGAGTTGATTTTCGTTAATCAACTAACTATGTTCTATAAAATTGTTGGGAACACTGAATTAGCAAATACTGAATGGTTATTTCTAGAGGAAAAACAGAGTAATGTTCCTTTAAGTCTCTAGTTACCTTTTTGCCAATCTATCAATATATAAATTTAAATAGGAAAGATTTAGTTTGGCACATGGTTCAGAAGTTTTGTTCCATGGTTGGCTATCTCCATTGTTTTTAAACCTGTATCATGGCAGAAACATCATGGTGGAAGGGCAAGCCAGAGGAAAGCTCTACCTCATAGCAGCCAGGAAGCAGAGGATGATAGAGAAGAGGGATGGAAGAAAAGAAAGACACTGCCAGGGAATGCCTCCTGGGTCCTGTTTCCTCCTTCTAAGCCCCATCTCTTAAATTTTCCACCACCTCCTACTAATCCATTTAGCTATGAATCCCTCAATGTACTAGTAGTGCACATTGATAAGGGCAGAGCCCTCACTAACTAATCACCTCCCAAGTGTCCTGCCTCTGAACATGGCTGCATCTGGGACAAAACCTTGAACACATGAACTTTTGGAGGACACTCTGGGTCCAACCCATAACACAATGTAAAACATGTCACAGCTTTCTTATACATTAAAGCAATAGACAACACTTTAACACTGTGCTGGGGCACCATTTTAAACAGTGAAATCACCATTGAAACACACAAAAATGTGAGAAACACAAAACTGTTAGAATGTGAGAAGAACACATGTTTACAGTATGTGAGCTGATGTTTGTGTTGTCTCCTTCTACCTTCGTTGGGATCATGCATGCAAAGTGACTCAAATTTGTTCAGCTCTATGAGTATTTTAAATGACTCTAACAGTGCTGAGAGAATTGATTTAGGGTTACAATAAATTCTGGGAGAAGATGAATTTACTTATTAACAATGTGTAAATATTAAACATTGACTCCAAAATGACTGTTATGACTAAAGTTTTTACAAATTGCTGTGCCATATTAACCCTTTTTTGTTTCCTTTTACTCTTCATAGAATTTTATATACTATCCTTGGTCAGAACACACACACACACACAAACACACACACACATATATAGCCTCTATGGGTTCTAGGTCAGGTACCCTCTGCTGTTATGCCACACAATGGTAGCATTCTTCTTTTTCTTGTCTCTTCTGAATCCAGTCCTTCTTTCACACGGATTCCAAAGTTAATATAAATAAATAAATGTGAACATGTCACTTTGTTGCTTTGATACACCTGATAATTATTCATTGGCCATAGAATAATATCTGATTGACTCAGCTTGTTTTCTCCCACCCTTCAAAACCTAATCCAAACCCAACTCATATCCTTCCACCACTCTCATTATATCTTATAAGTTAACTGCCCTCAGATCTTAATATATCCATCCTATGATCTCATTGGCTTGAAGCTTTGCAGTTTCTATTTTTGTTGTTGTTGTTAAGCTCATAGCTCAAATTCACCTCCAGTGTATTTGTTTTTATAAAAACAAAAGTTGCTTATAGCATTTAACTATTTACATGAAGTTTATGTACTACACTGCCATCTCCTTAAGGCAAAGCAATTATCCTATGGATATGTTATATTCTAATGCTTAATAGGATACCATGGCATGATAAGTGCTCAATAAAACAGTGAAGAATACATAAAAGAGGTATAAAATTGTCATTCACTGAAAATATTTAGTATCAACTATTTACCACACACAACTATTTACCAGGTATAAGAATGTAGCAAAAATAAGACAAGATAGGTAGAATTTAAGGATTAGGAGGATGTTATTAACTCTTCAAATTGAAATTTCCTCACTTATGAAATGATAGTAAAATTTTCTTGCCTTATAGTGTTGTTGAAAGAAAAAACTGAGAAAACAGGCAAATGTAACAATCAGCACTATCCTTAAAGTTTGTAAGTATTCAATACACATTAATTTTGTAGGATTTACTATTGGATTAATTATCAATTTCTTCCAATGTTGTACAGAAGAAACTCCTATAGTAGTGTTCTTAGATTTTAGTGAGACTCAGAACTATGAAATCTGACAAAGACTATAAAATTTCTCCTTGGGAGGTTAAGGTCATTATATACTCTTATATAACATGATTTGCATATCTGTCAGAGTTGATCTACTAATGTATGACTTAGAGATACTTTAGATCTCCTTCATATTCTGTAATTATATTCATAAACTTTCTTCATTTTAAAATTTTTTCCCACTTCTTACAGAGGTGAGGTATTCTTCTTTCTTTTTAAGAAGCTCATAATTTCCTTAGGATATTTGTGATAAATCTAGTATATTATATGGCTGCAAGCTACAGAAAACCTGACTATATTAGCTGAAACCAAATATAGGTTTGTTTTTCTTATGAAACTAAAGTCTGGAGGTAAGTGGCTGCTGGCTTGGCTGAATGTCTCAGTAAATTAGTGCAAATGTATCTGTGATTCCCTTGGCCTTTCGCTCATGATTTCTAAATGACTGCTGCAAATGAGACTACTGTAACTGCATGGAAAAAATGGAAAAGAATACTAATCTTCTCAGAAAAACTCCGTGTAGTTCCACCAACATCTCTCTGGATGTGATTGCATCCCTTGCTGTACTGCTATGCACAAAAAAGACTGCAATAGCAAACAACTAAGTTTTATAATGAATACCATCTCAAACAGATATTTTTTTCTGGAATGGAAGTAGGATGAAGAACCAGGTATTTGTAAGCTCTAGTATCACCAGCCACACTCATACACACACCACACCCCCCCACCCCCAC
>NW_026000242.1:29382537-29578086 GCF_001458135.2 Marmota marmota marmota | reverse complement strand
ACACCCCCCACACACAAATACCCTAGGGATGGCTTCATAAACCTGAAAGGACTGAGAGAATAATCAACAAATTTGGGCCTCTCTCAACATATTTTGTAATAAATGGACATATATATTTCTCTCACTCTAACTTTTCCATTTTAAAAGTAAAATATAAGTTTTCTCTTTGTATTTGTATAAACAAAAAAAAATAAAGTTGCTTAATGGTAATGTTTTCTAAAGATATTTCTCCTTTGGTGAATCTGGGACATGAAATCTCAAGCATTAGGTTTTAAAATCTACCAGTTTCCCTTAAAATTACAATTTTTCCCACAATTAGCCACAACCTCAAAAGAAGACATGTGGCAGACAAAGAGTGGAGCATCGGGCATGGGTCACAGAGGAGTTTGAGATTACATCTAGACTAAATTAATAGTAATAATAGTAATAGTAGTAATAATAATAATAATAATAATAATAATAATAATAATACCCATGTGATCCTTTTGACCATACTGTAGAATCTGGCAAGGGCAGAATTCTAGATTCTCCACTCTTTGTTAGTGCAATTTCAGTGGTGCCAAAGTCTGTCCTGTAGTATTTAGTTGCATATTGGAGTTCTTGTCTAAATGGTTTCTGTTTTGCCAAGATGCTACTTTCCTGTTCCTTTGGCTAAACATATCAAACATGTTGGGGTATTTTGTGTCTGCACTTATTGGTATTTCTAAGCTGTTGGTTTCTTCAGTTCCTAGCCCAACATATAGGAAACTAAAAGAAAACCTAAAGAACACACCACCATGTTGTTCCTTGGGTCTCACTGACCCTGCCTAGTATGGTGTGCCTCCATCTTTTTGACATGCCTTAGTCTTCTTGTAAACACTATATATATATATAGTGTTTACACACACACACATGTATATGTTTTATACACACACATGTATATATGTTTTCACTTGTGCTTATCAAGAATAATAAGGCAAAATGGAATCCTACTCCATTTTCCTGGAAGTTAAAATTTCCTTAGAATTTTCAAAAGAATAATGACTAAAGCTTCCATGGCAAAAGTCACAGATCTGGAGAGGACATACAAACTTCTCCTAAATTTCATTCTGTAAGGGCATCTGTTCTTCATTAAAACAATTATACCTTGTGAAAACGCTTGAAAGTTAAAGTTATTAAATACCTTTTTTGCACAGATTTCCTGACTTGTACTAAATATTTCAGTGTCTTCATCAATGTGCTGTTTGTTAAAAACTAGGAGTCTGTATATACGATAATGAAAATTTAACTCATGATAGGTCTTTAATAATTTTCAAGGAGTATTTACATAAATTAATAACACTACTTAACTAATAATACATATGAACTTATTAATAAGTAATAGAACTTTCTGATAAATATTTAAGCCATTAATTCTTCCCATCCCATTGGAAAGAGAAGGCTACTGACAGTATTGTCTGTCCCTACTACTACCAAATGATATAAAAAATCAGGGACATGGTGAATTTGCTTCACAAAACAATGTTTAGGTTTCATGACTTTACAAAATAACAAAAGAAAATGTTAATGATAAATCACAAGAGAAAAGTCACTAATTAGTAAAAACTTGGATCACAACAGAACAGAAGGCAATGAACATAGGGATACATTCAAGTTGAGGCAATAAATAGGGCACAGGAGCACCAGTCATTCTGGAACATTCACTATGTTTCTCCAGCACTGTACTTTTTAAATGTCAAATACAAGGTTACAATGACAGTTGTCAGCAGAGAGGAATTACAGACCTGCAAAACCACTCACTCAATTCCAGTGATTTAGCCTTCTTCCCTCACGGAAAAGTCTAAGTAAACAACACACAGATAACATTTACCTGACATTTTTCTCTTTCTTCACCTTGATTGGTAATTCAGCAGTAATTCAAGTTCCCTTGGGCACACCTCTTGGGGTCAACATAGTTCTCAGAAAATATTTTGAGAAAATGGACAACTTCCTTATGTCTCCAGACTTCACTGAGCTTCTGCTCTTTAAATGACCCCATTCTTACATTGGAATAAGAAGACTAAACATGTCAGGAAAACGTAGTCAACCACAAGCCGGACAGTGGGGTCTCAGGATCCACAAGTGTCAGCTGACAAACTAGTACAATTACCCCAACTTCCTAATGCCATATCTTTCTGATGGGAGCAAGTGGCCTGTGTCTTATCTGGGCAGAAAATCATGTGAAAATCCCTCAGCTCCCATCTTAATCATTCCCATATACACAGTAAGTTGATTGCTCCACAAAATATGTCTGAGAAACCCTGACAGGAAAAAAAAAATACTCAGGAGGAAAACTACCACAGGTGTTATGCTGCCTCAGCCATGCCCCCAAACCCACAAGCACAGTGTTCAGGAATAGTCTTGGATGCAATGTTTCTTCTGACATTGCTCAGACTCCAACTTCAATATCTGTCACTTGGCCTCAAACCTCATGATGGCTTTCCTTCCCATTCCTTGCCCTTCACAGATTAAGAACTGCCACTGACTTTTGTGCTTTGACCCCATGTCTCTTTATAAACTTGAAATCTAGTCTCTTCCTAATTCTTCTTGCAATTGGCCTCTTTGGGAAAATCCACCAGATCAAGCTCTTACATTCTTGAGAAGTGTCTGTACTCCAGCCAGACTGTATCCCCTCTAGGATGGGTATAATTACTTGCAAAGTTGTGGCTCAAATATGGTTTTTATACTTTATAACACTTGTTTAGCCTATTTTTAACCACTAGGAGAACTCTTAAAAATATTAAAAACAACAGAAATAAATAACTGAACATTGACATTTTTTAAAAATGAAACTTTTCTTATTTTCACTTCCAATTTAAAAATAGGATAAGAGGGAAAATTCAACTTCACTATTTCTCTACTTATTTTCTTTCTATTTCCTTCTTTCCTAAACAAATATAAATTCATTAATTTGGCATATAATTTTCTATATGTGCATATAGATGCGTGTGTGTTTTCATAAGTAGCTTATAGTGTTATCTTGGGTTTAGCAAGATAAATACTATTATTCTGCATGTTTTATTCTAAAAGGTGATGTTCTCATTCAATATCTTCAACAACTATCTAATAATTTACCTAACTGTATAATAACTAGCTAGACATCAGTCATTTAATTCCCCATTTTAGACCAATGGTCAGTATTTTGTTATATGTGTGTCAGTCAGACTTTTATTCATGTTAATAAAATACCTGACAATAAAAACTTAGAGGAAGAAAGATTTATTTGCCTCATGGTTCCAGAGGTTTCATTTCATGGTTGACTGAGACCATTGCTTTGGGCCCAAGGTAAGACAGAACAGCATGGCAGAAGGGTGTGGCAGAGGAAAGCTAGTCAGCTTATGGCAGTTGGCAAGCAAACAGAGAGAGAGAAAGAGAGAGAGAGAAAAGTGCCAGGCAGAACATAAACCTTACCAGGGTCTGTCCCAAATAACATACTTCCCCCAATTAAGTCCTACCTCCAAGTTTCTACCATCTTCTAATAGACCATTCAAATTATTATTCCACCAAATAGATTAACCCATTAAACATATTAGAATCTCATAATCTAAGTATTTTCTAAAATCCCTACCTTTGAATACATAATACTGTGGGGTATGTTCCAGATTCAAACTTTAACAATGCATATGTTGTGTGTATCATTACATATTCATCTCCTTACTGAGAGACATTTGTTCTCAAATTTTACTCATGTAAAAACACTCAGTGCATCAGCACTTTCCTATACTTACGGCCCATTTGTGCTGGTTTTTCTACAGCAGTGTTTATCAAGCTGTGCGTCAAACCTATCGAAGTGTTATCAAGTCAATTTCCAACGTCAAGACCATAATTTTTAAAAATAACATAATAGAGAAAAACAAAATAGTATAAATGAGATAAGATAGGATGAAAGAGGGTAGAATACTAGGGTTCATAACGCATAATATGGTAGACTGTCCCCACCAAAGAGCACTAACGATTTCTTCTATCCTGTTTCTTCCCCTATCAAGAAGTTTTATCTATTTTTGCTTCCCTTGAATATGCCCAAGTTTTATGACTTCTGTTATTTGATACAATGGGAAGAGATGTAATGTTGTTATGGTTTGGATCTGTAATGTGCCTCAAAGGGTCAGGTGTTGAAGCTTTGGTCCCCATGCAGCATTTTTCAGAGGTGGAGCTCTTCAGAATTGATTGGAATAAGAGGGCTCTCACTTCATCAATGGATTTATCCATGATAGATTCAATAGATAGATTCAAATAGATAGATTTGAATAGATAGATTCAAATTATCTATTCAAATAGATAATTTGAATAGACTGTTGGGGGAGGTGGAAACTGTAGAGGTGACACATAGCTTTATGGAGTGGGTCCTTGGGGACATGTACTGGGAAACTCTAACCTGTCCCTGGTCCCTTGAACTCTCTTCTCTCTGCTTTCTGCCTGCCATGGGGTAAGCTTTCCTCTGCCACGCCCTTCTGCCAGGATGTTCTGTTTTACCTCAGGCCCAAAGAAATGGAGTCAACTGACCATGAACTGAAATCCTTGAAACCATGAGCCAAAATAGATCTTCCCTCAATTAAGTTATCTTTCAAAGATATTTTATCACAGGAGCAAAAAATCTGACTATCATAATGGTCCCAATAAAGAAATCTGGGTCTAAAGAGGTCTGGTGTCTTCTGCTTTTGTTCTCCTACTCAAATCTTCATGTAAAGAAATCCATCTACCCTTATGAAAAAAGCCCACATAAATAGAGACAAATAGACCAGCTATGCCAGCCAGTCCAACTACTGAGGTATTAGACATGGGACCAAAGCCAGCATTGACCACTCAGCCCCAGATTAATGTCCAGATGATATTGTTTTGAGTGACCAAGGAGAATA
Source organism: Marmota marmota marmota (assembly GCF_001458135.2). Lineage (NCBI taxonomy): Eukaryota > Metazoa > Chordata > Mammalia > Rodentia > Sciuridae > Marmota > Marmota marmota. The sequence goes on along the minus strand of NW_026000242.1, from coordinate 29,573,212 downwards.
AAAGTGAACTTCCTACTGAATCAGTCTAGAACATGTATTCATTAACAAATAAATTGTTTTACTTTTAATCTGCTAAATTTTAAGGTGATTGCATTAAATATTATATGTATTAAGAGTAATAATATTTTAGTAGTCAACATATGCTATGAAATACTGCAAGATCAAAAATTCTAAAATCTTAGTTGTTTTTAAAAATTAAAGGCCCATTTATCAATCAGTCCCTGTATTCATTTTGGGTTTGCTATGTTCAGTGTTATCACTCTAGGACTCTGCATGAGAAACTTAAGCATCATCTGAAAAACTTCTAGTTGTCATGGCAGAGAAAAGAAAAACAAAATCTTACAGTGACAATTGAATGCTTCAGCTTGGAAATGTACTTATCACTTTTGCTCAAAATTGTTGGACGAAACTTCTCACAAGACACTCAAATTCAATAGGATGAGAAATAGATATTCTATCACATAGCAAGAAGGCATAGAGCTCATAATATTTGGTGAACTACATTATGTCTGTGAATGTTACTTCAATGTACCATGCTTTTTTTTTACTGTGTTGTGATGTTTATAAGAATAAAATACAGCTCTAAGATATGTTTCTCAGTGTGAGATTATTGAGTGATACACCAAGTACATTTTCAATTTTCCCAGTTTTTATCAAAATGTTTTCCAAAACATATATACTGATTTATACTCCAAAATTGGCAATAAAACCATGCCCATCAGTGCCCTCTGAGAAAAATTTTCCATCCTATTCATCCAAAACTGAGTGCTGTTAGGTTTTAAATTCAAGCAATTTGGTGATTTAAAAATGTCCAGTTTTTCTTTCTACTTGTATGCCTTTTGTTATTAACAAGTCACATATTTATAAGCTATTGATTTTCTGTGATTTGCCAGTTCATATCTTCTACTTACTCTATTCTGGATTGTTTGCTATCTTTCTGATGAAAAATAAACATTAATTTATATTTTATGTCATTGTTTCATGAAAAGCTTGCATTATTTTGCAAGGATTTATTCATTCAAACACTTATTTTTTCTTGCATATTCTATATACTACTGCTTATCAGTGACATATCTTTTCTTCTTTTTGAGACACTTTTCTACTTGATTAGCAAAGTCAAATATATCTTTTCCTTTAAGATTTGTGCTTTCATCTTGTTGAAGAAAAATCTACCCTGAATTTATACAAATATTTTCTAGAATTAATTTGATTTTTTTCTACATGAAAATATTGTCTCATCACCATTTAGAGACTGATTTACTCTTCTCCCATCAATATATAATGTTCTCTTTGGCTTTATATCAAGCTGCCATATACACCCTATTTTTGGTTTACCAAGAGTGGAGTGATGTGTACAACCTTCCCCAGGAAAAGGCACTAAGGGGATACATTACTTATAGAGAACATTAAAAACAATTATAAAACTAATGAAAACCTGGTCTCCTTTTATTATTATCATGTCCTGTCAATTCTAAAATGTTAATGAAAAACACTTCTCACTACCAGGGTGGAAAGCTCCCACTGCTACCTTCCCCATCTTGGGACCTTTGGAAGATAATTGATCATGAAGATTCTGATCTTACAAATACATTAATCCATCCTGACCATTGTTTAATGAATAGGGATTTATTATAAAAGTGAACTCTCTTCCTTATTATTATGTTATTGTATCATTTAAAGGGGGAGAACTTCCTAGTGATGCAATATTTAGTCATTGACTTTATTTTAAAGACTATTGTCCTGATATTAGTTAAGCTATACAATCTTTCTTTTGAGTAGTACAATTTAAAGCACCATGGCTATGAACTTCTCTAGGCTCACATGTGGGGCAAATTAGCTCAGATTCACATATTTTGGCTCTAGAAAGATAACAAGACTTTATGGACCTCAGTTACCCTGCTTTTATACTGGAGGATTTGACTGTGATGATCTCTAATATTCTGATAACTCTGACCCTCTATGATCTTCCACCTTTTCTATCTAGATTTCCATGGTTATAAAGGCCTCCATTTCTTCTAACTTGTACTTAGCCTGTTCATGAAATAATATAAACATCTGTTTGTTCTGGCTAATTATATATCACAAAATGTAAAAGGATATCAGAAATCCATGGGATATTTTGAAATTATTAAAAAAATTTATCTCTTTAGCTATGGTTTTAATCATAGTTATACAAGCAAAATACATAAAATACCACAAATTGGTATTTACCTTGAGCTTTTATCTCTTTGACAAAATCTTTGGATCATATAATGACTGAGTAGTAACAGAGATGAAAGTTCAGGGTGAGGGGAAACAAGATCAGAGATGATGACTTTATCTCAACAGGAGAAAGCAATTTACAACAATTTTTACAACATTATCTGTATTTTTGCCAAGTATATCTCATTCAAAGACTGCTGGCCATCAAATATGACAGGACATAGTAAATAAATATTAATGTTCTGTCTTGCATAGTCTGCAGTAAATATTTAAAGCCAGGAATGATAGTAAACTCTTCAATACAAAACTTCTTGTTTTAGGAATTAAAAATTAGGCCCCAAAGAGGGAATAATTTACATGTTGGTTTTGAACATTGTGTACTTTAAATAAATACATATTGATTATTTATTGCCTTGACCTAGAACCTATGAGAAAATCTTGTAGGTATACAACTCTCTTTTCACTACCTTAGCCAAATTGAATGTTTTCTATTATAAGGACTTGTTCTGTTCAATTGTCACAATTTTGACTAATGTATTTGTGCACGAATTTTAGGGAAGATTCAAAAATTCTTTTGAGAATATTGGAAATGTTTTGACTAAAAGATTGTCTATGTTAAATAAGAAATGCTTCTTAAATTAACTGTTTTCTTCTCTTTGGGATGTAGAGATGTTGAATATTTGCTGATTATCATTGGTATGAATGATTATGATTAAAGAGCATTTTTATTAGAAATTTATTTATGTTGACCATATTCTAGCTTCATCCACTTAACAAACTTCCTCTCCAAGACCTTATGATTTCAAGGATTTGAGGGGTATATATCGTTGGCATCAAGTGTCATGGCTTGATGCAATCCTTCCTTGCAGTTTAAAATATTTTGGTATTATAAAACAATCAGAAGTTTTTTTTAAAAAATCACCACAAAGTCACTCCATAGAAGAAAATCATTAACACAATACTAACTTCCAAGAGATTCTACAGATATGCTGTGTCTTGCAGTATATAGTACTTGAATTTCAAAAAAAAAAAAAAAAAAAATGTTCCTCAAGGTCATCTAGTCCATAAGTTCACAAAGCATGGGCTCATGTTTAGCATATCAGCATCACCTAGGAATTTGTTAGAAAAGCAAATTCTCAGCTTCCCCACTTCTACTTCATAATAAACTCTGCTTAGAGGCAAGGAAATCCATCAACCTGTGTGTTAATGATTGATCTTCCAGATGATTTTGATGTACACTCATGTTTGAGAACCATTAATCTAGGCAATTCCCCTGCACACCCCATCTGCATCTTTAAAAAGGGAAAAATGAAATACGGAAGTATTTATAATTCCTTGTTTCCTAAATATCTTGTTCTCTGTCTTCTCTCCAATTATACAAATACTCAGATTCAGTATGAGAACATATATTTTCTTACTCTTGTAAGACTCAAATATAGCATGATAAAATTTTAGAGGTCAAAGAGACTTGGAGATTAATGTGTTTGTTGTATTTTATACTCCTACAGAGTTCTATTTAATAGCTATTTCACTCAAAGTTATTTGTTTAATGTCTATTTTACTGAATTTGAATCTTTATTAAGCAATAGGCCATACAACTTTGATCATTATTAATTGTACATTAACTTCACAATGACTTTACCATAGAAGTTGCTTAACCAATATTTATTGATTAAATGGCAATTGACTGCATAAACATAAAAACATTTTCTATAGATCCTGACTCTGATAATAATAATGTTCCAATAACATACTCTATGTTTCTATAATAAAAAGAATAATTGGAAAGAAAAAATTATCAATTTTAATTTCCTAGTATAGATGTCTGTTTCTTAACCTATGACATTTACAAAAATATACCTTATTTTTAACAAGCAATCAAATATAATTCATCTTGACACTAATATGAATGTGTATGCCAACCTCTTCTTTTTTGTGATAATTAAAATCTGTGTTGTAAAAGAAAGTCTGAGATGTTACAGGAGTGTCTAGAATAATCTTTTGTTTCAAAAATAAAAATAAAAAAAGATATAGTTTGTGACAAAAAATCAAGTATCTGAGTTTAGATAAAAGCAGTAAGAGTCTGTGTAGCCAGTTATCTGGATACAGATTCCAACCCTGATACGTACCATTTGTTAACCTCAGGCACATGCTGTCTTTTTCTGTTTTGTATAATGTTGGATAGTAATGGTATCTTTCTTGTAAGGATAAAAGAAGTGTATTAATGTACACAATGTATTTAGACATAGTTGTCATTATTATTATAGAGAATGAAGTACTAAATTAGAACCTAAACCAAGCTCTCTGTATTTCTCTAACAATATGTTCTCAATATTAAAAGTATATTAACAAGCTGGGCATGGTGGTGCACATCTGTAATCCCAGGGGCTCAGGAGGCTGAGGCAGGAGAATCATGAGTTCAAAGCCAGCCTCAACAACTTAGCAAGGCACTTAGCAACTCAGCAAGACCCTATCTCTAAATTAAAAAAAAAAAAAAATTAAGGACTGAGAATTAAGCACTCCTGGGTCCAATTCTCAGTACCAATAACAAACAAACAAAAAAAAAGAAGCTATTTCAATTGGCTTGAAGTTGATATTGCAAACGTGAATAGGATGCTTAAGTCTTTCCAATAAGCATTCCACCAAAGCATACAAGATCCAGAGCAGCAACGTTTTGCTTTACTTGTGAAAGTCTTTTGAAAATAACAAACTACTTTTAAAAGAAAGGTAAGGATGAAATAGCATCCAACATTTTACCTAGTCTACCCATTGCTCTCTGGCCTCTTCCCATGCCCTTCCTTGCTTCTCTCACTGGATATGAGGCCTTCTATGGGTGTGCTACCTGTTATTCTTCACCTTCTCTGTGGGGAAAGCTGCTTCCCTCACCAATAGTGTTTATTTTAGTCATTGCTTAAACATGGTTTCTCCCTTGAAAGGGAAACCTTCAATCAGGAAGAAGGTAAGGGAATAGGTTTCCTGCTACATGGATTACATTAGCTATATAGGCCATGATTACAGTAAATTATATGTTTAATGTCTGTCTATTGGGCCACATCTCAAGTACTCCCAAAGTGGTATTCTTAGTCTACTTTATCCTGCACAGAGTAAGAACTCAAAAAATAAGCTGACTGACTGAACAAGCCATGCATATATTTTGGTAAAGAATATGATAAAAATATTAAGGATACAAGTCAGATTCCTATTCCCAAACACAATCTTTACATTTTAAGGAGGAGGAAAGGAGGATGAGGAGGATACAGATGAAAAAGGAGAAGAAGGAGAAAGAGTTGGAATAGCCCAGTGGGGTTTGTGGGAAAAAAATGTTTTTGCAGCTAGACCATAGTAAACAGCTAAAAAATAAGACTGGTGGCAGGATATTTTTTCCATAAACACATTGAAAAAGTAAGCTGCCCCGTACACTTATTTTTAACTTCATGTAAATATACAATGAGGAGGTTTACTCCTTCCTTAGGTCCTAGTATGAATCAAAATATTGTGTTTAAAACAGTAATCATTTGATTACTAAATTAATTTTAGACTAAAACTAACCCACTGGTTCCCAGGCTCAACAAAACTTTAGTGGAAGTCTTTGCAGCTTTGCCAGACCAACCACACTTAGCAGACACAGCCATTAATGCCAAAAAATAGAGCAAGGATCCAGGTACCTTCGTTTAGTTTCTTTGTAGCTTAATGACAATGTTTTCAAGTTGGATTTTGTCCAAATTCAAAAGAAAGAGCCAGAGTGTTTATTTGAAATACTGTCTCAGGCCCCAAAGCTGTCTTGTAAGAAAAAGAAAACCATTTATCTAAGAAAAGAGAGAATGTATATTTCATCCTCAACAAACGTTATAATAACATGATTTAAGTTAGGAAATGGTGAATAGTTGATGTACCGGGGGGAAAGTAATTTAAAATAGAGCTAGTCAATTGCTACAAGAAAATGTGAGAACAATATCAGAAAATAAAACCTGGGGTTATCAATGGTAAATAAATTGATAGGAATTAGCAATAATGCAATACACAGTCTGCAGAAATCAAACAGGAAATGCTTCAGGGAAGCGAGGGATCCTCTTAGTGGGCTCTGCAGATGATCTTGCCCTCCAAAGTGACCCTGGATGAAACTACACCTGCACTTCTTGTTGTTTTCCTTGACATCTCTGTTTTGCAAAGTGTCCTACATTTCCTTGTTGTCTGTTTTGAAAAGTATAGATGCAGGAGAGGATGGTTTGAAAAGTTTATTAACGTTTTACGTACCATTTTGTCCTCATCACAATCCAATGGAGTATATGTAATTATGTCCGTTTTACAGATGAGCACATGACATTCCATAAGGTTGAATAACTTTCCCAGGGTCTTACCACTACTAATTTTTAGCACCAAAATTCTAGCATGAAGTCTACACATACGGTTTTTTATTGCCTTCTCCAATGTCTTGTTAGCCTCTCTTATATTAGTTTTTTCTTTGCTTAAAGCATACAACCACACCGGAAGAAGGCTCTCATATGTTTTCTGAATTTTAGTCCTCAAGCCTTTTTCTACCTCCTCCTTTTCCCTAAACAATCTCCTCCCTCTACCACACCCACAGTTCATGCACTACATCTTCCAAATTTCCTGAGCCATTCCAATATCTTATCATCTGTCTGGAACATCACCACCTCTGTAGGCATATTCTTACACAGAATTGTTTCAAGACACTCATCCACTTAGTGAAGTCAGCTCTTATTTCTTTTCAGATAGTCAGTACATAACTTAATCCATTTCTTGCCTTTGTATCCATTAGTCTTGCCTTAAAGACAAGGACTTAAATCTTTACTTCTTTTTTTAGTCTATGTTACAGCTACTGAATTATGTATTGTTGAATGTAGTTACTGCCAAAATAAAAAAAAAAAGTGATGCTGCAATATCTAAGGGATCTGGACACGTCTACTCAGCATTTGCTGGCAGTAGCTGCTTAGGAAACCAAAGCAACCACCTTCCTCTAAAAAAGTCAATCTTTGAGAAACATGAGAGTAAAAATTTCAGACACTGCAATGAACAGTGAATATAAATGAATATGGCTTAGGGGGTCTATCAACAAGACTTAAATTCTAATACTATCACTAAAATAGCCCAGTGATGTTTTAAATCACAAATTGTAGCATTCCACCCAAACGGTTTCCACTTCCTAAAAAAGCCTTCAACAGCCCCTGTAGGATCTGATTCTCCAACCTCAAGTCCATGCCCTGACTCTGTTACTTCTTTAACAATATCTTCTATTACTTCCTTCTTTACTCCTTTTTTAGCTGGCCTTTTGCATGAACTCAATAGTGATCAAACTTTAACTTGTCAGAGTTACCTGGGAGAGTGATTAAAATGTAGATTTCCCACCAGAGGTTCTAGTTCAATATTATAGGGTGGGGTCTGATAATTTGCATCTCTAACAAATTCTCAGGTGACATTAGTGCTGTAAGACTTGGATCCACAGTCAGAGACCAACTGGATTAAAGTCATCAGCAATAGGAGACAAAGATTTAGATGAGAAAAATCAAATATGGTATTTTCCCACCAAGTCCCTTAGGCCCAAAGACTTGCAAGGACACACACACAAACACACACACACACACACACACACACACACGAGAGAGAGAGAGAGAGAGAGAGAGAGAGAGAGAGAGAAAGAGAGAGAGAAAGAGAGAGAAAGTCCAGCAGATCTAAGAAGTAAGTCTAGAAGAAAATACTGGCAGTGGCTATTGGCACATTATACTAACTAATATAAGACAAGAAGCCTTGAAAAGAATCTGAGAGCATTTTACACACAAAGAAATCACAGTATTGAAACGTTCAACATTATATGAGTGTGAAAGATTTAGTACCACCTTTATGGGGAAAATAACCAACTAACTGCAATGACAGGAATATTGTCATTCCAACCTTAGATGATGAAAAAGAAGTGTCCCCAGAATGCAGAGTACAGGACTGAATAAAGTTACTAAGGATTAGCGACCATGGTGTGACTCCTTCTCATCAATTCTGAACAGGAGTGCTTATTAAAGTTATCCGGCACGTGGTTCACCCCTGTGTGTTAGTTGGAAAAGAACACTTAGCTTTTTGATTCAAGTCTCTAGATGAAGAGATGCCCATCCAAAATTAATGCATCATGTCTCACTTAGGAAAAGGCTGAATGAACATTTTCACCTTTATAAGAGAGGATGAACAAAATACCTGGTGACCAAATAATAGTCTGGCCTATCTTACCAAACATTTCAAGATCTTTCTTCTTCCAGGTGGAACTGAACCTCTCTATATATACCCCACATTCAGTTATGACTATGTGCCTTGCTTTGGCCTATGAAGGGGAGACAGGTGTACTTTCAGTCCTTTATGTCAACTGGCAATGTTCCATCAGCCTGGGACTCTATAGGACTGTGGTACCAGAGGCTACACTGACCCTGTTGGATATGTTATAGGAGCAAGAAATAAGTGCCTTGCTATTTTTATCCATCGAGATTGGGGGCAGTTTTGAGCACCATCTCACCTTTTGAATTCATGAGCTGGTTAATTTGAGACATTGTGAAAAATAGCTACCAACTGGTTAGACTGTGCTTAGTACTACTTGTCACCTTTTCAAGGAGAAAATATATGTTTAATATTTAATAACCATGGAATATTTGGCAAGACATTTATGCTTATCTCTTCTGTGAAGAGATGGGGAATGCTTCTTCTGGGCCTATAAAACCTCTGCATTTGGAGGAGAAAAAGTAATCAAAAACTATGTATGAGCAGTTTATACAGTCTTTCCATTTCATATGCACGAAACCCTACTTCATTGGCCTCTCATAGAGATTATCTGATATTCACTAGAAGTAGAATTAAGCTAGGGAAGTTTAGAAGGGTGATTGAAAACTTGTTAATATATTCATCATGTCTGCAGACTTGAAATAAAAATCATCTCAATATAGGCCAAAGAAAGGGATTTATACTATCGAACATCCATCATGATTAAAAAAAAATAATAAAACCTTACAACAATTAAAAAGAGCAAAACTTTCTCAACGTTATGTAGGATATCTACAAAAAAACAACCAAACGTAATATCATGGCTAGTAGTGAAAGAGTGATAGCTTGTTTTAAATATAATATTAATCAATCAAAATTCAAACCTAAGATGGGGAGAAAATATAGGGCCTATTGATTCATAAAGAGGGTTAACTACAAAAGGGCATTTTGGGAAAAAGGAGATTATTTTATGTCTTGATTATAGAGATGATTATATAACTCTATATAACTATCTAATTTCATCTCAAATTTTACCTAAATTTTACTAAATGTAAGTTTAAGAAAGTAAATGTTACCTACAGAAATTCTATCTATCATCATTATCATCATCTTTTATTACTCATCTATTTCTCAGGCTGCAAATAAAAAAGCCTGCCTTAACATCCTCATGTAAGCCCCACTTATCCCATATGATATTTTAATAACATTAAATTTGTTGTAGACATCATATATTAAAAAGTTGTAGCTCAGTTCTTCCTATGTCACAAAGGATTTCCAGAAGAGCTCTAAGTCATGTAATTCATTTAAATTAGCTCTTCTCCAAGTTCATGAGCATATGTGAACTGAAAGGAAGCCAGAATGAGAATCAGAACTCTTTTCTGCTTTAATTCCCTTTCTCTTACACCCAAATTTAATCATTCAATAAGTGTCAATTTATTCAGGCAATTAATTTGCTACTGTAAGAAAATAGGAACATCCAGTGGTACTGAAGTTCTGATCCCAAGAAAATATGTAAACCTAAGATATCATAGTCTCAGGTAGGGACACAAGCCCATTTTCTCTAGCAATTTTTAAAACATAGTCTTTTCTAAAATTGTTGAACAAAAATAAAATCAAATGTTTCCTTTCAAGTTACCATGAGTGATTGTTCTGAAAAATGTTATAATCACTTCCTTAATTTTTCTGGAAGTCTTAAACTATAGAACATGATTTACATATGTATTTATATATGTTTATTTATTTATTTATTTTGGCAGCTCTGGGGGTTGACTGCAGGGTTTTCTATCTCTGAGCCATGTCCCCCGCCCTTTTCATTTTTTAATTTAAGAGAGGGTCTCTCTAAGTTGCCCAGGCCAACCTCAAACTTGCCATCCTCCTGCCACAGCCTCCTGAATCCCTGGGATTACAGGCATGTACCACCATGTCCAGGAGAACATGATTTCATATTTCACAGTTTAGTATCAGAAGCAATTTGATTATTCTCCATAAATCAATCATATTTAGTTTGGGTTGGGATGTTTTATGTTAATTTTCATTGACCAAACTTGCAAAATTTTTTGAATTCAAATGCCTTTAATTACATTCTTTCCCTTTGCTTCCCTTCCCTTCTCTCCTTCCATTATTTTTGTGCCTAATTCATGTGTTGAAATTCTAATCTCCAATGTGAAGACATTATGAGGTGAGGCCTTGGGATATAATTTTTAGTATATATATATATATATATATACACACACACACACACATATACATATACATGACAGTAGAGTGTATTCTGACATATTACACATACATGTAATATAATTTTCAGTTCCTGTGGTTATACATGATGTGAAGTTACACTGGTCATGTGTTTACATATGAACATAAGAAAAGTATGTCCAATTCCTTCTACTGTCTTTCCTACTCTTATCCCTCCTCCTATCCCTTCATTCCCCTTTGTCTAATCCAATACATTTCTATTCTTCCCTTCTCCCCCATTATTGTGTGTTAGCATTCACATATCAGAGAGAACAATTGGGCTTTGGCTTTTGGGACTGACTTATTTCACTTAGCATGATAGTATCCAGATCCATCCATTTACAAATGCCATAATTTCACTCTTGTTTATGGCTGATTAATATTCCATAGTGTATATATTCCACATTTTCTTTATCATTCATTTGTTGAAGGGCACCAAGGTTGGTTACATTGTTTAGCTATTGTGAATTGAGCTACTATAAACATTGATGTGAACACATCACTATAGTACGCTGATTTTCAATCCTTTGGGTATAAATCAGAGTGGTATAACTGGGTCAAATGGTGATTTCATTCTAAGTTTTCTGAGGAATCTCCATATGCTTTCCAGAGTGGTTATACCAATTTGCAGTTGGGTATATAATTTTTTAAGGGATTATTATCCTTAAAGAAAAAAGAGTAGACACCTAGTCCAACAAGTAGATGATGTCCACTAATACAGAATCCCAAAATGTCTCTGTATACATGTGGGTCAAGAATCTCAGTCATAAAGAGAGTAGAACTCATGATCTCATACCCTAGTCCAATCCTACTGCCATTTCTTTAATACTAAAATAATTTGGGGAGTCCAGCAACTTCCTAAACACTCTTTTTTCCTTTTCATTTCATGAGATTTAATTTTCTGATGGACTGGTTGTCCAGGCAATCACCCTTCCAAACTAAGTAGTTCGTTGAACCAAACTACAATTTCTGTGATAAAACTCACTTGGCCATGATTTAGTGTTATGTTACTAGGTTCTATTATCTAACATTTGAAAAATTACTTTTGTATTCATATTCACAGAAAATATTATTAAGTTTTCTTCTAACATATTTGTTTCTTCTGATATATTTTTGTCGAGTAATTTCAGATTCATGAAACTAGTTAGAAAATGTTTCTTTTTTTTCTTGAAATACTTCATATAGAACTAATTTTTTTTCCTTTAAACATTTAGTTGGATCCACCAATGAAGCCATCTGCACATGGATTGAATTAATTGGAATGTTTTCAATTTCCTTAATAGATCGAGGAATGTCCAGGATTTCTGAATCTCCTTGAGTGAGTTTTGGCATTTGTAGCTTTTTAAGGATGTGTTTATATTATATAATCTCTCAAATTATTGCAACAAAGTTGTTAATTCTCTTAGGTTTTATGTCTCTGGGATCCAGAGAGATACTTCATCTTTCATTCGTTTTTTAATATAATGATGTTATTTATTTATTTTGGATATTAACACTTTGAAAAAAATACATAACTGAATCTTGACCTGATTTTACAAAAATAGAATTTGATTAAAGATTTAAATTTCAAAATTTAAAAAATAAAGGCATAAACGTATCACTGATTATTTGTAACTTCATATATTTGCAATATCACCTACCTAAATTTGAATGATATATTTGATCTTTACAGAAAATCTTATTTGATTGATTTACCACTCTCTTTTTTTTAACAATTTAATTGTCTCTTCTCTTCTCTGTATTACTTCATTCTTTGTGCTTCCCTTTGACTTAAATTTTTGTTTCTAATATTTCCATTACTGATTTGAAATCTTTGCTTTCTTTTGCCAAATTTATTACCCTATATAATCATCTCTAAAATGTATATGTGTGTGTATATATATGTGTGTATGTATATATCTGAATGTCAAGTCAAATCTTGAACTGTAATCCACTTCCAAATCACACTTGTGTTAGATTCCTTCCCAAGTCTTATGATTCATATGTGAGGTGTTCCCCTAAATTTCATGGGTAAGACAATGCAAGAAGGTTCAGAGAAGAAATGATTGGGTTGTAAAAGTCTTAACCCAATTAGTGGATTAATCACCTAATAGGATTAATTGAGTTGTGACTGAAGGAAATTTGGGTGTGGCTGGAGGAGACTGGGTGTTGGGTATGCCTTTGGGGTACATATTTGTATCTGGCAAGTGGAGATCTCTCTCTCTCTCTCTCTCTCTCTCTCTCTCTCTCTCTCTCTCTCTCTGCCATCTGATCATTATGTGAGTTGCTTCCACCACACTTTTCCACCACGAAGTTCTGCCTCACCTTGAGCCGTGAGGAATGGAGCCGACCTTCTGTGGACTAAGACCTCTGAAACCATGAACACTCAAATAAACTTTTCTTCCCTAAAATTGTTCTGGTCAGATCTTTTAGTCACAGCTGTGAAAAGGCTGACTAAAACACCAAGTTAATATTAAAGAAAAAATCACATAAAGATACCAGATATATCATTTCTTAAGGAAGCAAGAGAAAGAGTTGAAAAGATTCCTCCAAAAGACTTTTTATGCTTCTTATGTTAAAAAAAAATGACAGATGAAAGAAATTAAAGGCATCAAAATAGGAAAAGAAGATTTTAAATTATCACTATTTGCAGATGACATGATTCTATACCTAGCAGACCCAAAAGGGTCTACAAAGAAACTATTAGAGCTAATAAATGAATTCAGCAAAGTGGCAGGATATAAAATCAACACGCATAAATCAAAGGCATTCCTGTATATCAGCGACAAATCCTCTGAAATGGAAATGAGGACAACCACTCCATTCACAATATCTTCAAAAAAAATAAAATACTTGGGAATCAACCTAACAAAAGAGGTGAAAGACTTATACAATGAAAACTACAGAACCCTAAAGAGAGAAATAGAAGAAGATCTTAGAAGATGGAAAAATATACCCTGTTCATGGATAGGCAGAACTAACATCATCAAAATGGCGATATTACCAAAAGTTCTCTATAGGTTTAATGCAATGCCAATCAAAATCCCAACGGCATTTCTTGTAGAAATAGAGAAAGCAATCATGAAATTCATATGGAAAAATAAAAGACCCAGAATAGCAAAAACAATGCTAAGCAGGAAGTGTGAATCAGGCGGTATAGCGATACCAGACTTCAAACTATACTACAGAGCAATAGTAACAAAAACAGCATGGTACTGGTACCAAAACAGGCGGGTGGACCAATGGTACAGAATAGAGGACACAGAAACCAATCCACAAAACTACAACTATCTTATATTTGATAAAGGGGCTAAAAGCATGCAATGGAGGAAGGATAGCATCTTCAACAAATGGTGCTGGGAAAACTGGAAATCCATATGCAACAAAATGAAACTGAATCCCTTTCTCTCGCCATGCACAAAAGTTAATTCAAAATGGATCAAGGAGCTTGATATCAAATCAGAGACACGCCGTCTGATAGAAGAAAAAGTTGGCTACGATCTACATACTGTGGGGTCGGGCTCCAAATTCCTCAATAGGACACCCATAGCACAAAAGTTAATAACTAGAATCAACAAATGGGACTTACTCAAACTAAAAAGTTTTTTCTCAGCAAAAGAAACAATAAGAGAGGTAAATAGGGAGCCTACACCCTGGGAACAAATCTTTACTCCTCACACTTCAGATAGAGCCCTAATATCCAGAGTATACAAAGAACTCAAAAAATTAGACAATAAGAGAACAAACAACCCAATCAACAAATGGGCCAAGGACCTGAACAGACACTTCTCAGAGGAGGACATACAATCAATCAACAAGTACATGAAAAAATGCTCACCATCTCTAGCAGTCAGAGAAATGCAAATCAAAACCACCCTAAGATACCATCTCACTCCAGTAAGATTGGCAGCCATTATGAAGTCAAACAACAACAAGTGCTGGCGAGGATGTGGGGAAAAGGGTACACTTGTACATTGCTGGTGGGACTGCAAATTGGTGCAGCCAATTTGGAAAGCAGTATGGAGATTTCTTGGAAAGCTGGGAATGGAGCCACCATTTGACCCAGCTATTCCCCTTCTCGGTCTATTCCCTAAAGACCTAAAAAGAGCATGCTACAGGGACACTGCTACATCGATGTTCATAGCAGCACAATTCACAATAGCAAGACTGTGGAACCAACCTAGATGCCCTTCAATAGACGAATGGATAAAAAAAATGTGGCATTTATACACAATGGAGTATTACTCTGCATTAAAAAATGACAAAATCATAGAATTTACAGGGAAATGGATGGCATTAGAGCAGATTATGCTAAGTGAAGCTAGCCAATCCCTAAAAAACAAATGCCAAATGTCTTCTTTGATATAAGGAGAGTAACTAAGAACAGAGTAGGGTCGAAGAGCATGAGAAGAAGATTAACATTAAACAGGGATGAGAGGTGGGAGGGAAAGGGAGAGAGAAGGGAAATTGCATGGAAATGGAAGGAGACCCTCAGAGTTATACAAAAGTACATACAAGAGGAAGTGAGGGGAAAGGGAAAAATAATACAAGGGGGACAAATGAATGTCAGTAGAGGGGGCAGAGAGAGAAGAGGGGAGGGGAGGGGAGGGGAGGGGGGATAGTAGAGGATAGGAAAGGCAGCAGAACACAACAGACACTAGTATGGCAATATGTAAATCAATGGATGTGTAACTGATGTAATTCTGCAATCTGTATATGGGGTAAAAATGGGAGCTCATAACCCACTTGAATCAAAGTGTGAAATATGATATATCAAGAACTATGTAATGTTTTGAACAGCCAACAATAAAAAATTTAAAAAAAAAAAAAGGAGAAAGGGGAGGGATGAAAAGGGAGGGGCATAGGAGTGGGAAAGATGGTGAAATGCGATGGTCATCCTTACCCTAAGTACATGTATGAAGACACAAAGGATGTGACTGTACATTGTGTACAACCAGAGATATGAAAATTTGTGCTGTATATGTGTGATATGAATTGTAATGCATTCTGTTGTTATATATAAAAAATTAAAATTTAAAAAAAAATGAATAAAGGTTTTTTTCCTGGCCTCATTATTTTTGAAACCCAAAAAGTTATTCAAGCAATCCCTTACTTTGAGGAATATTAGCCATCTCCTCCTTTCTACTTGGTTTTTCCTATGTTATCTCTGGCTAGCTACTATCTCTACCTAAAGAGATTTAGAGTCTACATAATTGAGCATTTTAAGAATATTCACAAAATTTAAACATAAACATAGACATTTCCTGATCTATGTAACTCTTCATTCAATCCTTTTCGAGCAACTTCCAAGGCAAAGATGCACATGACAGACAGTAGCCACTATTTATGTTTGATATCACTTGACAATTTATTTTTAAATTAAATTTTTTATGAATTTAATTTTTAATACTTACATGTGTTAATGAAAATTGGTAAGATATGATTCCCTCTTCACACTACTTTTTTAAAGAGAGAGAGAGAATTTTTTAATATTTATTTTTTAGTTTTCTGTGGACACAACATCTTTATTTTATTTTTATGTGGTGCTGAAGATAAAACCCAGCACCCCACACATGCCAGGCCAGCATGTTACCGCTTGAGCCAAATTCCCAGCCCCTCTTCACACTATTCAATGAAGTAAGGGGAGACCAGTAAGTAATAGAGAGTACAATAAGTAAAGAGAGACCAATAATTAATAGAGAGTAAAAATTGTGCAATAAAAATCATGATAAAAGTTTTCATGGGATACCAGATACAAAAGTTAATGTTTAGTGTTTGTTATAGATGACGGTGGTAGCAAATATTCCCCTACTGGATAAAAAATGAAGGACATAGAAATTAAATAAAATTGTTGCTTCAAAGACATTCTCAAAGAGACATTTTTGGGGTCCGGAAAACTTGACATTAACCTTACTAAATTGATTAACATTAAAGAAATAATGTGTCAATCGGGAAGAGGCTTGATGAGACTTCTAAGTCTTTTGTGGGACCCAATGTTGGTAGGGTTTCTTACTAGCATAATTGGATTATTGGATCTTTCTCCAAAGCATATATCTGCATCCTTTCTGGTATAATAGATACATCAGGCTATCACTGCCTCCTTCCATTAAATATTCAAATCCTATAATTAACTCCCCTTGTTGATTTCATGCTCAACCAGCAACCCTCTGATAATTTGGCTTCTTGAGTAGTTTGCACATGAAGAGTGAAGGTACAACTCAGGATGCTACTAGTATCTATTCCCTTGAGCAGTTAGAGCTCACACTGAAATTTAAGAGTCTGCCATTCTGATTGATAAGTCAGCCTCTTGAGAACATTGTTATCACAAGCTACCATCCCAGAGGGGGACCAGCTCAGGAACACTGATATGAATAAGCTTTCAATATAAAAGCCTAAATTCCAAATCCTGTTCTATAGGGAATTCCCTGGAGAAATACATGTGACATTGTGGAGTTCAGGGTTCCACCTCTGCAAGGAACCTGTGTGGTTCTGGAAAAAAAAAATGCTTTTGGTGCTCTGACAACAGGATTGGGTTTGTAGGCATCACCAGGTGCAAAGTCCTACAGTGCCTTCTGGGCTTGCTGCTGGGTATCACCTTATTGAGTATTGTAGGCAGCTTAAATAATTACTGGAACTTCACTTTGATTCCTGAAATTTCCTAAATCTAGTGGTTACTTTCTCTTTTCTTTCATATTACTTTCAACAACTTTTAATAGCTGACTTATACTTGAAATGCCTACAGAGAATTCTCTTTTTCCAAAAACCTAAGCTATTAAAAAGATATCCTTATATTTGGAATCCTTAGAAATAAAGCAAAAATATCGCCAGCTAAGCTCAATGAAAGAATTTTTTATATTTTAGTGTTGGGCAAATAAAATAGTAAAAAGAGCTTAATTGGTTTGTTGTTGTTGTTATTGTTGTTATATCAGGGATTTAAGCCAGGGTAGGCAATCACTTAACTATGTCCCCAGACCTTTCTTCTTTTCTCCTTTTTTATTTTCAGACAGGGTTTTCCTAAGTCACTGAGGGCCTTGCTAAGTTGCTGGGGCTGACTTTGAACCTGCACCAAGCTCATGGTTGCTTCTAACAAACCTATATCTAATCATAAGTAGGTGGATGAGTAGTCTTCCTAATTGTTCTGCATATATACATAAACAGAGGAGCACATCTTAAAGAAAAATTATACAGTTTTTATTAGTATAATTAATCTACTTTCTTGAAAACATGAATGATTTAGTGATACATCTGAATTCTCATGAGATACAACATCATAAAATATTGACTCTTGACGTTGATTCCTACTTGTTAACCTTTTAGAAAAGGTAAATTAGTGGAGATTTCACTTGTCAGAAATCCTGTTTCAATGCAAAGGCAACAACAATACACTTATGGGAAGTGGGCAGGTATATGAGACAGGGTAGGACAGAACATGAAAAGGAGGACATAGGTAGGCAGCAATGACAGACGACAGCAATAGTAGATGGTCAGTAGTGGCACAGCAGATCTGCTCAAGATCTCAAGGATAATGGAATGTTCTGGTAGGAGAGAGAGATTCAGGGTGGGGTCCAGTCAGTCACCTAGTGAAGAAACAGGGCCCAGTGATGATGGAGATAGCACTGGGCCATTAGAGAGACCGTGTATGGAGATTAGGTGTCCTTATTTAAAGCTTCACAGATATCTTGGGATGGCAGTAGATGTTGTGAGAACTGAAGCAGGTTATTTTCAAAATATTTCTTATTGTCATAATTATCAAAGTAAAATATTTTCCTTAAAAGAAAAATGAGGAAATAAATATTTGTAAAGAAACCTCAAAATAAAAGTTGTAAACTAAACCCAGGAGTTAACTGGTTCTTTCCAAATCTCACTAAAATTCAAATAATCAACTTCAGTGGTATAACTCTGAAATGATAAAGAAAGCAGAGAAGGATACAGTAGGAGAATGGAATTCTCAACACAAGTCTGACAAAGAGAAAGAATCACTAGAACATAGTGAGCTTTTAGCTTTTGGGGATTTTCTGTATGCAAGCTGGTCAGGGAGATAGCAAGAAATATGTTTTTACTTTTCTGCTACACCCCAGGAACTAGAAAATTCAGTTATCATACAATAAAAGAAAATTTTATTAAATTATATATGGAAGAATATGTTGGAGATAAGGATTTATTAGAATACAGATTCCCTCTGCTCCCCTGTAAGGAAAACATGTTTTTTCCTCTCCAGAGTTATAACTAGACAGACTATGGTCTGGGTGATCCTATTGGAAATGGGATGAACTAAAACAAAGAATAGTAAGCAGTGACCCTGACTCACTTCCCTAGGTCAAGGCTCAGATCTCAGACTGCTAGCCTTTTATAATGCTCCTCATTTTAGGAGAGAACTGGGAGATTCTGTCAAGAAATACTCACAGATAAATTTTTAAATTATTACAACAAATAACCATGTCTACACCTACCTATTCATTGTGGAGTCTAAAATCAAGAAGTCATGTCAAAGTATGAAGATCTTGCAATTACAGTTTTTTTTTTTTTTTAAATGAGTGGCTCAATTTTAACCGCACAGAGATATACTTCATAAACACTTCAGAAAAAGCTGTAACCTAAAAGACAGAAGCTAAGGCAAACAGAGAAAGGAAAGGGGAAGAAACAGAAAACAAAAAGTTCATGACAACTTCCAAAATCAATAAAATTTCAAAAAGACATCTATGAGGTAAGATGAAAATACTATTTTTTAAAAAAAGAAAATGCAGATAAAAAGGAACCTCTTGAAGTTAGAATTATAAGATCAAACCAAAAAGTCAATAGAGGACTGGAAGATAAACCCAAAGACATCTCTCAGAAAAAAAAAATATATATATATATATTTATATGTGCATATATATATATCACTGTGCCTATATATTTCATATATATGTATGTATTTATATATGTTTTACATATATATATATATATGTATATATGTATATATATATATATATATATATATTTATATGAGAGAGATTTCAGTTAAAGAGAAAAACAAAGACTCAACTCAAAAGATTGACAACACAAGTAAAGAATTCCAGAAAGAGATAAGGTATAAATATTCTTTTTAATTTCTATTAGTGGAACCTAATATTTTTCAGAATGAATCATTAATTTAAAAGAATTGGATTTTTCAAAACAGAGTGAATCTTTTTTTAAAAAATTTTTCTGTTTTAATTAGTTATACATGACATTAGAATGCATTTATGCACTTTGATATATCATACATAGATGGAATATAATTTCTAATTTTTCTGAGTATACATGTTGTAGAATCATATTGTCATGCAGTCACATATATACATACAGTAATAATGTCTATTTCATTGTAATATCTTTCCTATGTCCACATCCCCTCCCCTCCCCTCCCATCACTTTGCTCTACCTAATCTAAGGTAATGCTATGCTATTTTTCCTTAGTGCCCCACACCTTATTGTGAATTAGCATCCACATATTAGAGAAAACATTCGGCCTTTGGTTTTGTGGGATTGGCTTACTTCACTTAGCATGGTGTTCTCCAACTCCAACCAATTACCGGCAAATTCCATAATTTCACTCTTCTTTAAAGCTGAGTATATATACCACAATGTTTATCAAAGCAATTAAATTAACAATAACTAGACTATGGAACCATCCTAGGTGTCCCTCAACAGAGTGAATCTTAAAGACACTGAAGCACTGCCTTCAATAAGGAGAATTATTTCAACATTCTGAAATTCCATTCCAAACTATCACTCAAGCATATGAAGAGAATGACCAAAGTATCATACATGAACACTTTTAACAAATTTACCTTCTATATGTTTTTTAACCACTAAAGGATAGGCTTTATTAACACCACATAGGAAACTATAAAATGTGAAGGTGAGGACAGTATTAACAACAATTAACTTTTCAAATATGAGAAAATGATTTTTAAATCTGAGATTATGTTATTGCATTTGATCATTTATAGAGTTTAAATGTCTATAACAATTATAAAGTTTATACTCAAGAAGAGTTGGACAAACAAAAAGACAATTATTAGATTCAAGAAAAATGTATAAGAAAGTATATATAGTCATAGTAACTATGATGTAGTTAAACCATAAATATTATTTAGATATAAGGAACAGAATACTAAACATTCAAAGTTTATGATATAACTATTCTCATAAGTTTATTGTGTGGGGAGTGTTTGTAATTTATGGGAAAAATATAAGGAAGCTAAAGCCTAAATGACATTGACTTGTAAGAAGCCAATAATCGGACAAATATTTTCAGAAAGTAAAAAATAATAATAATAATAATAGCAATAAATTTATATGGAGGTGGCTATGTCCCTGTAGTATGCTGTTTCAAAGTTCTTTGGGTGTAGACCAAGGAGAAGGATTGTGGGGACAAATGGTGGTTCCATTCCCAATTTTCTAAGAAATCTCTATACTGCCTTCCATATTGGCTGTACCAATTTGCAGTCCCACCAGCAGTATGTGAGTGTGCCTTTTCCCTCACATCCTCACCAACACTTATTGTTGTTTGTAGGCATAACAGCTGCCATTCTGACTGGAGTGAGATGAAATCAGAGTGGTTTTGATTTGCATTTCTCTAATTGCTACTGATGATGAACATTTTTTCATGTATTTTTGATTGATTGTACATCATCCTCTGAGAAGTGTTTCTTCAGGTCCTTGGCCTATTTATTGATTGGGTTATTTGTTGAATGTGATGATCATTATTATCCAAAGTACATGTATGAGGACATGAATTGGTGTCATTATACTATGTATACAAACAGAGATATGAAAAATTGAGCTCTGTATATGTAATAAGAGTTGTAATTCATTCTGCTGTTATATATAAAGAAAAAAATTACATGGGTAACTATGAGGAAAAATAGTTTTAAACATTGAAGGAGCTCTAAAATAAAATGGTAAATGTGAATTCACACACACACACACACACACACACACTCGGGTTTGAACCCAGGGGTGCTTTATCATGGAACTTTCTTATTTATTTATTTAAATCTATTTATTTTTTTATTGTTAATTTTGAGAAAGGGTCTCACAAAGTTGGCTAGCATCAAATTTGTAATCCTCCTGCCTCAGTTTCCCAAATTACTGGGATTATAGGCATGTGCCACTATGCCTAACTTTGGTATGAATCCTTTTTGTCAATTTTGTTCTATGTATAGGTATCAAATATAAATTTTTAGAAAGTGATAACAGTGTACAATATCCTAAATTACAGTCTTATGAATAAATTCCATAACATTCAAACTTATTCTGAATGTGTAATCATTACATTGTGGAAATATACTACAAATTATTTAATTATACTCTATTTATAGAAATTTGTGTTTCTTTTAGTTATTCACTATAACAACATTGCTATTAATACCCTATTCATTTTATATTTACAAATATTCTAAAAAATATTCTTGAATCAAATCTCTATACTTTTCTAAAACTGTATATACTTGTGGGATTATTGGCTCAAATGAAGTAAGTTGATGTTTGTTATCTTTTCTGTTTTCATTACTCTTCTCTCAAGAATTGCTTTTAGATATTTACCTCCCTAGTCACGCCCTGTGTAATAGTAGTAACACATATAGTCTATAAATGGTTCATATTTATCATATATATCTGTGCTTCATACATTTAGGTGATGTTTCCTCCCCACCAACTAACCAAACCAGAGGTGCTATCACACTGTTGAGAATTGGTTGTAAAGATTTCTTTGATTTTGATTACATGGCACCCAATTCTTCTTTTCAAATATATTATCAATCCTATCTTTATCAAAAAGGTGCCAAGGTGAATGTTTCCCCACTTCCTCAGCAAACATCAAACTTAACTACATTTTTTTAAAACAAAAGCTTTCAATGTAACTCTGGAAGTTATGTTAGGTGGCTTGTACACATTTCCTTAGTACCTAATGCCAGGTATGGAAATATTTACTTATTTCAGACTTTGTTTCACTATTAGGGAACAATCACTGATTTCAAACTTTCAAGCAATTTATATTTAGAAAGTATACTTCTGAGTGTCACCATGGTTCTTACTATAATTTAGCCTGTTTTTAAGTCAATTTCTTATTGATTCAACCAGAACAGTCAATTATATCCTGCAGAACTTCTTTAGTTCTCAAATTATTGACCTGTCAAGTCAATTTGTAATTAGACAACTTTTTAAAAGTACTTTCTGTTCACAATTATAATGTAGCTTTGGAACTGTTGTTGAATTCTCCCAAATTTGGTGATTATCTGGGTCTGATGCTGTTTTTATCTTCAGCAATTATTTTTATTGAGGTATATCTTGTGTTTACAAAAGGGGTTGAAAAATTGCTTGGAACATTCCAATCCTAGATTGGGTTTGTCAGCTAGTTATTAGTTAAGAACCATATGAAATGTCATTTTTAAGCCAGAAAGATTAAATATTAGCTATTCCATATAATTTGGACTAATCAATTATTTTCCTATTATGCACTCAAGAACAAAAATGAGTGTTTATAATGTGTTAGGACTGTTCAGGCCCTGCCACACAGATTTTAAAGAGTCTTTAAAATTTCATTCTTTGTAAAGAAGGCACAGTCATACAAAACCACCCACAGAGGGTCAATATTTTTTTTTTCAGATTGATACAAACATTGCAGAATCTCCCTCCCCTGAGTCAGGAAAACAGATCCAGTCCCAAAATATGTATACTGAAAAGAAATTTGGAACAGGAGTCAGGGGCCTGAACTGTATTATGGGTTCACCTATTACCTGAGTGAGTCTGGGTCAGGTATTGCTACTTACTCCTTCTTCCAGTGTTGGTGATAGTTAAGTGTTTAGCTCCTCAGGGAGGCCTTCCCTGAGTATCACTCAAGATGAGATCTCCATGACATTATGCTCTTCCTTTTTCTGAAAGCATTTGTCATACTAAAAACCATTTGTTTATTTACTTAGCTATTTTCTATTGTTTTAATAAATGAGCTCAATGCAATGAACTTTCCTCTTAGAACTGACTTGATAGTGTCCCAGAGATTTTGACATGTTCTTTTGCTATACTCATTTACTTGTAAGTCTTTTTTTTTTAAATCTCATCCCTGATTTCTTCTGCTGTCCATTGGTCGTTCAATAGCATATTATTTAGTCTCCAGGTATTAGAGTAGCTTCTATTTTTTTTTATTTTGTTGTTGATTTCTAATGTCATTCCATTATATCTGATAGGATGCAAGATATTATCACTATTTTCTTGTATTTGCTGAGAGTTGCTTTGTGGCATAACATATGGTCTATTTTAGAGAAGAATCCATTGCTGCTGAGAAGAAAGTGTATTTGATCATTGACAGATGAAATATTCTGTATATGTCTGTTAAGTCTAAATCATTGATTGTATCATTTAGTTCTATAGTTTATTCGTTTAATTTTTGTTTGGAAGATCAATCGAACTATGTAATGTTTTGAACAACCAACAATAAAAAATTAAAAAAAAAGAAAGGTGTGTTAATGTCACCCAGTATTATTATGTTGTGGTCTATTTGATATTTGAAGTTGAGAAGTGTTTGTTTGATATATGTAGATGCACTATTCTTTGGGACATAGATATTTACAATTGTTATTTCTTTTTGATGTATAATTCCCTGAAGCAGTATGAAATGTCCTCTTTTGTCCCTTCTAATTAACTTGGCTTGAAGTCCAATTCATCTGATATGAGGATAGAAAAGCCCGCTGTTTACACAATCCATATGAATGATGTTTTTGTTTTGTTTTTTTCTTGATACTTTCACCTTTAGTCTGTGGTGTCTTTGCCAATGAGTTGTGTCTTTTGGAGAAAACATATTGTCTGCTCTTGTTTTTCAATTCAATCTGCCTGTCTATGTCTTTTGATTGATGAGCTTAGGCCATTTATGCTCAAGGTTATTATTGAGGTTATTATTGAGATATGAAACCTTGAGGTTATTATTGAGATATGACTTGTATTCCTAGCCATTTTGTGTTTTTGAATTTGAATTAGTTTCTATGTGGATTGACTATTCCTTTAGTGTAGTTTCTCCCTTTGCTGGTACCTTTTTTTTTTTTTTCATTTTAGCTTCATGGAAAATTTTGCTTAGAAAGTTCTGTAGTGCAGAACTTTTTAAGCTTTTTTTAATCACAGAAGGTTTTCAATTTATCTTCAAATCTGAAGCTGAATTTTGTTGGGTACAGTATTCTAGGTTGGCATCCATTTTCGTTCAGAGCTTGGTATATATTAATCCAAGACCTCCTACCTTTGAGGGTCTAGGTTTGGAAATCAGCTGGGATCTAAATTGGTTTCCCTCCAAATGTTATCTGACAGCTTTCTCTGGCAGCCTTTAAAATTCTATGTGTTAGACATTTTCATAAATATGTGCCTTTGTGTGGGTATGTTGTAATTTTCTATATTTGAGGTCCTATAAGCCTCTTAAATATGATTTTCCATTTCATTCTTTAGTTTTGGGAAATTTTATGATATTATTTCATTGGAAACATTGTGCATTCCTTTTCTTTGTATCTCCATGCTTTCATCTGTCCCAATAAACATTAAATTTCATCTTTTCATGTTATCCCATGTTTCTTAGAAGTTATATTTATGGTCTCTTAGCATTTTCTCTGCATTGTCAACTTTGTTTTCAAAATTATATATTTTGTCTTCATTGCCTGAACTATTTCCAAGTGGCCTTGCCTGCTTTTCATTGAATTTTTAACTTGGTTTACCGATTCCTTAACTTTGCGGACTTTTGCTTGATATATTTTCAGAATCTCTCTTTTTTGAAGTGATATTTCACCTCCTGAATTTTATCTCTAATTCCACTCCTTACATTGTCCTTTACCTCATGCATCAAAGAATGCAAAATTGATTCAACATATATAAATCAATAAATGTACTCACATCAGTAGACTTAAAGACAAGGATCATATGATTATCTCAATAAATGCAGAAAAAGCACTTGACAAAATATAACACCCCTTCATATTCAAAACACTAGAGAACTAGGGATATTAGGAACATACCTCAACATTATAAAAGCTATATATGCTAAACCAAAGGCCAACAACTTTCTAAATGGAGGAAAAAAATGAAAGCATTCCCTTTAAAGCCTGGAACAAGATTTGGATGCCCTATTTCACTACTTTTATTCAGCATTGTCCTTAAAACTCTAGCCAGAACAATCAGAGGAGAGAAATTAAAGGGATGCAAATAGGAAAAGAAGAACTCAAACTATCCTTATTTGCCAAAGATATGCTTCAATATTTAGAAGACCCTGAAAATCTACCAGAAAACTTTTAGAACTCATAAATGAATGCAGCCAACTAGCATGATTTAAAATTAATATGCATAAATCAATTGAGTTCCTATACAAAAGTGATGATCTACTAAAAGAGAAAACAGGAAAACAATCCCATTCACAATAGCCTCAAAACAAAATTTTGGGAATCAATCTAACAAAAGGGGTGAAATACCTCTACAATTAATACTACAGAACACTAAAGAAAGAAATTGAAGAAGACCTTCAAAGACAGAAAGACAGGCAGAAATAAAATTGTCAAAATGACCATATTATCAAAATCACTATACAGATTTAATGTAATTTCTATTAAAATCACAATGAAATTCTTCATAGAAAGATAAAAAGAAGTCATGAAATTTATTTAGAAAAATAAGAGACACAGAATAACCAAAGCAATCCTTAGCAATAAAAGTGAAGCAGGAGACATCACAATACCAGACCTTAAATTAAATTATAGAGCTATATTAACAAAAACAGCCTGGTACTGGCACTGAAACAGAAATATAGACCAGTGGTACAGAAGAGAAGACACAGAAACAAACCCACATAAATACAGATATCTCATATTAAACAAAGACACCAAAAATATGCATTGGAGAAAAGATAGCCTCTTCAAAAAATGGTGCTGGGAAAACTGGAAATCCATGTGTAGCAGAATGAAAATGAACCCTATCTCTCACACTGCACAAAACTCAACTCAAATTAGATCAAGGACTTAGGCATAAGAACAGAGACCCTGTGCCTAATAGAAAAAAACTTAGGGCCAAATCTACATCAGTGCAGATTAGGAACAAGACTCCTAAAGAACAAGAATTAAATTTAAGAGTAAATAAATGGATAAAATCAAATTAAAAACTTCTTCACAGCAAAGGAAACAATCAAGAACATAAAGAGAGAGCCTACAGAATGGGAGAAAATCTTTGTCACTTAATGTCAGAGCGTTAATCTCCAGGATATACAGAGAATCCCAAAAAATAACACCAAATAAACAAATAACCTAATAAATAAGTTGGCAAAGTAACTGAATAGACACTTCATGGAAGAAGAAATATGATCAATCAAAAAATATGTGTAAAAATGTTCAAATCTTTAGCAATTAGAGAAATGAAAATTAAGACTACACTTGGATTTCATCTCACTCCTGTCAAAATGGCAAGTGTCAAGAATACAAACAAAAATAAATATTGGCGAGGATATGAGGCAAAAGGTACACTTATCCACTGATTTGGTTGCAAATTGGTGCAACCAATCTGGAAAGCAATATGGAGATTCCTCAGAAAACTAGAAATGGAACCACCATTTGATTCAGTTTTCCCACTCCTCAGTAAATACCCACAGGAATTAAAATCAGCATACTACAGTGATACAGCCACATCAATGTTTATAGAATGTCAATTCACAATAACTAAATTAGGGAACCAACCTAGGTGCCCTTCAACAGATGAATGGATTAAGAAAATGTAGTACATATACACATAATACTCAGCCTAAAGAAGAATAAAATTATGGCATTTTTCTGGTAAATGGATGGAGTTAGAAAGTATCATGCTAAGTGAAAAAAGCCAATCAATCCCCAAATCCAAAGGCTGAATGTTTTCTCTGATATGTGGATGCTAACTCACAATAAGTGGGTGGGGGATACGGAAGAATAGAAGTACTTTGGATTAGACAAAGGGTAATGCAGGGAAGAGAGGGGGAATGGGAATAGGAAATATGGTAAAATTGATTGGATATTCCTATCTTATGTGCATATTTGATTACAGGACCAATGTATTTCTACATTATTTACAACCAAGAAAATGAGAAGTTATACTCTATATATGTATAGTATGTCATAATACATTCTACTATCATATATAACTAATAAGAACTAAAAACACATGTATTTAATGTCTCTTTTCCTCAGCAAATGAAAAGCATGAGAGAAGTGATATCAATGCCCTGTTTATTCCTTTATCCCTAGAATCTAGGACATTGACTGAAACATGCTAAATAACGCATGTGAATTTTTTCAGTGAATAAGTGGATGAAATTAGCCTAATAGTTTAGACTCTTAGTTTCATTTGTAACAGAAATATAATAGTACTGTGATGCCACTTACAGAGTTGCTATGTGAGTGAGACGAGGTGGCTGGGTAGACTTGAATTGTTTAATACGATAGAAGATATGTATAGATATTCCTAACTTATGATGGTTTGATTTACACTTTTTTTTTTTGCTTTTTTATGGTCTTAAGGTGATATAATTCAGTAGAAACTGTACTTCAAAATCATTTCAGTTAGAATTTTAGTCTCTTCCCAGTCTAAGGATACGTTATTGTTGAGAGCCATCCATGGACTGTGTGTGGACTATATCATGCATCTCAGCCTAATAAATAGGAGAATATGGTTTCTGGGAACTTCCAGCGGACATATCCTCTGGTTGACTGCCCAGAAACATGGTGAGTCCTATTCAGCTCTGCCTCATCCCAACAGCTCTAGAGATGGGGTGACCTGCTGTAGTCACACATCCCCTCTGAAATGGGTGTGGCCTGTCAAGATGCCAATCAACCTGCTAACTGCAAGACATCACTCAGCATCACCCCTGAAACCTTATCCCTGTCTTTGATGTACTTCCTTAAATATACCACAGGAGACATTTTCTAATTATCTAGCTCCAGCTCCTGTGTGGACTGAACCTATCAGGGGCTCCATCTTTTTGAAACTGTCTTTCTGACTTTGTCTTTTGTTCTTCACTAATTATTGTAGACCTTAATTTCTTAGGTGGTTTACACCCTCCTTGGCAGGAATAAGAACTCTCTCATGAGGGACTGGCCACCTCCCCATATGTTATGATACTCTCTTGCTACTCTGGACAGTGGCAGCAAGCTACAGCTCCCAGTCAATTATGTGATTATGAGGATAAAAGATCATTGGTCTACACTGTAGTGCATTGCTAAGCTATGATGTTCAGTATGTTAGGTGTTTTAAATGCATTTTTGAATTATGATATTTTCATTTTATGATAGGTTTATTGGGACATAATTCCATTATAGCTTCAAAAACATATGCATTTCACCTTTTCACTATAAGACCTTTCCCCAAATTCAAGATAATGTGCATAAAAGTGTTTACATAATGTGCATAAAAGTGTTTTATATACTGAATAGCTCTTGAAATGCAAAAAATAACATTACATAAGTGAAGAATTTGCTATATTCATGATATAAATATTTGCTTGAGGCTTCATTCCACTAGAATATACTTTTTTCTGGCTACCTACATGCTTGCTTTTCCTGAAGTCATTCAATGTACTGTTTCACACCAGTACCCCAACTTTGACTGCCTTTGTTGATTTGTTTGCTCTTTCTGGGAATACATCCAAATAATAAAGATCCTATATGAATTAGGGTTGGCGGGGGAAGAAGTCATTCTAGGTATTAAAAATAGGAAGGGTTAAATAAATACATGTTCTTTACTAGTTGAGAGTTTTTCTCATGAACACAATAAATCTTAACAAACACTTTTTCTGTATGTTATTATCTTGCGTTTTGATCTGTGTAGTTAGTGTGATTGCAATATCTCCTAGTGTTATTATAATAAATAATTACCTTAATTATGAATGTCTTTCTGTAAACAGATATATATAAACATATGAGAGATTGCATAGTATTTATCAAAAGTGTGCAATAAATAGTAATTATTATTTATCTGGTTAATTTTTTATGGCTCCTGTGATAATATCTTTGCAACAAAAAGCTAAATTCCCTGAGATCAAAGAGTCAGTCTTCAGATCGTATAAATTCTCTTCAGTGGGAAACACAGTGTGCACTAGGTCTGTAATTCTTTCAAGTGAGTCACATTGAGTACAGAAAATTAACATAGACTGCAAAAGTATTTCCTTTTTTTTTCCTTTACCATTCCTATTTTATATCCCCCACTCCTTCACACACGTTTTCCATTACATGATCCTTATCTGAGTTAGAATACAATTGAGAAACATTTATTATTTTATCTTAGCAAAAACATATCCAGGAACCAGCTTCCAGGGAATAAAATTCCTCCCATTCCATACACGTTTACCAAGTTCTTTCTCTGCAAAAGATACAGTACAGGACATAAGTATGAGCAAGACAGATTCTTTGAACTAAGAATTGGAAATCTTCAGTAGCTTAGAGTTGGGACAACCTGACCTTGTCTTGAAGAAAAAGAAATCTGGATGATAACAAAGATCTGACACTGGGTATCCCAAAATATCATTTTATGTGCTTTGTTCTTGCCTTTCAAATTAATGACAATAACTTACCTTGACATGTTTTAAATGAATCACAAATTGTTTTTATTACATGACCTGAAGTTGTATCTAAAGTCTCCTGACTCTGTTTTATTCACTCTTCCCAGGAATATATTTGGAAATAATTTCTAATTCTTAATTAAAGTAGAGTGTGGATGCAAAAATGAAACAAAGATGAATGTTGAGATATAATAATGCTAGTGACTATGACTACAGCAGGGAGGGTCTAATGTGAACAGAAAGAACACAAGCATTAGTGTCAGAAGACCACTTATTAGCATTGTCATTTCAGATATGAAAATAAAATTCTCTAGATCTTAATATTGTCATCTTTACTATGAGAGAGATGATGTCAATAAGCACATGCCCTACTTATCACAGGCTTTCTATAATGAGCAAAGGCATCATGTATGCTAACGTATATAAATGTAGACTAATGAATGTAACATTTATAAACACATTAGCTGTTGTCAACATGACTTAGCATAGCTCATGCCTGATATCCTAAACACCATGAAGGCTCAACTAAAGTCCTCCTACTGTTTTTGGATGCCATAAAACTACTATTCTAAGGTCAGAACAGAAATATGATGAGAGAAACCAGGGTTGGTTGTACATGCTTGTAATCCCAGTGACTTCAGAGATTGTGCAGAATTAAAAGTTGGAGGCAAGCCTTAACAATGAAACTTAGGGAGACCCTGTCTCAAAATAAAAAGTAAAAAAGGCTGGGAGAATAACTCAGGAGTAGAAAATGTCCCTGAGATAAATCGTCAGTAACACATGCAAACTCTTACACGAATGGAGAATACAACAATACAGAACAAAAGAATGTAGCAAAACAAACAAAAAGTGTCAGGTTGTCCAGGATTAGAATTCTCATTCAGCAATATATAAGTGTTTTGGAAAACATTCTTATATTTCTTTAAGTTTCTTATTTTAAAAAATTTAATGCTGTACCACATATAGATATTCTAAACACATTTGCTTCATTACTCCTGATTGTAATCATTTATTTATTTACCAAACATTGTTTGAAAATATCTGCTTTTTGCCAGATTCTATGTCAGACACTGAGGACACTGGCCTTTTCCCTCCTCTACCTAATCTTTTAGAAAGTGTAATTCCAAGGCTAGGAAGCAGTTTCAATGCCCTCTTTCCATAGACTATGATGAATTCAACTTCTCCCACTGCCTTTCCTCAAATTAAAAAAAGAAAAGAATAGTCATTGAAGAGCAAGTCCAATGATGAAATTTATCTAAAACTTAGAAGAATAACTATAATCAAAGCAAAAGAAAAATGGTTATAATATCAGGTGAGAGATCATAAGAAGTAACAGCATATCAGGTAGACCCCAAATATGTCCAGTCTGAGCAAAGGCTCAACAAGACCTGAGAATTAAAAAATAAATAAATATTTTGTTTTGTTTTTCATCTTTTCATTCAATAAATATATTGAGTCTACCATTTTCCATGTTCTCCTTAGGGTGCTGAATCTAAGAACCTTATTGCAACCAACTGGTGATGCCTGAGAAGAACTTAGGATTTATTACAAGCCATGGCTTGAAGGCAAACGATTTCAGATGCCATTACCAATCCCTGAAGTCATTTAGTCACCAGTATGAGCTATAATGGATTATTGATCTCATAGACTATAAAGGGTCTGGAAGATCTATCATAGGCTATTGGGTTAATCTAGTGACTGAACGTGCATACTGATTTGTCTATTGTCTCCCCTTGTTCTTGCCTATAATTCCTACTTCTGCAGCTAAAGGATGTGCCTGCTTCCAGGAGGAAAGAAACACTATTTGAGGTTTCATGTTTATTATTTCATGAAATAATAGCTCAGAAAATGAAGTCACTGGATGCTTAAATTTGAATACTTAAAATGTGCCTTCATTTATGTGTCCATCATCATTAAGCTTATTCAGAAGTAAAAGCCTGGTGAATTTTATTTTAATTAGGATTTTTTGGAAGTTATACTGCATACATATATCAGTTCTGGCATATACAGTAGTTTTATGTCTTTATATTGCATTTGTTTAGGATATGTGTATATTTGTGTGTGTACATTGTGTGTGAGTGTGTTATAAAAGAGACATACAAAGCAAGAACAGCTGGATTTCTGCCAGTGTCCTAAGTTTCATGTCCTTAGCTGAGTCCCCCATCTTTTAAATTTCCAAGAACAGTCTCCAACTGAAAGGTATGAACCCCTGAAAAGTGAGCACCTTGATAAGAAAATATTTGCATAATTTTTATTATAAAACTGCAAGTAAGTATTAACAATGACCTTGCTATATATACACCAAAGATACATTTCAATAAAGAATAACCAATGTCACAGTGAACACACTTTCCTCATACAGTCAGGTAGCAATCCAACTTAGTCAACTCACTGACTTAAAGATTGATAATTCATTGGGGTTGTTATGTATATTTCTCTAAGAAATGCCTTATGCAATATCCTAGAAATGTGGGGAAAGCATATGAAATCATATTTCCTTTTGTAATATTGACAGTATAAAGACAAATACTTACAACCTCTAATTTCAGAATGTATATACCAAAAAAATGCCTATTGCATAAACTCTCTTGGTATAAATCAGTTAAAATACATAAAAGGTACTCCATAATAGAGGATAAAGCACTGGCTTAAAAGGCCTTAGTGCTTTGCAGGGATTATCTTAATTCTACCCACCACTCAAGATCCACCATAACAGCCATCTTATTATGAAATATTTCCTGAATTCTACTCTTCCTGACTCTTTGCATTGCCTTTTACATTTCCAGCTAATGAGCATAGTGTGCATTTCATTGCATTTGGTTTTCATGTTACCTTTGCCTTTCATGCCAGTTTGATTAGAAGGGAGAAGGAAGTGCCAGAAGTTCTGAGTCTGCTACATTTTTATAAACTATGTAGCATCACAAGAAAAAGACCAGCAAATGAATTAGGCCTGTGAGCACATCATTGGGATGAATATGAGATACACTCACTGACTCTCTTTTTCAACCCAGCTACACTGATTGTTTTGACCAAAGTCCACATTCTAGCCATAGACTGCTGGTACATGATTTTGTTTACACAAGCATGCATTTAATTATTTGAACATGCAGAAGAGAAAAAATTTAGCTAGGAGAAGCAAATAAATAATTATGAAACTAGCAATGCCTTACATTGTTACCCTTACATTCATTCTAAAGTTTTAACAACCAATTTCACTTGCATTTTTCATATTTACATATCACTATTAATATTTACAGTAGTGTAAAATAATGAATCAGTAGTGTAAAATAATGTTTGAGACTGTAAGTTATCCAATCAAAGAGACACTTGTTTGAAAGTAACATTCTCTTCGATTTTAGTTTCCTCAGCTACAAAGATAAGATAGTAACAAACCTTTAGTTTATTGTAAACAGTAATCAGGATAATGCATACAAAAGCAATTACCTTGATACCTGGCAGAGAAAATGTAGTCAGTACATATTAGGTTTTGTTATTATTGTTTTTATTATATATATTGATCTACTAGTATTATTGCAAAGGTACTGCCTCCATGCCATCCCCCCCCCCTTTTTTTTTATGAATGTCTTGCCTCTTGACTTGCCACCTATAGTAACCAATTCCTTGGGCAATAGTAATATCAGTCCACACTTCAGTCTGTTGACTATATCATACCCAATGATTTTTAGACAATGGATCACACAGTCATATCTGTGTTTTCTTCTTTCCATGATTTTTAGACAATGGATCACAGTCATATCTGTGTTTTCTTCTTATCCAAATATCAAACCACTGATTTAAGAATCTTTCTTTTGAACTATGATCGCTTGTCTTTCTGGTCTACTTAGTCAAAGTCACTTGGATCACATCATTATCTCTATTTATTAATATCTTTACCTCAAATTTCTTTTTCTCCTCTGCTTTCAATTACTTGTTTCTCAGTCTTAGATAATCTTCATTTTTGAAACTCTCATCCCAAACCTAACTTTTCTTTCTTCCTCTGTTTAAATCAACCCTTCTACAAAAATCCCATCTCTATTTAAATATTTTTTTCTGTTCTTGGATGTAGAAATTCAGATAGTGCTTCAAGAAAATTAGTTAAGAATAGATTAAAATTGCTTTAAATTTGTACTCAATAATCTCAGTAGATTTCTAAAACCCTACAGCATCCTATGGTTTCTCTAGCTAAATTGTCACCCATTTTCTTCAGGATCTTAGACTTCCTTAATTCTCCTCAAACTCCTGAATATGTCAATTCTTCCCTTACTTTAATGGATAGCTTTACCTCTTTAATTCACATATATACACATTCTCTCTTTGCCTCCCTCTCTCTCCCTCTCCCTTCCTTCTTTCCCACCCCATATACCAGCTGCAGAAGGAAAGAGAGACTTCTGATTGAATGGAAAATACTCTCAAATTTTTAGACATCCACCTATAAACCTCAATGCCTGAAGTATTTACACTATTTATCTCTTGCTTATGTATTTTATTATAGTCACTCCTTATACCCCAAGTACTTTCCTGTACTTGTATCTTCTTACTAAATGGGATCCAATCTCTCATTTTTAATTTAAAAACCAACAACAAACTCTTTCTTTGGTCTGCTTAAGTCTTCTGGCTGTCTAACTACAGCTCTATCCTTTTCCCTTCGCCATTCTCAAATATTCAACAAAATCCTCTACAGTAGCTGTCTCTCTTCCCTTGTCTGCTATTTACTTTTCAGTCTAGTTTAATCTGGTTTCCCATTCATTCCACTAAAACAGTGTTTTTAAATGCATTAATGATTCAGTGTCACTAAATTCAACAGAATTTTTTTTAATTCCAACTTGTTTTAGAGAAATTCTCAAAAGTTAACATGCATCCTAAAATGCTGAAAATCATAGATACTTCCCTACATCCCCTTTCTTCTGGATATCAAACAGTACTCATTTCAAGAAAGTCTCACCTATGCTCAGGACATCAAGTACTATGCACATATCAATTTCCTAATTTATATTTTTACCTCTTTCTTTTGAGCTTTAAGCCTGTATTCCAATATGTCTTCTTGACATCTGTACTTGCATGCCTCAGTTTCATCTCAAATTCAATACAATTAGAAGTAAATTCATCCTCCTACCCATTCATTTTTTTATCTCAACAAGTGGCAGAATAAAATATCCATTTCATTGCCCAGCTCAGGAATCTAGAAGCAATTCTTCGATCCATTGTCTTCTCACTGATGATACCACAAACCTTATGTTTGTCTCCACTTTCAGTAATACCACCATCATCTCATCCAACTTCCTGATGATACTGTCATGGGTCACTACAACTCTGTACTAGCCAAGTGCTTCCACACAGTACATTTTCTAACCCAACTTAAATTTTACATAAAACAGAAATATGATCATGCCATTCTTAAAACCTCATGAAGGTTTCCTAGCTCTGTAGAATAAAGACAAAGTTCCTTAACATCCTTGAAACTATCATAGATTCAGGCTGTTGCCTGTGTTCAGCACCATCTCAGCTTACTCAATACACTCTCTGTACCCATACAGTAAAATCTCCATGAGGGAAGTGTTCCTCCATTTTGTTCACCTCTCTATTCTCAGTGCTCACCAAAATACCTGACATTCAGTTTGTGCTATCTGTAACAAATCTAATGGCTTGCTCAAGGCTACACAGGCACTAATATCAAACTTTATATTTCAAAGAGTTAGTTGGGATAGGAGCAGAAAAGAACAGACCAAATGAAAGAGTGAGAAAAATATTCTAGCAGAGTCCACATCACTTTCATAATTAACATATTAGGGATGAGTTGAGTGAATATGGACCAGGAGGAAGGAATAATAGCACTGTCTTTCTTGACAAATGAACTTCAACAATTCCCTGATCACCAACCCAGGCTAATAGCTGGTTCTCAAGTATGACCTCTAGGGGGAGGCCACAGCACTTCGCCAGGGGTTCCTTCTTCCTTACCAGGAGGGTGTAGGCCACCAAAGAAGATAAGTCAGAAATAATTAATGAAAAACAAAAGACAAAGAATCAGAATTATAATTTTAAAGGACAGCGCCTGATAGGCCCAGCCCACACAGGAGCTGAAGCTGGACAATTAAAAAAAATGGCCTCAGTGGTTTATTTAAAGGAATACATCAAGGCAGGGATAAGGTTTCAGGGGTGGAGTCTTGCCTTGTGATATATTCCAGTTGGCAGGTTGATTGGCATCTTGGCAGGTCACAACCATCTCTGAGAGGTTGTGTGGCTGCAGCAGGTCACCCCGTCTCCTGTGCTGTGTGGGACCAGGCAGAGTTTGAATAGGGCTCACAATGTGTCTGGGTGGTCTTAGCCAGAGAAAATTTCCACTAGAAGTTCCCAGACACCATATTCTCCTATTCACTAGACTGTGATGCCAATGTAGTCCACATACAGATGGCTCTCCACAAACCTCAAAAAGAGAAAGAAGAGGAAAAGGTAGACAAGGAGAGGAGTAAGAAAGCAAGGACCATGACTAATGTGATTCTGCAACCTGTACACTCAGAAAATGAGAAATTATATCCCATCTGATTCAAATGTATGATATGTGAAGGTCATTGTAGTCTCATGTGTAACTAATTAAAACAAATAAAAAATTAAAAAAAGAAAGAAAGAAAGGAGAGGAACTGCTTAGTTTATAGAATTCATATCCCACCTATCATTAAACTTTTCCCTAGGGAAAAAATGATGATGGTACAGAAAAGAACTTGTGAAAGGGAAAACAGAAGCCATGTTTTCATTATTTTCCTTAAAATTCTTCACTTTCATTTTGCCTTCATTTTAACAGGTCTTAGAAATCATAATTTTCAGCACTGCAAACCAAACAAGCTCCTGGCATTTCTGATACAAAAGAAGTGTCATAATTTCATGCTTTTTGCAAACACACACTGTGAGCAATCAAGGAAACAAGGAAATTAAAAACTAATTCTGATGTTTATTCTACTCATTTATTTTATCAGTCATCTCAGTCTCACGCTGAATAACAATCAACAGGGTTTGATAGACACACCTAGGGGAGACCAGACATCTTCCCTCAAAATCTCCAGAAAACTAGAAAGGAAAGTCAAATAACAATGCTTTGGGGAGGTGTCTCTAATTATTCAATCAAAAGTATTGACACTACACTTTTAAGATAGTCTAAAACTTCAAAATTCAGAAATTGCAGTAGGAGATCAATAGTTTAAAAGTTGGAGCTCCTCTCTCACGAAATCAAAATATTTGACAACCAAATATTATAAAAAGGAAGACTGTCCCCAGAAAAATATGGACTTAGAGTAATAGTAACCAGTTGCTAAAGTTAATCACAGATGGCAATTAGCTACATGTACATAATTTTCCCTGCCTGACTTTTGGTAGGTGGGAAGTCACACAGGCCCATGATGATTCCTTTAGTGCAAATTCCACATAAGCCTCAGCAGTATTCTGGAAATGATTTATAATGCATAAAATCAAATTATCCATTGGCCTCATTTGCAGCTCCTGAACTTCTCCTCAAAAGTGTGGTAAGGAGCTAAACAGGGTGGGA
Source organism: Marmota marmota marmota (assembly GCF_001458135.2). Taxonomy (NCBI): domain Eukaryota; kingdom Metazoa; phylum Chordata; class Mammalia; order Rodentia; family Sciuridae; genus Marmota; species Marmota marmota. Next base: position 29,535,440 of record NW_026000242.1, on the reverse strand, counting down.
ATCATTAGCTTTAATTATCCTTAAACATTGTGGGAAGACACTCCTAGCCTATTTAGCATCTTCACTTGGCCTTGAGCCAAGGAGATTTTGGTCTGGAATGGCATGCTATTTTGTGGCCCCTACCACTTAATGGATTATGCAATGCATATGAGTTCAGTTTTCACTGGGCTAGGAAGGCTGCTCTCATACCTCCCGAATTGGTCATGACCCATTGGGCCTGGACAGCACACCTCCTACCTTATTTGTTAGAAGACTAGTCTATGGAATACTTTGAAGTTCTCTCATATAAATAAAGCAAATACTGGGCTGAGGCTGTACTCAGTGGCAGAGCACTCGACTAGCATGTGTGAGGCACTGGGTTTGATCCTCAGCACCACATAAAAATAAATAAAATAATGGCATTCTGTCCATCTTTAACTAAAAGAATTTTTTTAAAAAAAGAAGAAAGATTTACTTTACAAAATATATAATAAATAAACCAAACGCAGGCTCTCACTCTCTTTTTTCCAGTGTGAAAGCTCAATCCCTAAGGTCATAGAGTTGTCCTGCCCTTGCTTTCTAAAATTACTGTGTTGTGTGTTTTTTTTTACGTGGCCTTCTTTTCTTAGCTTTGTTTCATAGTCAGCCCCCTTCACACAGAGGAACCCCAAATTCCATTGCCCGTAGGAGATGTGTGCGAGAAAACATCAAGACCTATTTGTGCAATTCTAATTGAACAGGGAGCTAACATTTCTTGAAACACTGAGAATGTGTACAGCAAGAAAACTTGCTTAAAAGAAAGCTACTGAGGCATAGGTATTGCAATTTAATATATTTGGCTGCTAATAACAATTTTCTTCTCTTTATTCCTAAATAAATCTCAGGTAATCAATCAAAACATATTTTTTGAGGACTGGTTGCAAAATGGGGTTCCCTGGAAGCAAATTGTGGGAAAGATATTTTTGTGCAGGAGCTGACTGAAGATCAGCACCCATGGGAGAGTAGAGGAAGCCAAATGGGAGAGAGAGAGAAACTGAATTGCACTCAAGTCACAATTAAAGCCTCAGCTGATCATAAATCCTATAGATGGCTGTGAAACTGAAGAAACCTTTAGACTGAAGCAAGGGAAATGGGCCTTTCATACCTCTGCCACCTTTGACCCTTCCTAGTAGACCAGTTATTAGATATAGGCTCCCATCATTGAGAAAATTTTCAAAAAATAACTCATTTGTGTGGTGTTGACTGTGAGAAATCTCACATGCTATCCCTAAAATACCTAGTATGTATTTGTTCCACGAAATCTCCAACTTTTTAAGTACAGATAATACCTAGTTCATACCTAGCAAATCCCTACTTACCCTTCTTACAGCCCAAAAGCTCTGTGTTGATTTCCCAGAGTAAAAATAAATCTTCCTTTCTCTTTCTTCCCTCGTCAGCCACACCCCATGGTAATACTTGTCAAACTGAATCACCTATTACTATTTTCCAGTCTGTGTCTCACTTCAGACCATGCGCTCCTTGAGGGCAAGTTGAAATTTAAATGTTACTATCTGAGTGAAATTTCCCAAACTACCCTATACAACCATATTTCAATGTTATTCTGAATTATGTTAAACTTATGTTCTTTCTTAGCTCTTATTGTGACTTGTGATTATTAGATTTATTTATTTGCCTAGTGTTAAACAATCAATGAAACCATTGCTTCATAATCCCAAATAAGAGTAATTCTATGTGTGGCCAGTGAGTTTATATTTACCTTAAACATAATAAATGACACATGTTAAATGGAATATTGGAATTTATCAAGGCTTTTATTTTTCATGCCAGGGAACCAGTTTCTGGACAACACTATCATATATCTTGTTTATTTCAAAACTCCAATTCACAGTACTTATTTCATGGCACATTCTTAAATCACTAGCATCTCAAAAATCTATAACCAACATTATCAAATGTAAATGTAACCATTATTTAATGTAATATAAGTATGTTGGAAATTTGCATGATTTTATGATCTGTTTGATATAGGAATATACTCTGCCTTGAATATATTTTATTTATGAGCTAACTAGAAATGTGCCTGAGTTTGGGGATATGTCCAATTTCAACTTTTCTTATCCTTAGCTTTCATTTTACATACATACATTGATATATATATATATATATATATATATATATATATATATATATATATATATACACACACACACACACACACACACACACACATACATACNTTTTTTTTTTTTTTTTTTTTTTTTAGAGAAAATTGGTAAAATTCACAGATGTATAAAATGTTTTCTATAAGTTCTTGGCTTTCATGTGGGTGACTATTCCTTTGATAATTTAAAGGAATTTAAAAATCACAATAATTCAAAAATCATAAAATTAATAGTTAAGACAATACAGGTATTAGAAACTTAGGACAGGGAGAAGGAAAGATTTATTTTTACAGAGGTTTTTCAATTTTTTCATTTTTTTTTTCAATCTGCTGCAGTAGTGTCATTTGACTGCAAAAGCCTCTTTCCACAGTTATTCATCCACATAAACCAGGCTACTCTATTATTAAACACACCCACTGTGATTGCTAGGGCACCAAAAGAAGGTGCAGAAGGGGACACAGGATAGTGCCAAGACACATTTGACCTAATAATAAAAATATCAGGCGTAAGTGACATTGTAGCAGAGAAGAAGCAGCCATTTCCTTCCCCTTCCACATTTTTCTTTATTTTGTACAAAATTACTTATGTATGGAGCCCAAGGGATAGAAATATGATGAAAAGAACCAGAGTCCTTCAGAAGATGGCTAATACAGAGATCTCAAAATGGAAATAGAGGAACCATCTGGTTGAGAATGCACACTTGAAAAAATTGTAAGCCACTAGGACCTCTTAAAGCTCTTACCATGTCATGTAGTCTGCAATCACACTGATTATTGGGTGCTCAGAAAAGGAAGCAGGCACCAACTAACCCTGGTCACTAGGAGCCAGACAAGGCAAGCATACAAGCAAGGAAAATCATTAAGTAGCCCTCCTCAGGGAGCAGCACAGGAGAAAAGCAGAGGAGGCTGGACAGATCTGTGTCCCTAAATGCTCTAAGCAAATGTTGCAGCTTCTAACATCTTGGCCAGAGGCTGGTGTTTCCAGAGGGGAAGCCACTTCACAAAAATGTCATGTTAAGGGAAGACAAGAGAAATCTTTTTCCAAAATGAAATAATTTCAGTTTTCTCAGAACCTCATTTCTTATACCAAGCATTTACTTTGTGTCAAAATGTCAGCAAATCACAGGTGATATCTTATTTAATTACTATTTTAAAACTCTATGAAGTGAGTGTTATTACTTCACTTTCTAAATAAGGGAACTTGAGAATTACAGTGAATAAGAGATTATGCAGTCACAAAGATAGCCTGCAGAAATATTTCAAATAGCTCACTAGAATTTATAAATTAGTGTGGTTTGCACTAATAAGCATTTCATGAGAGAGTTTTTTGGTCTTTATTTCCTAAAGAAAGGAAAAGTAATAATAGCAATTGAAATTTCCACCCAAAAAAATTGAATTTGCTTTAAATATCATGCACTTTTACCATTTCACATAGACTTATGATTTCTAGAGACAAGTGACCACTTCTTGCATCTATAACTGGGTAAATTAACATTCCTAAGTATATTACATTACAAAGGATAGAAGAATTTTAAAGTTAGTAGATCCAGAAGAAAAGTATATTCACTCCTCCTGGGTAATATTTTCATTTGGGAAATATTGGAATTTCTTTTTTTATTTATTTTTTACATACATAACAATAGTGGAATGTATTACACTCATTATTACCCATTTACAGCATAAGTTTTCATAACTCTGTATATAAAGTTAATTTCTACAACATTAAGTACAGTATAAGAATATTCTCTTAAATTAGATCCTATGAATAAAATTGACTTAAGGGAAAAATTAAAACTTCTTGAAAATGAATTTTATATATATATATATATATATATATATATATATATATATATATTATAATGCATATATATAAATCATAATGCATATATATATATAATTTCCAAAAAAAATATGATTTCAGATACACCCCACACACACTCTTTCTCTTTCTGTTTCTCTCTCTTTCATATTTTTCCATCTCCTCAAATAGAGTCAATAGTGCATTACAAAAAAACATGTAATATTAATTCAGACTTGCCTTTTTTATTCCATTAATTTGCTCTTTTTCTGACTCTATGTCAATCTACATACTCCTTAGCAGAAAAATTATAATATTTGGTCCAAAACTTAAACTTCAGGATAATTCATACTTGTAAAACTCATTTCTTTGCCCCCTGTTTTAATCCATGTCCCAAATATACAGTTAGCCAAAGAAGCAAGAGAGTGATGCTGTAAAAATGTTTTGTCTTGATAAATTTTGGCATATAAAATCATTAACTATAGGAACCAGAAGAGAACTTTAAAATGTCATCTTCCTATATTATTTTTTATAGATTTTTTTAAGTTATGTGACTTCTTTTTTTATTATTTTATTTATTTATATGTGGTGCTGAGAATAGAACCCAGTGCCTCACACAGGCTAGGCAAGTGTTCAACCACTGAGCCACAACCCTGGCCCCCTATATTATTTTTAAAGACTTTTCAAACCAGTATAAAAATAGGAATGGTGCAAGCCAACTGATAGAGACATAACAGACATGTAATTAAAACTATAGGGGCACAGAATACTGTCAATCTAGACGTGTATTGTTACCGATAAAGAGAAAAGAAAAGAGTTACAGACTTTTGAAAAATCTTTTGCCAGTTAAATATATCAAAAATATTCCTGAGACTTTGGAAATGTTGTACCATATGTGTCAAAGAGAAATCTCATTCTCTTTGCAGTTCTGTTCAATGTTTTATGTTCCCTTCATTTCTGTCCCCTCCTCTTTTGATGATGTGCATGTCATGTGTCTATGAACCTAAAGGAAAAACTCACATAAACATAGTGTCTGCACTGACAACTTTACAGCTAATCCACAGTGAGGACAGCATCTGTGGAGCATGATAGATTTCCACTGCAGTGTATCTACAGACTTTGTAAAAAGGAAGGGCTAGGTGCTAAGCATGTATTCTGTTCACTAGACAAGTTATGTATATTACTTTATGGCCTTTATTCTAATATCTCAATTAGATTACAGGTTTGTAATTAAAATGATTGTATTGTATTTTGTTAAATGCCAGCATTTGTTTTAAAATCATAAAATACTCATTCATTGCTCTTGGATGAAATTGCCATGTGGGAAATATTGATTGTTAATTTCCACAACATTGAGTGTAGTGCAAGAATATTCCATTAACTGAAATTCTAGAAATCTAGCATTTATATGAAAGGTAATAGGGACAAAAAATATTTTAGTACACAAAATGATTAAACAGACCCCTTTGGGTGCAAGTGGTAAAAATCCAACAGAAGCAAGTCAAAACATAAGGATGAGAAAACAAATAACATTGACAAGAGCTTCTTATATTCCAGGCTTTAGCTAAATAGTTTGAACACATTAGCTCTGAATATGCAGAGCAATCCCACTAGGTAAATACTCTAGTCATTCCATTTTGGACATATGAGGAAATGTGGTTCAGAGAACTAAAAGCACATATGCATATCCACAGAGCTAGTAAGTGATTTCTTGAGATAAGATTGAGATAGTTTGACATCAAAGTTCAAGTTTTTAATTAAGCCACTATAAAAGAGAATAAATTTATCTGAAGAAAATGAGGGGTGTTCCCAAAGTTAAAGGAAGAACAGAAAATTATCCCAAAATTTCAAGAAGGAGGGCAGGAAAATAAAACCAAGAATTTTCTTACATTTAGATCTTGCATCCTCCCCTCCTAAACATCAGCAGTCTCCATGCGGCAGGGAACATACTGAACAGATCAGGTCCCAGTCTCCTATCTCCACCACTAGTGTGGAAGGACACATCACCAGCACAGCCTACACCCAGGATCAGAAGCTGTTGGGTAAGGACTGTGATAAGTCAGTCTTGGGCCTGACACTGGGCTGAAGAAATGTGACATGTGGTCTGCTGGCTTGAAGAGGGTAGGAAGGATTTGGGATTAATTTTGTGATCACATGGAATAATTTGAGTAGTAGTTCTTCAAAGAAGAAAGGCACAATTGGTAGGAAAAGTACATATGGTCATATTAGAATGGAAATAACAATGGGAGTCCATGATATACAATACTTGGACTCAGAGGTTACAGACTGCAGACTTGGCTCAAATATGAACAAATCTAGGCCCTTAGGAACATTCTCATATTCTCCTATGTTGCAGTCTCCTTCTCTTCCTCACTGTCAGCACTTAGAATGAAGCTAAGGCATTGCGCATGATAGGTAAGCACTCTACTTCTGAGCTACATCCTAGCCATTTTTATTTGATTTTGTGACAGGGTCTCACTAAGTTGCTCAGACTAACTTCAAACTTGCTATCCTCTAATTTCAGCCTCCATGCAGTAAGAATAAACAAGGCTCCAAGCTGTGACAGCAGCAGAAACTCCTCATCATTTTACTCCTCCTCCTCTATCTCTGCCTCCTCCTCCCCTTCCTTCCTGTCATGCTTGAGATGGAATTCAGGGCCCTGTGTATGTTGGGAAAGTACTCTACCTTTGAGCCACTTCCCCAACTCTCCCTCGTGTCTTCTAAACTATTTAAAAAGAATAATCATCCCTGCCCTACTGCCTTTATAATCCTTTGAAATAATAGTTTTTAAAAAGTTAAAATCAGCCATGTGACTTATGATCATTCCAACAAAACTTTGTACTATTTAGGGGAATAAATGTATTCATGAGCTAAGTAAATTGTGTGTAATATTTTGTCTTGCTAAAGAGAAAAAAAAAACTTTCAAATATTTAAAATACTATCATCTTTTAAACACCAAACTTTCAGTATGAAATGTATACTGAATGAATTATTTTCAATTTATTTATTAGAGCAAATATGAAAATCTAGAGCTGATAGAAAATTCTATTAACACTTTTCATGACTCTATAATGAAACCATTAAACCGAAAGTTTCCATAATTTACTTTCTACTAATTAGATATACTTTTTTTGCTACTCACTTTTAATTCATCTATTAATGTACTTACTTGTTTGTTCAAAGTATAAAATTCTATCACAATAACTCTGAATTAATTGGTCTGATTCTATCAATAAACAGGTAGCCATTAGGGTCTGATGACTTCATTTAACAAACCTTCCTAGTAGCAATGGCCTAAAAATTTTCATCTTTATTGATTTTTTAAAAAATATTTTTATTAGTTATTGATGGATCTTTATTTTATTTATTTATTTACATGTTGTGCTGAAAATTGAACCTAGTGCCTCATACATGCTAGGCAAGTGCTCTACCACTGAACTACAACCCCAGCCCACTCTTTATTGATTCTAATGAAGTTAGAATCTGTGTGCATAAAATATGACATTTTTCAAAGACAATAAAAATTTCATAATAAAACTGAATTTTTAGAAGCAGAGGCAGTCTCTTCTAAATATTTCCCTGGATATTGCTTACCACTCTGTCCAAAATTTACTATTGGCCTATCATCCTTCCCATAAAAATAGATACTTCTAGATGGTTTACCCACATGTACCCAGGGTGAAATTTAAAACATGCTTTTTAAACTTAACACTTGAGAGAGAAGACTGTCTCCCATATACCTGAAAATGAATTTCAGACTTATTTAGAAATCAAAAATTCATACACAGAATTTGAAAAGCCCTTGAGCCATCTCATTCTTCCAAACTCTAATCAATTTTAAACAATCCTAACAGTAAAGTGGCTTTATAATATGTACTCAGAGTTACAATGAGGAAAAAGTATTCTTATTCCAATTACTAATATTCTAACTAGAAATAGAAATCAAAGCAAAAAGTCTTTCCCATTTGTTTAGTGCTAAGCCCCCAAAATCATGTTTGCTCAAGCAAATGTTCTCCATCCAGTTAATAAATTGCTTCTTATATACAAACAACCCATAGAAAGACATCCTGCCTTACTCAATGGTTCTAAGAAAAACTTCCTGCCCATTACCAATTCTTGCATACATTTCACCATGATGAGTATGTTGCCTATTTACAAATAAAGGAGTTGTTTGTATGTTACCTTGTATGTCACTTATCAGACCATGTGAATCTTGAAAGAATGGATATAACTGTTGAGACAGATGTAGTTCAAATTTCCATGGAATCATAATAGGAAAAGAAAAATCTTTTTTTTTTATTTTTAAAACAATTTTTTAGATGTAGATGTACACAATACCTTTTTTTTTTTTTTTAATGTGGTGCTTAGGATGGAACCCAGTGCCTCACACGTGCTAAGAAAGCGCTCCACTACTGAGCCACAGCCCCAGCCCGAGGTAAAGAAAATTCTTATCATCAAATTCAGAAAGTTCCACACTGGCTTCTCCAAAACTGAGAAAAGTAATAGTAGGCAGTGTATTTTCTTGTCATTTAGAGTTATTTTCCTAAATAGATGGAAAGAAATTACAAAAATAATTTGAAAGCCAAAGTGATTCTGAAATAAAACTGTACCACCCAACTGGGTTTAAATGTGAAAGCTGTTGGCCTCATTTGTGGAGTAGAAGCCATCCTCACAGATTCGGCTATCTCCCAGACAAATCCCCCAGAACAGTGCAACAACATTTAAATTTAGAATGTAATTTACACAGAAGCCCTCCAAATGTGATACTTTCACATGCTCTCACTGAGTGAAGCCATATTTGTATTCAGTGCTGGATGATGCTAACCGCTCCTTGCTAAAAGTGGTACGATTTGCTGAAATGTCTATTTCCATCCCAACATTCTTTGTTAGAGGGGTTCATCTGTGAGATTGTGTTCTCAATTCCCTGCCACAGTTGAGAGAAGGGCAAGCCCCATTTTTTTGAAGTAGCTGACAGTTGCGTCCCTCAAGATAGAACCAGACTACCTGTGGACAGTGTGCTCCCAGTACACACCTACTGAACTATTCCATCATTTTTATGTGCTAGTTAAAGGACTCTCTCCAGCAAGGAGAAGATATGAAGGTAACAGGAAGCTACAGGAAAAAGTAGGATACATTTACCTTCAACTTTCAACTGAAAAATGGTATATTTTCTTCCAGCAAACCAAGTATCAGTTGAAATCTAAAAAGAAAATGGGTAAAGAGGAGATGTTCCTTAAAGATGTCCAATAGAGTGCTAAGCAAAAAGGAGAAAACCTGTCAGTCAGGATAGAGTCATTTAATGTCTGCGTATGGATTTCCTTCCTAAGAATATTTCCTGAGGTGGTCTGCCCCTACCTGCCCACTCAGTATTCACACTAACCAAACTACTTCTCTTGAGCTCTGGGTCTGAGAGCTACAAGACAAGTAATGCCTCTAGTAATATTAACGGGAGTAGAAGTATCCCTAGGTCTTCTGGTCTGGACTGAAGTGGCTTTTCCTAAGAGCAGTGTTATAGTTTCGATGTGGGGTGTCTCCCAAAAGCTCATGTGTGAGACAATGCATGAAGGTTTAGAGGAAAAATGATTGGGTTAAGACTATTACAATCCAATGAGTGATTTAATCTCCTGATAGGGATTAACTGAGTGGTAACTGAAGTGGTAGGTTGTGGCTAAAGGAGGTGGGAATTGGGGCATGGGTATATGTGGGGTATATGTTTTGTATCTCAAAGGTGGAGTCTCTTTCTGCTTCCTGAGCACACAGTTCTTCCCTCTGCCACATACTCCACCATGGTGTTCAGTCTCATCTAAAGCCCCAAGAAATGGAGACCAAGAGCTCTGAAACAATGAGCCCTCAAATAAACTCTTCCTCCTCTATAATTGTGCTGGTCGGGTTCTTTAGTCACAGCAGCAAAAAAGCTGACTAAAAGAAGCAGCCTTTTGCCTGACATCCAGACAGGATTGGGCTTCCTCCATTGTAGATTGTACTAGAATTCAGCACTTTTCCTTTTTAGAATTTATTCTGGGGGAATAAGTGGAAGTGCATCATCATTTATATTATTTGCTCACTGTATAGACAAGGGAAAAGAGATAAACAAATAGTATTAACACAGGGAAACATTTCTGGGTTAAAAGCATGAAGAAACTTATTTGGTGTGTTTTGATCTAAAACCTCTAACAAGAAAGGAAAGAATAAATAGAAACAAAGAAAGGGAGGGAAGGAAAGAGGGAGGGGAAAAGGAAGGAAATAACTTGATGATTCATCTGTCAGAACAGTCAGGTAATACAGGTTAAGATGAGACTGCACAGGAGTTCACACAACGTAACCACGTCCAGTTTCCCTTTCTCTTTTCTGAACTCCTGTTTTCATACTTGGCTCCTTTCAATGGCCTTGCTTCATGGCTACATGCTCACTGGTTATGCCCTATGGAGAATCAGAGAAAATCTGTTTCTCCAACAACTCAACTAAAATAGAACAGAGTCCTGTTGGCCCTCTCTTAACTGGGCATGCATACCCATCTCTAGCCAGTCAATGTGGCAGGGATTTGTGAACAATCTCATTTGCTTAAGCCAATCAAAGCTCAATCTCAGAGCCAAGTATGAGCTTGTAACTCCCAAATATCATGACTGGAAAATAGGATTCTATTCAGAGAGCAAAATACTTAAGAATGGGTGCTATGGAGACAAGAAACAAATATCCACAAAATTACCAATTAAATTTTATACTGGAAGCCACAAAAAAGGTTTTCAGTGAGGAAATAGTAAAACCAGATTTAGTTTTGTGACTGGCATCAATGTAGAATAGTTAAGTATAAAGGGAAATTTCAAAGCAAACAATAGGATTTGATGACTGGATAGGAATGATAAGAAAGTATAAGAAGGAAGAAGACTGCTTTGAATTTTCTAGCTTTCATCAGTGAATAGATGTCTTTGCAATACATTAAGATAAAATATACAGGAAAAGGAGCAGACTTTTAGGACTCCTGAAATATATTATTTTACATCCTGTAGGAAATAGCTTTTATGTAGGCAGAACTTCGGGAAATATTTGAGGAATGTGTTAATCACTACACAGGTGGGCTTAATGGTTTACCATCTCCCAAGAACATTTTAAAAATAACATTGAACTACATGAATTTCCAACACAGTGCTTAAGCCTCTTTCCCCTTTTTTTAGAGGAGGCACCAAAAACACAGGATATCAAACACCTTGAACTACCTTCTAAGAGAGTAAAAGCTGAAACTCAAGTAGGGTATTTGACTAATTCCAGCGCTAGTAGAAACAGGGAATATATATATATATATATATATATATATATATATATATATATATATATAAANTATATATATAAAAATTTTTTTTTAAGACAGGTTCTTGATAAGTTGCTTAGGGTCTCCCTAGGTTACTGAGTCTGGCCTCAAATTTTTGATCCTCCTGCATCAGTTTCCTGAGTCGGGATTATAGGTGTGTGCCACTATACCTGTAAAATCTTTCAAATCTTACTTGAAGTCCTACCAGCTAGAAAGTACATCAGTTAGTTTTGCTGCATTTAAAAAATACCCCATAATATAGTACTTTAAATGACAACCAAATATTGAACTTATTATTCTATCAGTGTGTGATTTGGCAAGACATTGCTGATCTTGGTCCTGGAGAACAGATCTCAGCCAGGACTCAGCCAAGGTCAGCTGAAGTTCCTAGTTTCTCCTTAGCATGGTCTATCAATAGCCAACATACTAGCCCCAGTTTATACAAAGAGTGCAGTATATCTCCAAGAGGAGGAAGAAAGCAAATTTCAAGGTTCAAGGGATTTTCAAATTTCTGTTTTGCAATTTCTCATAGGCCTAGTAGTAGTCAAGCCATGTAGCCAAAGTCAGAGTTAATGAGAGTGGATACTACTGAATAACACAGAAAAAAAGAATGCGTAAATAAATGGGCTATTGCCACAGTCCACCCTCATGGCCAACAATTTGATCTACACAAAGTATTGACCATAGGACTGTTTCTAATTTTTAGACGGGAAACAAAGTTTTTATATTGAAACTTCATAAACTCTTGGAGTTCACAAAAAATAATAAAGTACTTCCTATTCTTTACAGCACATAATTATTCTTAGACTCTTGTTGTGGAAAATTGAGCCAATGAGTTTTCACTGTTATCTCACTTAACATCACTGCATGAGACTTTACAATTATTCACAACTACATTCCCAGTAAAATTAATAAGACCCTTTTAAACTAAAAATTTTAATATAGAAATTCTAATTAGTATCAACTTAATTTAATTCCAATCTTAACATTATCATTGCTGTTCTCATTATCAATTTGCACTAACCAGTTTCAATCAATTCCCAACAGTGAATCTCTAACCAAAGGCTCATGATGGCCTATTCAACTTGCAAATTAACTATGCTTAAATTCTGGACAATAAAAAAAAATCTGATAAAAACTACAAAGTTTGAGCACATCAATATCAATTTTAATGAAATCAAGAAAATATTAGATTAAGAAATTTAAAAATCAAACTTTTGTTTTTATCTACGAGAGTGAAACAGGGATGAGATTTACCACCTGAAATAACTTTAAAAATAAATTACATGTAAGAGAGAATACACAATAGACAGCAGAATATACAATAGACAGGACTGGACAATGATCTTTGAGGGAAAGGAAACATAGTTTGTATACTATATTTCCCACTTAGAGACTGGAGCATCTTCAGGGTGCAAAACAAGAAAGAAGAACCCCACTGGAGTCTGGAGTCCCTCTAACTGGAAGAGAGCTGACATTTCAGGAAGGGCAAAGTGGCTTGAATATATAGGTCAAATTATCAGAGAGGAGAGAGATACAGGAATAAGACAGGAGGGGGAAAGAGAGATTGATTCAAAGATCTGCAAGCTCCTCCCAAGTCATGAGAAGACTACTGATCACAGCATGAACCTGATACCATTTGAAGAGCAACCAAAAGGAACAAGTGGAATAGTCTTAGGAGCCCAAACAGAGCTTGAAGTAGTTTGTGTTCCCATCACCAAGAGTAAGAAAATTTTGTAATAAATATATAGGGAATTAGATAAGATACTCAGAAGAGCATTGCCTCGGTATTAGGGAAAATAGTGCTAGATTAAAAGCTACTTTGGTCCTGCCTAACAAACCTTGAGAACAAGTCATTTAAAAATAAAAAAAAAACAACTAATTATAAATAACTGCAACCCTAAACAAAGACTATAAATATATAAATAAATGCAAAATACCCAGTGCCCAAAAAGGTAAAATTCATAATGTTTTCATTTTGATAAAAAAAATTAATAGGCAAGAAAATACTAACTTCAATGAGAAATAAAATATCAATGGAAATAAGCAGAGATTGTAGAATAAACAAATATAAATATTAAAAAATTAATTAGAATAAAATTCTATAGATTGTGCTGAGCACAGTGGTGCACATCTATAATCTTAGGGGCTCTGAAGGCTGAGGCAGGAGGATCTCAAGTTCAAAGCTGGCCTCAGCAACTTAATGAGCCCCTAAGCAACTTAGCAAGACCCTATCTCTAAATTAAAAATAAATAAGTAAAAGGGCTGTGGATGTGACTCAGCGATTAAGCACCCCTGGGTTCAATCCCCAATAGCAACAACAACAACAAAATTACAGATTGTAAAGCTAATAGATAAAGACATTAAAACTATTGTTATAACTAAAATCCATACTTTAAAGAAGATAAAAAAAAGCATGAGCCAGAAGGCTTTTTATCCTTGAGGTGTATGTCAGGCCAGGTCTCTACCACTGAGCCACAGTCCAGCCCATCCAGCAGGCATTTTCATAGAATTTTTTAAAATTTGCATGGAAAAGCAAATGACTTACAATCACTAAAATGACTTGGGAAAGAACAAAACTATTTGGAGGATTATACTATAATAATAAGATAGTGGAAAAGTGGTTTAAAGGTAGACAAATAGATCAATGAAATGTAATTGAAATAGATCCATGTATATATTGTCAATTGATCTTTGACAAAGGTGCCAAGGCAATTAAATAGAAAAAGTTGATATTTTTAACAAAGGGCAATGGAAAAATACAAAAAATAAAATAAAATATAATAAACCTTGACCCTTATCTCAAACCATATGCAAAAAAAAAAAAAAGGAACCAGAATGAATTGTAGACTTAAATTTAAGGGATAAAATTGTATGAGGAAAGGCTATATGAGAATCTTCATTTAAGATAAATTTTAAAAAGACATAAAGAACACAATGACAAGAGAAAATATCAGTAAATTAGACTACATGAAATTAAACTACATTTCAAAACTACTATCATAACAAATGAAAAGCAACCCAAAATTTGTAAGAAACATTCAAAACATACAAGACATTCAAGACATAGAATTTGTATCTAAAAAATACCTAACAAATCCTTACCACTCAGTACTAAGATTTGAAAATATTCTTCACCAAAGTAGATGTATGGATAACAAACAAGCATGTGAATGTTACAAGAGAAACGTGAATTAAAATCACAGTAAGATATTAGCACACACCCACAAGAAAGGAAAAAATTAGAAAACAATGATCAGAACATGTGTTGACAAGGATATGTAGCAATGCAGCATGCTGTTGGTGTGAATATAGAATGGTTGAATCACTCTGGAAAACAGTTTGGTAGTTTCTTAAAAAGTTATATGTATCTAATTTATGTTGTGGTTATTCCATTTCCAGGTATTTATCTAACAGAGATAAATGCATATGTTCACATAAATACTTGTACATGAATTTCTTTCCTGATAATAGCAAAAAGTAAATAAAAAATGGGAATAACACAAATGCCCACCCACAGGTAAATGGTGAAAGAAATTAGGGAATATCTATTTGACAAAATATTACTGGGCAGTATAAAGAAACAAACAAGGTCATGATAACACAACAACAAAAACAAACTCAAAAGATTATCCTGGGTAAAAAACAGACCAGACAAGAGAAAATAAGAGTATGTACTATGTGATCCTACTTTTACAAATTCTAGAAAATGTAAGATATGCTGACAGAAAGCAGATCAGACATTGACTATGGACAGAAGGAAGAACAGGAGATGGAATACATAGGGACACAAAGAACTTTGGGGTTTGATGAACATATTCCTTATCTGGGTTGTAGTAACAATGTCACAAATTATACTTATATATCACAGCCCATGAAATTAAAATTTTGCAGTTTATTGTGAATCAATTATACTTTAAGAGAGGTGTAGGAAGGAAAAGAGCTAAGAAACAGTTTTAATTTTGTAACCAATACTCCACTGGAACTCAGATTATTACTTACCATTTCTATTTTTCTTTTATCTAATACTGGGGATTGAACCCACAGGTGCTTTACCATAAGCTACATGTCTATTTTTTCTATATTGTTTGTCCTTCACTTTGAGACAAATTTTCACTAAATTTCCCAAGCTGACTTGCAACCCTCCTAAGTTTGCAAACTTGCAACCCTCCTAAGTTTCCTAAATTGCTGGGATTACAGGTATGTGCCAGCACTCTAGGCATTACTTACAATTTATGAATTTTAGTTTCCTCATCTATAAAAGGGAAAGGTTAACTGGGCATGGTGGCCCATGCTTGGGATCAGAGTGACTAAGGAAGCTGAGTCAAGAGGACCACAAATTTGAGGTCAGCCTCAGCAACTTAATGAGGTCCTGTTTCAAAATAAAAAACAAAACAGGGTACATTCCCCAGTACTGAGAGAGAGAAATTTGAATTAGATGACTTTTAAAGTTCTTTCAAGTTTGAAAATCTAATTCTTTTTACTTTGTGTACCTATTATCTTAAACATAATAGATTGTATAGTCATAAATATTTGCGGTCTCTCCTTGTTCCCCCTCCCCTTAGAAGGGTTCCTTTTAGGAAGGTTTTATTTACTGCTGAATGAAACTTTGGCTTGGCTGTATGATTTGCATTGCTCTGTGAAATGTGATTGCAAGAAAAATGACAAGAAGCCCTAAAAGGATGGTTCTGCTCTGCCTGTGACACTCTTCTATGTGACCAGACCAGCAAGTCTTAGACAGGGGCTGCTCTTACAACCTGAGCTCCAGAATGCAAGATCTCTGATAAGCATGAATGTGAGTTAGAAAGGGATCCGTTTCTACAAGTGTCTAAGATTTGAGGAGCCTTTTGTGACTGTGGCATATCTTAGTTCAAAATGACTGATACAGAAATTAATATTTAAAATGAGACAATTCTACAATTATCAGTCCATACATATGTTGTACTTACTGGTTTGGGGGCTAATTGGGGAAACTGCTCTCAGAGGCTGAAAAGATGATGATAAATATTATATAAATGAGAAAATATTTGGGAAAACTGTCACCTGTGATAAAACTGATACAAGTAGATATAAGTAGATTGGCATTAACAAATAAATTGAAAACCAGAATGTTAGCAAGAATGAGTTAGTTACATGTTTCATTTCTTCTACCTGACCGTTTAGGTTCCTCAAGAGCCTGTAGTAAATGTTGTTCATTTCAGAGAAAAGTAATAAGTTGGGAGTGGAGGGACTTCAGCTGGTTTCCAAAAAGTATTTAAAAGAAATACAGAAAATTCAAAAATTCCAAGATTTGTGGGTTTGGGAAGATGGAACTGATACTTATATTCAATCACTGGAGAAGATCTTTGAGCAACAAAGGGTAACTATTAGTTGATCAAATCAACAATATGGTTGTAAAAATTGTTCTGTATTGTTTTCAGGATTCTCATCTCATTATTAACAAGTTTACTTGGGAAGTAAAACCCTTGACTGGATTATGTTCTCTGAGACCACAGCCATATCCACTGTGCCTAACGTAAGTGCTAGGAATGGAGTACACATTTGGTGGATTGTTGCCTAGCTGACTCCCTTCATGAAAGAGCAGGATAAATCCCTACTTGCTCTCAGCTGAAAGGTCTCCTCCATAGACTGCTTAGTTGCAAGCTCTCCTGCAGCCTTTCTTATAGTAAGGGTTTCTCCTCATATTTCAGTTAGCACATTTCATAGTGGGTTCTTCAGAATACTTATTTTGTGAAATGCTAATGTGTTAAGTAAAAATAGTTTTGTGCTCAAATTACTTTAGAAAGCATTCAGTTAAACAAAGTTAAACTTTTTTTTTTTCTTTTTAAGTTCAGGACTTTTCAGGAATTTTAAAATGTTAATGGAAGTGCTGAATCCAAGTGGGACATGATTTGTAACATTTGTCATATTTTGATCACAGAACATTTTTCCCCATAGAGCATCTAGCACATTTCATATTCTGTGGAAAATACGTAAAATGTAATATTCCATTAAAAGCTATTCCAAAACTATCAAAAAACATTCAACAAATATTAATATCTTTGCTTTAGGCCAACTTTACTTCCTTTCTCCCATTCGTGTGTGACTCCCCCATGGAACCAAGAATAGTTAAGAGAAATGATAACATATCTTAAATTTTGGCTTCCAGTTTTTCTCTCTATATTTTTTATACCATGAGGACTTAGATAATCAATACCTTCTTTGTTCCTCCATTGTGCCATGTTAATAGCTCAATTATAGCACTTCTTTCAGCTGTGAAACTGCCTTTTGTTGTCCCCAATGCAGCAAGATGTGGCCCTGGTTCAGCAGGAAGGAAGCCAATCATATCTGGTTGCTGGCTCAGTGCCTGGCACACCAATGGAAAGCTATATAGTAGAGGATAGGAAAGGTAGCAGAATACAACAGTTACTAATATGGCATTATGTAAAAATGTGGATGTGTAACCGATGTGATTCTGCAATCTGTATTTGGGGTAAAAATGGGAGTTCATAACCCACTTGAATCTAATGTATGAAATATGATATGTCAAAAGCTTTGTAATGTTTTGAACAACAAATAAAATAAATAAATAAATAAATATGGGTATACATAAAAAAAAGGAGCCCTAAGAGAGTCCTGAACAAAATGTGAAAACATTGCTCATCTTTCTGCCTTCCTCTTCCTTTTCTGTTTGTGTCACTTTTCCAGCACCTTGAAATTATGGTATGGCCTGTTGTTCATTTACTGTTTCCCTTAGCTCCCTGTCATTTATTCTCCTGAGTATTCCCCAAATATGCTCTGTGCTGGCAACTTTCTGCTTCTGCTTTGGTTGTTCCTTCCTCCAAACTGCTCCTTACCTATGCATACACAAACCCACTTATCCTTTGAGGTTCTATTGAAATATTCTCTTGTCTTTGATTTTCCAATTTTAAGTAAGCTTAAATATACACAGTGTTTTATGTACTCTTGTTTTTTACATGAAGCACATTTTTCCACATAGTGTATTAGATCTCGTACATATGGATCTCTTCTATCTGACAATAAACTCCATGATTCTGCGTGATATAGTTTGTTCATCTTTGGCTCTTCATCTTCATATGTACTTTTTCATTTAGAATGTGTTACAGGAGACACTAGTATATATGAGACTTTCAATAAAACATAACCCTCGTATCCATATTGACTGGCTCTATCTTGGCGAAACACATGCTAGTACATATTCCTGGCACCTCTTTAACTCTTCCAGAATCAATTTGCAGTGTGATATATTAATTTAATATCAATTGTTGAATGTTTAATTGAAACATTTATATGACATATTCCGTAGCACACTGTGTACATTCTTATTCTACATATCACTTTTATTAAGTCTCTGCAGATATGCTGCCCTGGAGAAGTTTCCATTACTCTCTCAGAATCATGCACACTGGTCTTTGTCTTTTCCAGTGCAAGATCTTCCTCCCAAGCCTGAAACTCTCTTGATCTCTTTTTATGAGGAACACATTATCTTCATATGTTTTAATAGGGTACCCTGAAAACAATCTGCGTGCAATCTCTCTCTGCAATTCTTCTTCTTCTGTTTTATCTTAAACATGCTCCAATTAGAAAACTTTGATAACATTATTCCACACACACACACACACACACACACCAAAAAAAAAAAAAAAAAACTACTTCCATTAAGGAGCAAAATGACTTCCTAATAGCCAAACTCTTAAATCAATTTTGAGAGAAACATTGGCTATTAATCAGCCCTTCCTCCTTAATACTTGTTCACTCAGCTTCCCAAACAGCCCGTTTTTGTATTTTCCTCCTACTCTCCTCTTTGCTTCCTCTTAGTCTCATTTGGTGGCTTTACCTCAGCTGTGGGCAGCTCCATTCTTCTAGGTCACAGGCCACAAATCATAGAAACCTCAAGAAGTCATTTTTATATTTGCTTTTTGTCTTAGTTTAAAAGTTAGGATGTAATTAGGAGGCAAGGTAGTTTTTATTCAAACTTTTTTTCTTGATAGTGATCACTTTTTTAAATTTACTTAATAACATTTTCTTTTGAGGGGTTGAGGTTTTCTATATTTTATCTCTTTTTCCTTTAATTAATTGAACCAGAATCCTTTTCCCATCTGTCCTGTGTTACCACTGATTTTCAGAGCAATCTCATAGAGATGGAACAAGAAGAATGTGGTCTTGGCTGGTGCTGATGTAGAGGAAACTGGAAAATTGGTGGCATGGCATTACTGTTTTCAATAATGGCTGTACTGCAGCTAGGTAGAGACTATCGTGTGAACATTCTCAGAGCTCCAACTGTGTACACATTGCTGTAATCCTACACAACGTGAACTGCCACATCACAACTAGGTGGCCACATCTGAGTGAGTTTATAAACCATAAGACTAACTCGCTCGCATGCTGTATATATTGCTCATGTTGGTACATAAGTATGTTCCATTCAGCATTGCATTTACAGTAATGTTTCTCATCTCTGA
Source organism: Marmota marmota marmota (assembly GCF_001458135.2). Classification (NCBI taxonomy): domain Eukaryota; kingdom Metazoa; phylum Chordata; class Mammalia; order Rodentia; family Sciuridae; genus Marmota; species Marmota marmota. Next base: position 29,515,734 of record NW_026000242.1, on the reverse strand, counting down.
ACATGGAGAATCTTCTGGACACTATGCTTCCTGCTTTGCACACAGCTACCTTATTTAGTAAATGTATATTTACTAAAGATTAGTCAAAAGAGAATAATGTTATCCAGAGTCCTACTTTATGTAAATGATAAATTTCATCCTATCCTATAGGATTTCTGACTCAATTCTCTAAGGACTACACTGATTTCTCTTTTTGTTTGGATTTCCCCTCCTAAATATTCACTTTCATTCCTCCTACTCTTCCCAATCTCTAGTAACCACCATTCTGCTCTCAATGTTTGAGATGACTTTTTCCTATATTTCACATATGAATGACATCATGTGGTACTTCCTGTACCTGTTTTATTTCACTTAATATAATGGTCTTCAGTTCCAGTTATGTTATCAGAAGGGACAGGATTTCATTTGGTATGACCGAATCATACTCCATTGCATATATTTGCCATTTTTTTCTTTATCCATCACTTGATGGACTCTTTAGGTGTTCTCCTTTCTTTGCTATTGTGAACAATCTACAATAAACGTGGTAGTCAGGTTTCATTTTCTTTGGATATATTCCCAGTATTGGAAATGCTGGATCAGATACTGTTTTTAATTTTTGAGGAACCTCTATACTGTTTTCAATAATGGCTGTACTGCTTTACATTCCCACCTACAGTACGCAATTATTTCCTTTCTCCACATTCTTACATGTACTTCTTGTCCTTAGTTCTTTTCTTAATAGCCATTCATGCTAGAGTTAGATCATATCTCTTGTGGTTTTGAGGTACAGTCCTCTGATTATTAGTAATGTTAAACTTTTTTTTCATAAACCTGTTCACCAATTATATGCCCTCTTTTGAATGCCTACTTAGGCCTATTGCCCAGTGTTTTAATTGGGTTACCTTTTTGTTGCTATTGAGCTTTTGGAAGTCCCTATATATTAAAGATATTAATATTTTGTCTCAGTTCCATGCTTAGTCAAGTTAGGTCTGAGATTTGGTGACTATAATAGATATTTAGTCAAATTTCTCCTGGTATATAGCTGTCTCTCTATTATGTGTCCTTGGTTAAAGGACATAGTATAAGTAGTTCAGACAAAATCCATTCACCCTAACATAGTGTTAAAAAAAGAAAAACTTTAGGACTCTACTGTTGGCAATCTAGTCACATTGTTTTTATAAGTGCACATGCACAACTGGAAAGTGAGGGACTTGACAGACTATGAATTTGTCCTATGTGATAAGTATCTGGGTGCCAAGAACTATGTCTGATTTATTGGTTTCTTCAGAATTGATAGTGACCTTTACACCTAAAATATTTAATAAATGCTCTTAAGTTGAATAAAATCATTACATGCATGAGGGAAAATCATGTTAATTCTTTATGGAAATAAATTTAAATACAAGTACTAAGGGGACCTTAATTGAATCTTTCTTTCAAACTGATATTAAAAGAAAATGATAGAGACTAGAAAATAAAAGGGATATGTATTCAAAACCCACTTATTTGTCAAAAATTATATGAGTCTGGATAAAAAAAGCCAAACTGATCCTTAGTTTTCTATGAAATAAAAAATAATATTATCTCATGGAATTATAATTAGATAATAATAATAATAATAAATATAATTATAGTAATTATAAATATAATAATAATTATAATTATAATATATATTGCATATATATGATTTATAAAGTCTCATATATATGTAATATAATCTATGTGTACTATATAATGCAATACATAATATATAAGCTATATATATTTTATATATGCAATATATTGCATATGATATATGTAATATATAATTTCATATGTGTATAATGTATGTATCCCTAGTTGTCATTTCATGATGAGTATTATTTTCTCTATTTTATATGAGATGAAATTTATTTATATATTTTGTATATTACATATATATTATGTTTATATTAGGTTTATATTAGCTTTTCTGCAATAAAAACCAACCCTATAATCTCAGTGGCTTATTTAAAATGTATTTCTTGCTTGTCCTGCAAGGACTACAAGAAACTTGCTGATGCTCAGTTGCTCTGTTCTAGACTGTGGGTGGATGTATACCATATTTCATTTCATTAGAAGCCTAGGTTGAAGGACCTGCTGGCTCATGGAAGAGGGAAAAGTACAACAGGACAGGTAAAACATTATACTTTCTCTAAAAACTCAAAACATTTTATTATCGAAAACTAGTCACATGGCCAAGCCAAATCAGCATGGCAGGAAGCATACTCACTGAGAGAAAAAGGGGAAATGTTATAATCCAGTGCTCTTATAATCTGGATCTTAAATGTCTCCCAAAGACTCATGTGTTGGGGGCTTGGTCCCAACATACTGAGAGGTGGTGGAACCCTTTGAAGACCAGGACTAGTGGACAGAAGTAGGATTACTGGGGGGTATCCTTGAATGGGAGTTTGGAACTCTAGCTTTTTGCTCTCTCTTGCTTCCTTGACACCCTGGATAAGCAACTGTGCTCCTTATACCCACTGTAAGGACATATTTTAAATTTGTATTTCTTTTCTACTAAAATAAAACCCAAACATCTATTGAATGTTAGGTACATTCCAGACATTTTATCAGTGACTGAGAGTGAAGTTTAAAAGATTCAGATTCTGACCTCATGGAGCACATTATATCACAAAATATTTCCTAAAAATCTTATCAGTCTAGGCCTGTTGTAGTGGCACAGGCTTGTAATCCCACTGGCTTGGGAGGCTGAGACAGGAGGATTGCGAGTTCAAAGCCAGTCTCAGCAAAAGGGAGGCACTAAGCAACTCAGTGAGACCTTGTCTATAAATAAAATACAAAATAGGGCTGGGAATGTGGCTGAGAGGTCAAATGCCCTTGAGTTCAATCCCAGTACCCCCCTCAAAATAAAAAATCATACCAGTCTAGTACTATTTCATTCTAACATATGTAATACCTTGCTAAATAAGTAAATAGCATAATTTCCTGTATCAGATACCTATTAAAAAGTATGTTCTTCACTAATTTTCTAAATTTAACATTTTTGCTTAAGTTCCTTGAAGAAAATGTTGTCGAAAAATTGTCCCACATTAAAGATCAAAAAGCAATATCAAAGGTAAGGAATGAAGAGTCATTTTAGGCAGTACAATCTCCTTTCATTCCATATTTTCAATTATTCTCTTGTTAAAGGCTTTTAGGCACTACCTGTTAAATATAGTCAAACAAAAATAGTTGTGAGAGAGTCTTTTTTTCCTTATTTTCTGTTTATAACTTTTAGCCAAAACGTCGTTCATAAAATAGTTTTCTTATTTAACTTTGTAATGAAAATGTATTTCTTTAAAAAAAAAAAACAGAAAGCTGACAGGATGTTACTATTAATTGGAAATGTGGTAAGGTTTTCTGTGAATTGACTGTCTGGAAGCTGTGCTTAGCTCAGAAGTGCACATGTGTATTTATGCACACATGCAAAAACTTTTAGCAAAAGAAAAGAAAAAAGAAGAAGTTTTAGGCAGGTTTTGCATCAAATTACCCCATTTTATAGGTTGCTGTAGAAACAGATTAGCTCTCTGGAAGTGCAAAACCATGCTTGAGTCTAATGCAAAGAACAATCCATAGCATGAAAGAGAAGAACAGCTGGGAGCTGAGGTAGTGTGAGCTGACATGTCAGACAGTAGCCAGACAAAGTGAGCCAGGCACTGTCTGGGAAAAAAAGAGGGTGGGGGCTGGGGAAACAACTGAGCACTGTCACACAGAGTCACAACATGGCCCAGCTGTTCACTCTCATCATAACTAAGAAAATAACAGAGAATTCCGCACATGAAGATTAAGCTTTTCTGGGGGAATGAAAATTTCAAAATAAAAGGAATAGATGGGATGTCCAAAGTCACTGCCATTCAGAAGCTTTTGGCTAGAAAATGGAAGCAGAACTCTTTGTTCTGGATCCTATACACTCACTGTGCTTGTATCTGGGAGATAAATGCTGAGGGTCCTCTCTCTCTGTCTGGCACATTGTCTTTCTTGATTTGTCGCTTTATGGGAAATCACTTAGCTCAGGAAAGTCACCACATAGTACTTCTCTTCTTGCACTGTTCCAAATGGGACAAAAATGCCTAGACTGAGAGGAACTTGGGGGTGTCTCTGTCACATAGTATTATCTGGAGGAACTGCCTGGGAAGTGGGAGAACTGGAGTTGTCTATGTCATTTGCTTTCTGTGAGTTGCTGGGAAATGTGATTAACATTCGTCAAGCGGGCTGGTGTCAGAGAATATGTTTTAGGGGTCAAAGAGATTAAAAGACACTATGTTCTGAAATCTTGAGGATTTGCAATCCCCTCTAGTATACTAAATGCTCTAAGAATTCCCAAAGAGGGAAAAGAGCTGTCAACTAAGCTCAATCCAATGTTCCCCTCATTATATGGCAGCAAAAGCCTTTTACCACTTAACACCTGTTAAGATCCCACAGTGATGTTGAAGCTTAGTGTTTACTTTGGGAAACATTGGATTAACTGTTTTTGAGGTCATTTTCAACTTTAAAATGTGCATTGTATGGTATATTTTCCAATCTTTATTTTGACATGGGGTCAAGGATGGAAGTTCAATCTTGGCTAGCACCTGGAAGGAAACAATTCAGTACTGCTGAAATCATCATTAAAACCCCTGAGGGTGACTTCTATTTCATATAAAACTGTGGGCAGGTAGTAACCACAGACAGATTATTTGAGAGAGTAGGTGTTCCCCTGGCCTCTAGAATGTAATTTAAATGCAAGTCAAACTCTTATCCATAGGTTGCCATCAGGATAATGTTGTTTGAAAATGGTGAAAACAGCAAATACTCTACCATTCCACAATTTAAAATTGAACTCACTAATTAACTGTGTGATTTTGTGAAATTATTTAAACCCAATTCCTTTTTTGTGGGGGTGGGTACTGGGAACTGAACTCAGGGGCACTCAACAACTGAGCCACATCCCCTATTTTGTATTTTATTTAGAGACAGTATCTCACTGAGTTTTTTAGCACCTTGCCATTGCTGAGCCTGGCTTTGAACTCATGATCCTCCTGCCTCAGCCTCCCCATAAGCTAGGATTATAGGCATGTGCCACCATGCCTGGCTCCCATTCCTTTTGCTATAAAGATTACCTTCATGTTCACTAACATAGCACCTGATACATAATAAGTGCTCAGTAAATGTTAAAAACAAAATTTAGTATTAGGAAATTAGGATAGGCTTCAGAAAAACCAAGAAACTTCTATGTTAAAAGAAAGAAATAAGACATGCTAAAGTTAGGCCTTTTAATGATACCTGTCAGTTTGAATTAAGGAGGAATGATATCAAAAGTTAACTGATATTTCAGACATAACTCTGGTTTCTTTCTTTAATTTTACCAGCCTTTACCCCAAATAGTTTTATTGGTGATGGTCTTTCCAAAACACAAATATAATCATATATCTTGCTTAACTTAAAATCTTGAGTTAACGAAGAGCACACTGATCACCACCTGTCATTGGTGACTTGTCACACTCCTGCATGTCTTGTGAGCACAGCAAGCCCTAGTTTCTCCATCTCACAGTGCACTACTTGAGCTATCCTAAAGGTACCACGTTGTGTCCCAGGTCAATGCTTGCTTTCCATCACTTACTCCACAAGCCTTCTCAGCCTCCCATCCCCAACCCATCAACTTCCCACAGAGTTGGCTTTGTGCTCTGGGTGTCCTCACTAGATCTTCCTATTTGCCTGATGTGTCCCAGGGCCACACTGAAATGATTTGCTTTCTCTTCAGTACTTCCTTCTAGAAACTCCAATCAATTGTATGTCTCCATAGTCTCACAGAGGCCCTGGACAAACATCTGTTAAATGAAGGCAGGCGGAAATAGAAAACGTTTCTGGAAACTGTTTAACCCAACAAATGCCTCTGTGGCATGGATGAGAGGTTTCCCTCCAGCAAATGTTTTTATTGTAATAATAATGTTCATAGCAGAAGTCAAGGTTCTATAGGTGACTGAGTTTAAATCCAGGCTCCACATCTTTCTAGCTCTGAAAACGTGAGCAAATTTCTTCCCTCCTGTGAATAATCATACATACTTCAGTCCTTAGTACAGGGCCAAGCATAAGGTAAGTGCTTGCGTATTGTTAGTTGCACTCTTTGATATCATTTGTACAATTATGAAAAACATTCACTATATAAATTTGTTTAATGTGCCTGGGGCAATGTGTTCATTATGTGACTCTAGCCAAACTGCATTTCATGTTTTCATGTGTAACAATAGCAGGAAGGAGAACAAGGGAGACTTCCAAAGATTAAATATGATAATCTTAATATGAAATTACATTTAAACTATGGAGAGCTATTGAACTATTAGTTAAAATTGCTTATCTTATTTAAACTCAATTCAAATAAAATTAAACCTTGAACCTAACTCTAGGTATGGAAGTTTGGTTAGAGACAAAGTAATATAAATGGTGTGAACTCACTAGAAATTGTAATTGTAAACGAAATTCTGAAATATTTCACCAGCCCAAGTATGCAATATGGGAGCCTTCACTACTTCTGTGGCCTTGAAACCATGTCTCCTCCCAGATGGCATACCAGATCTACAAAAAGCTTTGCAAAATCTGTCCTCTCTAAAATGGTGGTTAATTGAATAAAATGAATGAAGCTGACTGACTCTGAAACAATCTGGTCATATGTCTACTCACTGCTCAATACTTGAGCAATTTCACACTAAGCAGCAGCAGGTTGAGGAACCAAACCCTGAAACTTCACTCACTTAGCAAAAGGCTGTGACCTTGGGGGAGCAACAAATAGTAGCCCATGTCTAACAAAACCTTTTTGGTTCTTACTGTTTCCTTTAGTAATGAGAGGGCTCTGGAGAGATTCTCTTAGCAGGGAATCTTCGAAATAAATAGGAGAATGATTAAGATGATTTTTGTTTCCATTGTCTTGCAGATAAGTACAGTATTTTGTCATCTAATATGCTAATTTCTGCATCAATACAGTATTTTATGAATCACAAATAGACATAAAATACATAGAGATGGAAACTGCATGTTTCTTTCAGAGGATACAAGGGATTGGTTTTATTATTTACACTAAATTAGAAGCACAACCATTTTCTCCAATTATAACCACAGAGCTTACTTTAAATTAGGAACTTTGAACTGAACATCCCCAAATGACAACTAGCAAGAAATCAAGAAGAGCTGAGTAAGGTATTCTGTCTAGTCTGAGGTGAACTGTGAGAATCCCTGAGAGCCTTCCTCTGATCTCCAGCTTAGCTAACAAAGATGGGGGGCCATCAGGAACAATAAGGATTGCTGGTTAAATAGACAGCATCCAGTAAAATGGAATTTCAAATGAATGAGGAATAATCTTTTAGTATAACTTGGTGCCAAAGACATTACAAATTAGGGATATATTGAAAATGTACTCAATTTTATCTGAAACTCAAATTTAATGGACAACTCTACTCCTTTTGTTTATATTTTTTATTTTTGTACTGCTGGGGATCAAACGTAGGCCCCCATGCATGCTAAGCAAGCATGCTGCCACTGAGTTGCAATCCCAACCCTCAATGTTTTGTTTTTTTTAAAAAAAAAAAACCTTTATTCAAATATAATTGCTATACAATAAAGTGGAAGATATTTGATGCACACAATTTAGTGAGTTTGGAGGTATGCATACACTCATGAAACCTGGATTCACAATAAGGTAGCAAATTCATCACCTCTAAAAGATTTCTTTTTCCTGCCTTTTGTTTTTTCTTCAATTTTTATGTGTGCATATGTGTGTGTATGAATGTGTTAAGAATACCTAATAATAGTCAGGCATGGTGGCACACGCCTGTAATCCTAGTAGTTCAGGAGGCTGAAACAGTAATATCCCAAGTTCTAAACCAGCCTTAGAAATGTAGTAAGGCCCTAAACAACTTAGATAGACTCTGTCTCTCTAAAGAAAAGGGAAAGCCTGTGAATGTGGTTCAGTGGTTAGGTGCCCCTGAATTCAATCCCAAGAAAGAAAGAAAGATGAGAGAGAGAGAGAGAGAGAGAGAGAGAGAGAGAGAGAGAGAGAGGCAAACAGAATATTTAACAAGAAAACCTCTTGACAAAAATTTAAGCATATGATGTTTGACTGTTAACTATGGAAACAATGCTGTATAGCAGATCTCTAGAACATGTTCATCTTACACAACTGAATATTCAAGTCCTTTGAACAAATTCTCATTATTCCCCTATCCATCTTCCTTCTGCCTCTGGCAACAACCATTTTACTCTCCGTTTCTAGGAGTTTGGCCACTTTAGATGTCTCATGTAAAGAGGATCATGTAGTGATTTTTCTTCTGTGACTAGTTTATTTCACTTAATACATAATGTTCCAGATTCATCTATGTTGTTCAGTTTTATTTGCCACATCTGAAAGTCCTAGTTACAATCAATTTATGAGAAGGTCTCATCTGTCTTTTTATATAAATTAGCCACTGAAGCAAAAATGAAAGGTGAGACTTCAGACCTGAGGTTCCAGTCAAGTGCCACTAACCCTACCTGCTATGTGTCACATGCAGAAAGATGAGCACTACTGATGCCAGGAAAGCACTTGTTATCCCTCCATCTGACTCCACTTTTCCCATCTTCTCCTTAACTCTTATTTATGTAGGAAAAGAGAACGAGAGGATTAAGCATTTCAATCCAATGCCAAAATACCAAAATTATAAAGCAAACACTTAGAGCCACCTGTATATAGAAAAAACTGTTCCAACATGTTCTTACCCATCTGTTTAGTCAGTTTCATGTCATTGTAAAGATCTGACAAGAACAATTAGAAGAGGAAAAGTTTATTTGGTTCACAGTTTCAGAGGTCTCAGTCCAAAGATAGCTGACTCCATTGCTCTGGACCCAAGGCATGGTGGAAGAGTATGGTGGAGGAAAACATCCCAGGACATGGCAACAGGAATCAGAGATTCCACTCAGCAGGAACAAAATTTGCCTTTGGTGACCTGCTCCCTCTAGCCACACCCTACCTACATGCAGTTATTGCCCAGTTAATCCCTATCATTGGATTAATGTACTCATTAGATTAAAGCTATCATAACCCAACCATTTCACCTTAACAGAGCTTTGGAGGGATATCTCAGATATAAACCATAACTCCCTATTTTCTTTTGATTAATTTATTTTGGCATTTAGTGCAAGACCTTTCTCCCTATTACATACATCTCTATGAGTCAAATTGGTGCCAGGGAAAGAACAAGGATCTGGGAATCAGACAAAGTGTTTTCACACTTGCAGTCCAGAACATCTAAGTTTTATGAGCTGATTCTTAATATCATATCACAGGAATATTGTGAGGCTTAAATGGTATAATGTATATCCCAAATTTTGTTTGTTTGTATGCTTGTTTAGTGGTTCTCTTTCTCCTTCCATTTCTGAAATCTTAAGAGGTTTTGAAAGACTCATTATTTTATCCTTTTGAAATATTATGTACATATCAAGAACTATGTAATGTTTTGAACAACCAACAATAAAAAATTAAAAAAAAAATTGAGGAAAAAAAATATTATGTACACAGAAACAAATCGCTCCCTCCTCCCCTGTCCACCAGGCTTCCGCCCATGGTTCTCTCTACAGGCCCAGGGTTACCTGCTTGGACATATTTTCTCTTCTTTATTTCTCAGCTTAACGTTACCTTCAAATGTGTCTGCCCTAGAATCCTCATCTTTGGGGTAGTATTCACTATAATTCCAAATATATATGTATTAAAATAGTACTTAAATAGTCTGGCTTACATATGCTTAGTGATTTTTGTAAAGAATACCTAAAATCATTAAAAATCATTCTCTGAATTTGGAAGTAAGGGTCAATGCTTCCCAAGGGTTACAAGGTTATAAATCTTATCAAATATTAAAATATAAGTATTCATTATGTTTATGATGAAAGACATTTTAACTGAGCATAAGAGTATTAAAGGGAAAGATCTCATAACCAACAGCAGATAGGAACAGACCTTGAATTTGCTCTTCTAGCTCTAAATATTGGGCTATACTCCTCTGTGATGCTAGCTTTCTGTTGATATGGTAATCTTACAATGGACAATAATGAGTATGCAAAAGTTGTTGCACTCTGTCTCCCCTAACACACCAATATTATTCACAGGAGCCATGCCCCATAGTGCATAAGATGGTGTCATATACATACCAAACAATTAGCAAATGTGTATTGACTGATTGATTTCTATTAACAATAATTTTCATTGTCTTCCTGTTCTAGAAATAAACACCTGTAGTCAAGAAAATGTAAAATGTTCATTTTATTTATTTTTCTTTTAGCATATTTCCACACAGAGATTTTGGACTTTGTTATCAGGACTGTTTCAATTTTAACATCTCCTTCCACCATATCTAAATACCACTTGTACACACATAATAGATCCTCAAAGAGAAATGCTGCCTTAGAGACAATCTGTTTTGCACCCTGCCTAAAGCATGAATACCCTTAGATACTTGTCCAATGTCTGCCTAAAGAAGATTAGAGCCAGGGAATGCTATTCGCCAAGGCCATTGGAAGATGGCAAATGTTTAGAATGTACTCATTAAACTGAGTTGGAACCAGCCTCTCGAGTCCTCTTGTTGTTCGTAGGTAAGCCTTCTGGACCAACAAAAATTCTCATCCCTTTTCTTTCAGAACTGCTTTGCAAGTGTTTTTAAGATATAGCAAGTCCTCCTAAATATTTTTTTCTCTTCCCTTTGTTTTAATATTCTACAAAATTAAATCTCCTCCTCAACTTTTATTTCATCCAGCTTTTACCTTTATATCTTGCATCTGGTTTCCCAAAATAATATGAATACATTAATAAGAGCAAATTGATTTAAAAAAACATGATGTTTTAATATTGAAGAAGTCTAACTATGAATGCAAAGAAGAAGTAGGGTAGCACCAGGATAGGATGGTTCTTCTTGGGTTATAACTTATATACAACAATCCTCTATTATTGAAAGGAAAGGGGTTGTTTGTTTGTTTATTTGTTTTCTTTTGGTTTTTTGTTTTTGTGGACAGTAACCATCTCAGCTATAGTATGAAAGTGGGTCAGGATTGCCAATGAAGTAACACAGTGCTATAAGTATGCAAATATGTGGAAGAAGAGAAAAATTGAAAATTGCACTTTGAACATCGAGTGAAAAAGACTGCCCATTCATAGTTTTTTTTTTTTTTTCCCTCTCTTGACCCTGGCTGTACCAACATCTCTATCACCCTCATCTGAGATTTCCTACTCTGATTCGTTGAAGATTCACCTATCATTTTGTGTGCTTCTAAGAAAGAAAAATGCTGCTAATTATTCTGACACAGTGCTTTCATGATATACAGACAATATTATATACCCCAATACTTTAGACTTTAAAATTTGAACAAAAATGCATCTTAGAGTCACCATGTATGTTATCAGCTATCTTATACACACACATACATGCACACATACATATACACACATACTCTATATCCTATGTTTGCTTTGACCTCTTTTACTTTTTTTCCTTCCTGCTTAGAATGTCCCTATATTATTCCTTTTATACAATATACCTATAGTTTATTTTAAAAAATCATTCTAGCAACTTGGGAATCTCCAATTACAGCAAAATCATCTATCGAGTCTACAAACTAAGTTATAAGAAGTGTAATTTGAGGCCAGGATTTAAAGTATTTAAGTTTCCTTACCTTTTCACTGGAGGGATAGGCATCTGGAGCTAAGCATTGTTAATGGGTATGACTGACACAGTGGCCCAAAAATTTTATATAAAACTGTATAAACAATATTTCACTTCATGTTTAGCTTATCAAAATCAAACAATACAAGCAGACATGTCATAATCCTTTAACTTTGGTGATAAACATTGTAGTGAATTCCACAAAACAGGAAAATACTTTGCAAAAAATAAATTGGCAAACCCCTCTCAGATAAGTTTTGCACATTATGGAAAGACCTTTTAAGCCTATTATATAAAGTCCTCACTATATATCACTCCAAGAAACTGAGTCATTGAAAGAACCCATAAAGTAAAGATATGTTATATGTAAGGAATAATTTCCTGTGAAACTAATTTTATTTTATTTTATTTTATTTTACCAACCCCATCAATAAATACTTATTCAGAAAGATCTATGTATAAAGGCACAATGTGTTATCATGGAAAATTATAAGAGTGAGCTTCAGAACTAAGAATGTTGCAAGGACTAGGCAGGGCTGAAGTACAGCTCTCCAAGTGGTGAGAGGAAAATGCCCAAGTGCTCAGATGTGCAGCCCAAGTATGAATTGCCCTATTATTATAGTATAATTTTTTTAAAAAAAAAAACAAGGTTTTCCAATTTTAATTAGTTGAAACAATTTGTAGAGAAAGCATCCTGATATATATTAGCAAAAGCTATGATCCAAAGTAAGCCACATGTTCAAACCAAGGGGAAAAGCTAAAAGGCATCATGCATAACATAGAAACCTAAGTAACACAAAAATCTAAGCAAAGAGACATGAAGACAGAAGAGACAACCCATATGGATAAGAATCTAACCATACCCAGCACCTACTGAGGGAGACTAAAAACTAAAAACCAAAAAAAAAAAAAAAAAAAAACTATTTTTCCTGAATTATCTGTAATACCCAACTTCATGGGCGTGGAATAAAATTTTAAAATTAGAAAATTCTCTTCTGCTTTTTAAAGGGAAGAGAGAAGTGCACTTTAAATTCTCTGACTTTTCCTCTTGCAGATTCATGATTTATATGCCCAGCAATCAACATTTTTGCAAGGTCTACAGTTCAGCATTGTATCTTTTTGCACTGGAGGGCACAACTTCCAAAATGATCTCTGAAAGTCGGTGTGCTGATATGAGGAGAGACAAGAATTTTGGTTTCCATCAAGAAGCAATTCAGGAGTTTCCTGCTGCTTTCACTGGGACATTTCTGAAAATTTCACTTCCCTGTGCTGCAGAGGTGCATTATTGGGGCAGCTGGGGGCTCAAGAGGCTTGTGGAACTTGAGTCCTGGCTTTTGAAGTTACTTCCTATGGGTCGAGTTTTCAGTTTGATTTTACTTTTAAGAGAGGCTATATGGAGGCATATTTTAACTCATTTACCAGAGGAAAATCAAATCACAAAGAAACAGAGGTACCCCAGAGGCCCTCAGGTATGCATGGAAGAGGGAGGAAAAGGAAGAGAGCAGAGAAGAAAAGAAAAGAGACTGTGGAACTTCAGCCTGCAAGAATACCCTATAAACCTTTAACCCCTTAAGCACCACAAAGTGATTAAACACACCTACTTTACATCTGCCTGAGAAAGTATGCAGATACATGAAAGAAGTGAAAAATTGAAAATTGCACTTTGAACATCATGAAGCACTCACTTGGAATCAGATTGGCTGATCCACTTAGTGTCTTTAGCATATATGGGTTCTCCTACAGAACTGCAGGAGAAAAGTAAAAGCAGCTATAAGGCAGAAACTTATGTGGCATTTCTCCTGAGGAAGTAGACTAAGGACAGCCTAAGAAAGTGGTGGATAATACCTGAAAGGACAGGTCCGCAGAAAAGGCAGTCTGTAGGGTTGTCTGTAGGGTTGCTGAAAGTTTGCTTGGATAGAGTTCTGATAATATGTGCTCAAAGCAATGATAACACATATGGAAGGCTCTAGAGGTATTTCCTACAAATTTTGTCTTGGCTTTCAGAACCTACCCACACTTCATTTCAATGCCATTATCTTGGATGGGATTAAAAATATTAACGTAAGAGAGACATGATTCTTTGACAGGACCATTTACACAGCACCAAAATTCACTTCATTTTGTGTGCTTTCAGTTCATCCACTAACGATTTCAATATGCTCTTCCAAAAAAAAATTTTGAAAATGCTACTCAATATAATCTTATCACTCTTCCTTACTTTTTAAACTTTTTTCATTATTTTTCAAGTGATAGGGTAGTTAATGTAATTGTTTCAATAGATAATTAGGCAGAGAGTACAATAAGCATCTGGAAACTCAATACACCAGTGACAAAAGAATATGATGAAGGAAAACTAAACAATTGCCTGGCCAATGCAAATATGCAGTAAAATTAAATTGTTAAATGGTCTTCTGCAAGAATAACAATCTGAAGACTTTGCATTTCTATGGCATCATTATCATCATTATTAAAATTTTTGTTACTGATTCTGATCCTATGAAGAGCCAAAGAAAATAATCAACTATCTGGGAGTAATTTGTTTCTCTATATGATGAGAATTAACTTTTTTAGAGAACAGGGTCCCATTCTGAGCACTGAGAAAAGATCATCTCTGGGGAGTCCATTCTAATGTGAGTACAGCGAGAGAGTCCGAAACCAGGAAACAGGAAATTGAGACCAACCTGAAGTTTACAGAAGTTTCCCCACACAGCCCCAACTTACAGGACATTCCCAAGGTACCACAATCCCTGGGACTCCTAGTGGGCCGCATTACTCCAATATTTACTTCAGAGATTTTGGAAAGACTAATTTGTCAGGAGTAGTACAGTGGAAAGAGCAAGGACTTCATATTCTTTGTAAGCTTCAGGCATGATACCTGAACAAAAGAGGGGGGGGGGAGCAAGGAGAAGCTTCTGATTTTGTTTCTTTTGTTTTGTTTTGTTTCACTTCCCTTACTTCCCTCAAGGACTTTTCAGAACCTTGATGCCCAGTGTATTCATGTACATGATCACCAAGTCAATGCAAGTTATATCAAAACCTTATCACTGACACAAACACTATCAAATCACCAGTCACAACTAACACAATCTAAAGGTTAAGAGCAATGGATTTCTTTTCTTTTCTTTTTATTAGTTGCTCATGACAATACAATGATCTTGACATATCATACATTTGAATCAAATGGGGTATGATTTCTCATTTTTCCAAGTGTACAGGTTGCATAATCACATTGGTTATACTCAGCTAAGTCACCTTGGGCAAATCACTCAACAGTCCCAGCACTTCGGTTTTCTATTTTGTTTTAATTGTAGATGGACACAATATCCCTATTTTATCTATTTTTTTTTTAATGTGGTGCTGAGGATTGAACACAGTGCCCCAGGTATGTAAGGTGTGTGCCCTACTACTGAGCCACAACTCCAGCCCTTGGTTTTCTATTTTATGAATGAGGTGATGTTTAAATTCAATAGCACTGAGCATACCTTATGACCCAATGTAAACACCCAATAGATGGTAGCTTTTAATATTTTATGTTATGCTAAGAAATCATGTGTAAATCCTTTCACCTTGGGAATTTGCCTCATTGGGCAAAATATTAGTGTATGAGATCTTTAAATTAGGCATGTCATAAGTGCTCATTGTTTAATCAAGGGTGTTTTGTTTATATTAACTTAAACCAACTTGTCTAGCTTCAGCAAAAAAAAAAAAAGAGTGGTGGCTTAGAGGTGTGGGATTTGCAGATAGTAGAATTGTTAGAATCTAAGTGGCTGGATATCTTGAGAATCAGTGTCCAATAAAAGCACATTGTGAGCACACTAGTAACTTTAATTTTTCAAATATCCACATTAAAAAGTAAAATGAAATATGTGAAATTAATTTTAACCTAACATATTAAAATCATAATTTTGATGTGAATTAAACATAAAATATTAATATATTTTACATTATTGTTATGGTTTGGATGTGTTGTGTCCCCCAGAAGCTCAAGTTCAACATAAGAATACTTAGAAGCGAAATGATTGGATTATGAGAGCCTCAACACAATCAGTGAATTATTTTCCTGATGGGGATTGACTGATTGGTAACTGAAGGCAAGTAGGGTATGGCTGGAGGAGCTGGGACATTGGGGATGTGCCTTTGGGGTATATATTTCTTATATAGTGAGTGGAGTCTCCGATTCCTGATTATCACCTGAGTCTCCTGCCTCCACCACACTCCTCCATCATGATATTCTGCCTGAGGAATGGAGCCTGCAATCTATGAACTGAGGCCTCTGAATCTATGAACTGAGCCCCCAAATAAACTTTTCCTTCTACAAAATTGTTATTCTCAGGTCTTTTAGTAACAGCAGTGAAAATTTTGACTGAAACAATTTTTTTTGTTTACTAAGCTTTTCAAATCTGGTGTATATTTTACACAAACCACACAATTCAATAGCCACAGTGGCAAGTGTCTACCATTTTGGAAAACAGCTCTGGAAACTCGTGAAATCAAGAACTAGAGAGCTGTTTGTAACCAGATAGTAATCTATCCACTTCATTCTCTTCTGGTCTCTGCTCATATTCTTCTCTTTCCTGGATAGACCAATATACTCTAACCTCAGCATGTTTATTTAAAATTGCTGACCTGGGCTGGAGATATAGCTCAGTTGGTAGAATGCTTGCCTTGCAAAAACAAGGCCCTGGGTTCAATCCCTAGCACCACAAAAAAAAAAAAAAAGAAAAAAAAAGAACTAAAATGGCTGACCTACTATAAAGCAAGAGTATTTAAGCCACACTCAGATAATAATTGTAGTTTATATCCCCTGATACATCAGGAAAAAGTAGCTGATTGATACAACTTGCCGTGCATCCACTCCATCTCCTACTAACCATGGAGAGTGAGAGCAGGGGAAGGTGTGACTATCATATTTAGCAGGGATTAAAATATCTAGATTAAATCTGTAGTAAAGCAAAAGTTGAGCATTCTATGTGGTTTCCTCCAGGGCTAATATTTTCTTCAGACAATGATACCCCCCCTTCAAGAGTAATGATGAGATTGTTAGTGCTTGATTTTTCCTTTGTAGTAGTGGTCTGAACATATGAAATTAATATCCTGAACCAGGGATCAGAAAACTTCTTTTTAATGAGCCACAGAATAAATATGTTAAGCTTCCTGGTCCAAGAAACAAAACTGAGGATATTCTGTAGGTATTCAAACAATCATTTCAAAACCCTAAGACCATTCTAAGCTCACAAACCAGGAAAAATAGGTGAAAGGCCATATTTGTTGTCCAGATATAAATTGCAGACCCCTATCCTACATAATTCCATCCTCATCATATTGTATACTAAATGATGGTCTCCAGGTTTAAGTCTGGCTCTTTCTCTGCACCATGGAAGCTTATAACAGATCTTAACGTTAGCAGCATAATGAAGTTCAGCTTCACTCTTTAGAAATTAAAAAGGAACTGGGAGCAAAATGGTCCCCTTCACTAAGGGGGCCTTGCTACCTCCTGCTATTTCCAGGTTCCCTATGGTTTGGCCCTTTGAGGAACCATTTTTCTGACACTCACAGGAAAGGTCCACATTATAAGGGAACTAACCTCGTAGGGGGCACACTTTTGAAATGCCCAGTCACAGAGATCCTGACTCAGCCCCTGGGTGTGCTATTGTCATAACCTTCTCACTGGCAATTATTATCATGAGTCAGGAGTCAAGCTGCTTTCTGGGACAGATATGTTTTAAGAGTATATTCTATATTTAACACTATTACTTTAAGCACATAACCTCCCTAAGCCTGTGTTCCATATATAAAAATCAGAGTTTGATGACTACCTCCTAGGATAGCTATTAGGACAAAATTCCAGTGCAAGTAAATCTCTTAGCACTATGTTTGGAACATATTTAATCACTGAATATATAGTGGCAGTTAGTTAGGATTTCATGATGGCAACATTAATGATGGTGACAATGGTAGTAATGATTACAATTAAGAAGATCAAACCAAAGAGCCTCTTCTAATAACATGTGAAGTCAACTTTAGAGAATCTCAGTTCCAAGTTATGTCAGTACACATAATTCTTGAGTTTACTGATACAATCCAGATTTACAAGTATTATATCAGTCTCTACTGCACATTTCTCATCACTCACATTTCAGATATTTTAGTGAGAAAAATTACGCACACACACACACACACATACACACACACACACCCTCCCTCCCTCTATATGCACAGGCTCTTTGCTCAAACAAATCTGGGGAATATCAAGCTAAACAAAATTAAACATGTTTCCCAATGCAGACATTTAAAGAATTTTTGCTATGATAATGTATATTGAGAGTCTTTAAAAAGAAACTAAATAAGTTATTTTTTCAAAAATTAATTTGACAAAGGCAATATTTTTTCTTCCTTTCATCTTGCTTTCTTTTTATCCCCCACTGCAAACCTTATAGTACCAGTTTTCTGTGGAACATGTTTTCAAAACAGTGATAATGGGTAATATTGATAACATGCTAAGAACTATTATTTCATTTGACTCTCAAAATAAATCTATGACTTCGATACTATTCTAATATTCATTCACAAATGAGGAAGCTGCTCAGGCCATTCAAGTTCCCCACACTCAGAGAACAGAACCTAGATTTTAACAGAGTAACTTAATCCCAGACCCTGCACACTGGATCCATGTGAAGTATGAAAACATTGAAAAAAAAAACTGGTACACAGTATCCTGTAGTGCAAAGGCACATCCAGGCATGAAATGCATGTTTCGCTCTCACCACCACATCTTCTCAACCTGCTTCCCCTCCTTTGAATGGCCAGTTCCTCAAAGTCCAGTTTTTGCAGGTGGAGGATCACTCCCCTTTTGTTCTGAGCCATTAGATTTAACAATATTGGATTCATGTTCTCAGAGTCAACAGCTTCTCTTTTCATTACTAGCCACCTGCTGAAGTGCTTATGGTATGAGATCACATTCAGAGGCATACAGCCCTGCCTTCAGACTCTAGCTCTACCCCCAACAACCATGAGGCCTTGAGCAAACTGTGGAACTTCTCAGACACTCAGTTTCTCCATCTAGAAGTCAAGAATAATAATAGTTTTGAGAAATGAATGAGTATTTACATGTAAAAGTTTATGGTATTTAATAAGTTGATATTTGTTTATATCTTAGTATAGTGTCTGATATATTAAAAAAGCATCATATCACATCAATAAAATAAATAGACAAGTACATAAAGTTTTGAACAGAACATACTAATCATTAAATTATATTAGAGATCATATTTTTATTGTTAGAAAATTTAGAAGGTCTTATCAAGTATAAGTATTTAAAAAATTTATAATCATCTTAATTAATAGAGTACACCTGTATCCCCAAATCCTTTATAACTTGGTTCCTTACTTGTTTCCTTCACTTATTATTAGAGCAGGTGTGAACACAGAATTGAAGAGAAGAAACCCCCAACTCCTAAAATAACCACTCAAACCGCTTATAATAAAAGTTTTGTTTTGTTTTGTACTGGGGATTGAACCCAGGGGCACTTAACCACTAAGCTGCATCCCCAGCCCTTCTTCCTTTTTGTTTTGAGACTTAAGGCATTTCAAAATTGCTGAGACTGGCCTCAAACTTGCAATCCTCCTACTTTAGCCTCCCACATTGCCAGAATTACAGACTTGCACCACCATGCCTGATAAATTTAGTATTTTTTTAAACAGGGTAATATTCTCTTCAGTTACATACCAAACTATATTTGTCCCCAGAATTCTCATAGTCCAGAAGAATAGAAGTAGTAGATCAGAAGACAGATGGCCATAAGAAGAAGTTAAAATACCCTGGAAGTAACAGTTGATAGCCTGACAATGAAAAAGAGGACAATAAAACCTCTGCTAATAGAACTTAATGCAGCTGCCAATTGCCATTGTGTTCATCTTAAGTAACTGAGAAAGTATCTCATTATAATCTGTATTTTAGGAAAGTAGAAAGTTAAACAATGTAGAACATTTTTTTTCTAATAAGAGTTGAAAAAGTGGTTAAATGGTAAAACATCAGTTATTTAGAGATTTTACCTTTATGACCTAAAATTCCTGCATAAATAGTGTTGCTGAATTTGATTTGAGTGATTACAGCTATGACTTTGAGGACACAGGTTTACAGTATAAATGATAACATTTCCTTATTAAATAAAATAGTAACTGAGTATTTAACCTGAGTAAGATCTTATTTGGGTAGTATATTGAAAATAACAGGACATGCTTAAGCACAAACCAAATATCTATCTTATAGGCAGAAGCTTAACAGAAAGACTAAGTAAAATATATTTCTATCAGGGCAGTGAGGAGAACCATTCATTGAACATTGAAATTTTACCTTTTTATCAAGTTTCTATAACAATTAATTAAATTATTTTGTTAACATAAAATTTCTATGCAATTAATGAAGCAAATTTAACTTTAGAGTTTACAAGACTTTTTTTTTATCTATTGCCTTTCATTTTTACATAATAATAAATAATAATACCTAAAATAGTAACAACAAGAATAATGACCAAGTGTGGAAAACCATTTTAAAATTTTATAAAGATTTTCCCATTTATTACTTCAAAAAGTCCTGAAAAGATTACTTTATCTGAGGAGAAAGTGAGGCTTAAAGAGGTTAGGCAACCATCCACCCAGGTACTAATTTGCAGAGAATACAATCCCACCCTAACTAAGCACCATGTTCTGAAACACAATACACTGTTGCCTTCAAAAACTGTAATTGCTGGAGATTTGTTGTTATCATTTGCAAGAAAATTAATTTCCAAGTAGTTAAGTCATTTCCAAGATTATTCCTCACAGGGAAGTCCAGGGTCAAGCCTTCTGACTGTTGTTCTGTGCATTGACCATACCTTCCCCATTTTTTTTTTTTTTTTTTTTACTTTTCTAGTTCTAGGCAGTGAATTATGGTTCAAAATCATGGGCTCAAAAAGCCTCACACAAATAAATCCCCACAGTTCAACTGCAGATTGCCACACAAGGTTATCCTCTAGGTTTTATGGATAAAAACCACAAATAAACAAAAGCAGGGAAGCAACTGAGTTACAACTGGTGAAACAATGGTCTTTGGGCTAAAAATCCTGACTCATCTACTTTGAAGTTGTTATTCAAATGCTAGAAGCACATTCCTTCCCTACCCTTGATCCCTAATCATCTTTCCTGAGCAAGCAGCCTACATCAGTATCATTTACATAAGAGTGGTTAAGAAGGTGTGCTTATTTGGGGTGGGGGACAGTATTCCACCTGTTTCATGCAAGCTATGCCACTTGGAAGGGACATTTACAACTTAAGGACCTGATTTGGAAGTAGTAGGAAAAAAATAGCATAATATAAAAAATAACCTCCTCTCTCCCTTTACAACAACAAATGTCTTCTCTGAACTCCTTGGTCAACTTTCCTGTGGTGAAAAGAATGGACAGTGCTGCTGGTGGTCATTATGGCTGTGTAGGCTCTGGAATGCTTCACAGCCTGTTTTCTATTAGCCCAGAGATCCATATTAGAAGCAGATATGAGAGTCAGATAAATGAAGGTGGCTGGGAAATATGTTCGCACTTCTGAAGAGGCATTCCTTCACCACTCTATAATTACAAAAAAAAAAAAAAAACGAGGGTGTTCATTGAAAACTTCACTGTGATAACCTTCAATGTAATTATGACATTCATCACCACTTGCCTTTGACAAAAGGAAATCCTGCCATAATTCTGAAGGCAACTAAATCCCAAGGTTATGTTAAACAATGCTTCTGGACTGGCTAAGAACAGCATGGACTCTGGCTCTGCTGGTTCATTAAAGTACTCCTCCTGCAGCTTAGCCACAGGAGCCCAGCACCACAGCACTAACAAGTAAGGTGGCCTGCCACCTTCCCCATGCACAGCTGTGCGTGATGTGTAATGAAGGAGCATACGGGGATCCCTATTCCTGCTATCGCCAGAAAGGAAAGAGAATGCACATGCAAGATGGTCCCTGATTTCCTTATATTACACTCTACACAGTGTGTGTAGGAAGACACAAAATTATATCCCTAAAATATAATTTTCCTTCAAATAAACTTTGTTTTAAAGGAGACTTTGATGATTCACTGAATAAGAAGTTTTCTTTTAAATTAATTCTGACATGTATAATAGCATTTTTATCATACTAGAATCAGTTACTGTGAATTCACAAGTTTCCTTCTGTTAATTTTTATTATCTGATTAATAAATCACTTATTTTGACCTTAATGAAGATGGATTTTCAGAAGAAACTTACCCCCTAAATTGCAATTATTCCTCTTAAGAAAAAAAAATAAGCTAATCACATTTTGTTTTATCCAACTACTTGAGCCTCCTTGGTGTTCTTATTGGTAAAGTTTTCCAAAGAACTTATAAAATATCTTGTTTTCAGGTTACTAGGATTTTCAGATTTTGAAGAATAGCCTGGTCATGTTTATATTGAGTATATATTGCCCAAGACTTTAAGTTTAGAGAATCAATTCATGTAATAATGTTTCCAAAGTTTTATGATACTTAGAGTGGTTTTAAGCAAACTGAAGTTATTATGCAACATCTCAAGCTTACAGTGGTGGCAAGGGCCACAGTTTATTTAATCTTTCTTGTATACATTCACCCATGTGCAAGTACAGTCATATGTTTATTGTGTATTTTCAGTAATTAACATTTATTAGTAGCCTGTCTCTCACCCTGAAAGTGAAAATAAAAAAAAAAATAGAACTCTATCCAAATTTCTTTTCCTACTCAAAACATAGATAATCCTCAATTATATTAAACAAAGAATGTTATCACAAAATGTTTACACCCACTTCGTAGACATGAAGACCCCATCTTAGATGAATTATAAAACCCCTAAATGAATGCCCTATGCACACAGAGGACTGGGCTTATTTTACTTACTCTCAGAAGACCCGAGTAAAAGTCAGTACACAGTGAAGTATGAGTTGAATGGAATTAAAATCTTTTTACCTTTGCTATTCAATCTAGATAATACACACATTCATGCATACACAGAATCAGATTTTTTCAGCCAGATGGGTGCCTCGGGGCTGCTGTAAACCCTGCCCTTTCTGTCATCTATCATGTTTAGCATTTGCTTTAGTTGTCCATTACCTTCATACCCTTCTAATGATGTTTTTGTTGCTCAGATTAGCCAGAAGTTGTACTGTATCCTCCATCAAGGAATCCTAGTAGAAATATTGCTTTTATTTTGGATTATCAGTTTCATAAACTGGTCCAATAAATTAAGTTATGTAGTAGTGCATTGCCAGAATGAGACGTGTGTGTATGCGTATGTGCCAGTGGAGAAGTAGGGCCTGGTGTTTCGTTGTCTCACTCCCAGGTTCCATCCAAATGGTACTGCATTGCTTACAACCACTTGAGTATGAAGTGAGAAAACTTACTAAATAATATCTTCTTATGGGTTAGACATTTAGAGAAGTGCCATATGGCCACTCATTAATTGCTCATAATGATGTCTTAATTACAAATAATTGAAATAACCTGGCCTCTGAGCTTCTTAATTTATCCTCAAATCACTCCAGGCACTTTTCCTGGTTTTTCTCCCCCACCTAGCCATTTCTTCCTGGCCAGCATGCTAGCCAGACGAGGAAGAAGTAGTAGCCCAAACACCTCCCAATCTTCTATTTCTTCCCTTCTAAAGGAAGTAACCATTCCCCCAGAGAAGTGTGTTCCACAGGAAGTCACTGAAGCCAGAGGCCAGTGTCCTGTGTGGGTGGAGAGCATATGCAGAGCAGCCACAGGGGCTAAGGCCCTTGCTTTTGGACCACTGTAGTCTGTTAAGAAGCCATCAAATCTGTGTTATGCCACGAAGGTAACTATAGAGCCAGCTGTGTGCGTGAGGCTGGGTTTCCCTGAGTAAATGAATATCACTATCAGTGTCAGGGCTTTTCAACAGTGGGTCACAACCCATTAGGGAGACTTAAAATCAGTTTAGTGGATTGAAGCTAGCATTCTTAAAAGATGTTACTTAAATTTTTAGAACAAGATTCTGTTGCTCTTAGGGAAAAAAATAATAATACTTGTTTCACACTTAACCAGCTATGTAGGTGTTGTAAACAAACAACATATACGAGATGTGCCATGTTGTCAATTTCATGACTGATGGTATGGCTCACAGACATGTGTTGCTAATACTGCGTGCCCTCTAGTGGCATCTTTTTCTTATAAATTATTCTTGCTAGTTAGGTGCTAGACTCAGTTGTCCTACTGTGTTGTTGATGTAGTGAATGTGCTGTGAATACGTATATCTCATTTCAAATTGATAATCTTTGATATAATTATTTACATTTTTGTGTTCTAGAGCAAGTATTGGATTGGCCTTTTCTAGGTATGGGTTGGTTTTACCTTTATTTTACCAATATGGACACCAAGGAGGCTCAAGTAGTTGGATAACTGGTGAAAGTCACACAGCTACTAAGTAGGAGAGCTTAGAGACACTTCTCATCACCACAGTAGACTGCAAGCACTAGTTCTTTCTGAAGCCTGTGGGGAAATTGATGTGTGTGGTGGGGGTCAAGTCTGTGACTCTGGAGACAGAGCACCCTGATGCATCCAACTATACAACACTGCTGCATTACTGCGTACTGAGAAAATGATCTCTCCCCACTCCAGAGCAAAGTGGTGAAGGAACATGAGTTTCAGACATGTCATTTTTCAGATGTTCTTCAGCTGCATTTTTTCAACCTCTTCAGAAAGAACTACCTTGTGTGGGGTAACCAAAATTTCATTTAGAAAGTTTTGTTGAAATTTGATCACTGTTATTTCTTGGTGCAGTCTTCATGAGTTCTAGCTCTATTGAATTTTTCTGATATCTTTTGTCTATTAACTCCTCCACTATTACATAAAACTATTCCATATCTACTTTTAGTCACACTGTTTCCACTTATTAAAATTTCTATTTTTAATTTACCTACTAAAGGAACTTGTCTATTATAGCTTTAAAATGCCATGACTTAATGACACCTAATAGACTGAGAAAAAATTAAATCTAAACTATTAAAGAGACAGCTTTTAAAAATATATATATATCATAAAATCATTCTCTGAGAATGCCGTAGAGAGCAAATTAGATAGATGGCTGGAGTTCAATAAAAACAACTTTGAAATGTATTGGGACTGGGTTATTACATGCTCCTTCTGCCTGCAGCCAGCATATTTCCTCTTTATTGTAAAGTATAAGTTCAAGCTACAAGTACGTCCTATTGACCTCAACTTTGTTGCACTTCAGGGTCTTTCTGCCTTACCTGACAGCCCCCCACCTGCAATATCAGGGATTTGGTGAGGTTTTGTGATGATTCAGATGTATTTCCCCACACGAACCAATTTTTTTTTTAATGTTGAACAAGTGGATTTTACTTTATTATATTATCAAAATCCCAAAGCGGTAAGAAAACAGAAAACACAAACAAAAGGGCAATAAGGCAGAAACAGAATCAGTTGGGTCAGGAATACTAGGAAAGTCAAGTTTGGGTTTTATTTGTTGATAAAATTGTTCTGCTTCTCACCTGCACTCCTGCTTGCCTTTACTTGCTGATTCTTGCTTCCTATTCCCTATTGCCTTCAGCATGGTTCCTGTATGCAACCCTTCTTTTCTTTCTCAATTTTACTGCTGAGGTTGAAAATTACTGAGAGCTGAGTACTCTAGTTGGGACTAGAATTGCAATAATGAGATGGAAGCAGAGAATAACTCATTGAGTTTCTATTTCAAGATAAGCATTCATTCGCCATTGTGGCTTTCCAAACTGTAAGACTGGGAAGACTATTAGCCACATGATGCTATGGTTAAAAAATGGAGAAACATTAATATGGGTAGCAATATAGAAAGATGAAAGCTTCATCTTTGGAAGCAGATAGACTAGGTTCAGTCATATCTCATTATGTACTAATAGTATGATTTTAGAAAGATTATATAACTTCTCCAAACCTCATTGGTAAAATAAGGAAAACAATAATATTTATACCATAGAAATATGTGAACATAAAGAGGGTTAACATTGTAAAATTTTTAAGAGATGATATGTTGTAAGCATTCAAAAATGCTATTTTATTATAATTATATCACTACTACTACTATTATGCCAAGCCCAAGGTGAGAGATAATACGAGAATAAAGTAAGGTAGAATTGATCATGTCAGGAATCTCACTCTTGGAAGCAGGAGAGACATAATTACAGAAAAGAACAGAAAATTTGAGTTCAAGCAGTTTGTAGGTTTGTGGGCTGCAAGTCAAAAGATGTGGATAATGTAGAAAGCACTTGTGTGAGAGGACTTATAGAAAAAAATCTCTGAAATCTTTTCCAGGTCATATGCTGATGGTTATAGTTTAGATGTGAACTGTGCCCCCCAAAATTTCATGTTAGACCATGCAGAAATGTTTAGAGTTAAAATTATTAATTATGCATTATGGATTAATCCATTTGATGGGTTAATAATTTTAATGGATTATTGGGTGGTAACAGTAGGCAGATGGGGTATGACTAGAGGAAGTAGGTTCCTGGAGTCATGTCCTTGGGATGGCCCTTGGAGATAACATATCTTATCCATAGCACTCCCCCCTGCCCCTCTTTTTTAATTTTTTAAAAATTATTTTTATTTATTTTTGCATTACAAGTCTTAATAAACCATTATACCATAATTTATCATATCTTTGATTATATATAAGGTATGTTGACACCAAATTCACAGCTTCATACATGTATTTCGTATAATGATGAGGGTCTCCTTTCACCATCCATGCTATTCTCCTTCTTCCTCTCTTTCCCTCCCACCCCTATTCCCTATCTAGAGGTAATATTCCTCTCTTGCTCTCCCTCCCAACCCCATTTTGAGTCACCCCCCCCCCCTTATATCAGAGAAGACATTCAGCATTTGTTTTTTGGGGGATTGGCTAACTTCACTTAGCATAATCTTCTCTAATGTCATTCATTTCCCTGCAAATGCCATGATCTTATTCTTTTTTGTTGCTGAGTAATATTCCATTGTGTTTAAATGCCAATTTTTTTTTTTATCCATTAATCCATTGAAGGACATCTAGGTTGGCTCCACAGTGTAACTATTGTGAATTGTGCTGCTATAAACATTGATGTGGCTGTGTCCCTGTAATATGCTGTTTTTAGGTCCTTTGGGTATAGACCCAGAAGCGGAATAGCTGGGTCAAAGGGTGGTTCCATTCCCAGTTTTCCAAGGAATCTCCATATTGCTTTCCAAATTGGCTGCACCAATTTGCAGTCCCACCAGCAGTGTATGAGTGTACCTTTTCCCCTGCATCCTCCCAACACTTGTTGTTTGTCTTCATAATGGCTGCCACTCTTACTGGAGTGAGATGGTATCTTAGAGTAGTTTTAATTTGCATTTCTCTGATTGCTAGAGAAGATGAGCATTCTTTTGTATATTTGTTGATTGATTGTATATCATCTTCTGAGAAGTGTCTATTCAGTTCCTTGTCCCATTTATTAATTGGATTATCTTTTGGGGTGCTTATCTTGTTGAGCTCTTTATATACCCTAGAGATTAGAGCTGTATCTGATGTGTGAAGGGTAAAAATTTGTTCCCAGGTTGTAGGCTCCCTATTCACCTCACATATTATTTCTCTTGCTGAGAAGAAACTTTTTAGTTTGAATCCATCCCTTTTGTTGATTTTTGGTTTTAATTCTTGTGCTATAGGTATCTTATTAAAGAAGTTGGGGCCTAGCCCCACATGATGGAGATTAGGGCCTACTTTTTCTTCTAGTAGATGCAGAGTCTCTGGTTTAATCCCTAGATCCTTGATCCATTTTGAGTTAACTTTTGTGCATGGTGACAGATAGGGATTCAATTTCATTTTGTTGCTTATGGATTTCCAGTTCTCCCAGCACCATTTGTTGAAGATGCTATCCTTTCTCCAGTGTATGCTTTTGGCACCTTTGTCTAACATAAGGTAGTTGTAATTTTGTGGATTGGTCTCTGTGTCCTCTATTCTGTACCATTGGTCTACCAGCCTGTTTTGGTGCCAGTACCATGCTGTTTTTGTAACTATTGCTCTGTAGTATAGTTTAAGATCTGGTATAGCGATACCACCTGTTTCATTCTTCCTTGTTAGAATTTCTTTAGCTATTCCTATTTTTCCAGAAGAATTTCATGATTGCTTTTTCTATTTCTATGAGGAATGCCATTGGTATTTTTATCAGAATTTGCTAAGAGCCACAGCCAAGTAATATGATGCATGGCATTTTTGGTTGGAAGTTGATGCCAGCAAGCCATTGAGATGATATGATTATGTTAAGATTTGCATTCATATGGATATTGGACTCCTGCTGTTCACCTCGGCCTGCTATGGGACTCCTGGAGAGTTCCCATTGGTTGGGGAAGTGCGGTAGGAGGGATTTCCGGAGGAGGAACTTCCTCTTGGGATCCTGGAGAACGCTGCGTGCGTCAGTCAGCAATCTTCCCGGGAGCATACGGGGCATTGGCAGCAGTTTCAAAAATAAAGTTTGTTCCTGCTTAAGTGGCTCGTGATTTTGTGCCCAGCCAGTCTGCGGCAAGAATTGCATTGAACCTGTATAGTTCTTTTGGTAGTATGGTCATTTTAATAATATTAATTCTGCCTATCCATGAACAAGGTAGATCTTTCCATCTTCTAAGGTCTTCTTCTATTTCTCTCTTCAGGGTTCTATAGTTTTCACTGTAAAGATCTTTCACCTCTTTGGGTAGGTTGATTCCCAGATAGGTATGTATGTATGTATTTATTTTTTGAGGATATTGTGAATGGGGTAGTTTTCTTCATTTCATTTTCAGAGGATTTGTCACTGGTATACAGAAATGCCTTTGATTTATGGGTGTTGATTTTATATCCTGCCACTTTGCTGAATTCATTTACTAGTTCTAGAAGTTTCTTGGTAGAGTTTTTTGGGTCTTCTAGGTATAGAATCATATCATCACCAAATAGTGCTAGTTTAAGTTCTTCTTTTCCTATAGTTATTCCTTTAATTTCTTTCATCTGTCTAATTGCTCTGCCCAGTGTTTCAAGAACTATGTTGAATAGAAGTTTCAAAGCCCTAGAAAAAGAAGAACAAATCAGCAGCAAATGAAGTAGAAGGCAAGAAATAATTAAAATCAGAGCTGAAATCAATGACATCAAAACAAAAGAAACAATTGAAAGAATTGACAAAACTAAAAGTTGGTTCTTTGAAAAAAATAAACAAGATTGACAGATCCTTACCCATGCTAACAAAGAGAAGAAGACAGAGAACCCAAATTACTAGCATACGGGATGAAAAAGGCAATATCACAACAGACACTACAGAAATACAGAAGATAATTAGAAATTATTTTGAAACCTTATACTCTAATAAAATAGAGGATAGTGAAGACATCGATAAATTCCTTAAGTCATATGATCTGCCCAGATTGAGTCAGGAAGATATACACAACTTAAACGGACCAATATCAAGTGAGGAAATAGAAGAAGCCATCAAAAGATTACCATCCAAGAAAAGCCCAGGACCAGATGGATATACAGCTGAGTTTTACAAGACTTTTAAAGAAGAACTAATTCCAGTATTCTACAATCTATTTCAGGAAATAGAAAAAGAGGGAATACTTCCAAATTCATTCTACGAGGCCAATATTACCCTGATTCCAAAACCAGATAAAGACACCTCAAAGAAAGAAAACTTCAGACCAATATCTCTAATGAATATAGATGCAAAAATCCTCAATAAAATTCTGGCAAATCGGATACAAAAACATATCAAACAGATCGTGCACCATGATCAAGTGGGATTTATCCCTGGGATGCAAGGTTGGTTCAACATATGGAAATCAATAAATGTAATTCATCACATCAACAGACTTAAAAGATAAGAACCATATGATCATCTCGATAGATGCAGAAAAAGCATTTGACAAAATAGAGCACCCCTTTATGTTCAAAACACTAAAAAAAACTAGGGATAACAGGAACTTACCTCAACATTGTAAAATCTATCTATGCTAAGCCTCAGGCCAGCATCATTCTAAATGGAGAAAAACTGAAGGCATTCCCTCTAAAATATGGAACAAGACAGGGATGCCCTCTCTCATCCCTCTTTTTGTTAATTGTGGTCTGTCAGAAGCTAGCAGCTTTCCTGTGCTAGGGCCTTCTGCCATGATGTTCTGCAGGCTCAAAGCAATGGAGTCATCCCACCATGGACTAACTCTCTGAAACTGAACACAAATCATCATTTCTTACTCTCAGTTGTTTCTATCAGGTATTTTTGTCACAGCGCAGAAGAGGTGACTACCACACTGATTTTATGGACTTTGTCAGTTCACTAAGTTCAACAGATATAAAATTAAGTTACTGGTTTAATGTAGCTACAGCGAACCTTCCAACTCTCAGAGTATATTGTGGCATGAAGTTTAGAATTAGAGTTAGTAAAGGTGTGGTGACTGCAAAGTCAAAAGAAGGAAGTCATGTGAGACATAAGGGAGATAAGTCACAATACAGTGGCAGATGGGGAAACATGGGAGGAAGGAAAAGAGAGAGTAAAAGAGATCCAAAAATTAAAAAAAAAAAAAAATGAGTGCAATCTCCCTGTGTTCTATGATGACAGAACTTTGTAGCATTTATAGCAGGAATTATACAGCATGAGGATACTAGGTATTACCTCAAATGCCTGACCAATGTATGAGGATATTACTAATTACCCTCATAAAATAGTTCTGTGAATGTTATATATGGTATTACCCAGTGGTCTCAGATTGACCCACAGATAAACACACCATAGTGCACACACACACACACACATACACACCCTTCTGGAAAGTACACTATTTTGGTCCCTAATTAACCATCCCCACAGAATAATACTACATTTAATTACTTACATTAAAATTGTTAAAACTTCTAATTCAATTTTATGTATAAATATGTATAGGATTTTATTGTAATGAATTGACTGATTCTAAAAAAAAGGTTTTAAAACACAATTAAAAATATCATTCCGCAAAATATCCCTAAATAATCCTTCATTCCCTTAACAGGCTATAAGAAAACTATCTTCCTCAAGTAGTCCAATTGCAATATTATCACACCAATGCCCTCAACAACCTGTATTCCCTTTTGACATCCTTTTCTCATATACACAAATAAAAATGTTAAACTTTTATCATTTTAGTTTGTATTACATTTTCTTAAAATTTTATATATACATACATAAACGCTTATATATTTGTGCATATATGTGTGCATGAATTTTTAAGCCACTCAACATGCATGCACTCTTTCCTTGGCATCAGTTATACACATATATACAAATAAATCCCTCTTGAATTTATAGGCAATATGAAACAAACAACAAATCAAAGTGGAGCACATAAACCATGCTTAGGAAAATCAGTACATCATGTGAATATTAGCCAATATGATTAGTTCATTAATGGACACACAATCCAATCACAACCTGTGAGATCCAACAAGATCATTTCTTGAGCATTCAAACTTTAAAGAAAGGCTAGAATTTTTCATGATCATCTTTCTTCTATGAAAGAAATTGTGCCATAAATTGTGGGCTACTCTGTAGGAAGCAGGTTTGAGAGACCATGCAAGAATTACCTGAATCTGTTTTCACCATTTGACACTTTCCATGAAACTTGAATGAGGACAGTTTTATTCCCGGACTTTTCAACATACTTCCTTTTTGTTCAATTAAAAAAAAAACAACAACAACAAAAAGATAATGCTATATTGAAGAGATTACTACTGTGTATGTGTATGTATATGTGTATATATATATTCCCGGTATAAATTAGATAAAAGAGAAACATTAATATCTTCTGATTAAGTAAAAATCACTTTTTAAAAATAGGACAGTATACTGAAATCTCACATTAAACCTACACATATGCATGTACACACACACACAAGGAGCTGACTTAAAATAATCACAGTGTACTTCCAATTTTAAGTGTCAATGATATTTTATTATTTCTCACTAAGCCTTCAAATTGTCTGTTTTTTTTTTCATTTTTCATATATATTACAATTTTTTTTTGCTTACTTATAAAAATTATAGCATTCTGAGACATTCAAACCATGTCACTTCTATCATATAAAACCCTCAGATTTTAGGAACCTGAATATTCAGTTCACACCCTCAGATTTTAGGAAACTAAATATTCAGTTCACATTTATTTCAATGAAAGCTTTATTTTTCTGGTTATACTTCCTTTGATAAAAGGAATAGCTCAGACTATTTCAATGCAATTTTTTAAGAAGTAATTTTCAGGTGGATCACAGAGGATAAATTGACCCCAAAGGGAAAAATGTTTATTTTGAGGATAATCATAAAACATGTTTCATTTACAGAGGGTTTTTTTTTTTCCTCCAAAAATGTAGCATCTGCCTAAATAACACCTCTGGTGAATAAGCCTAGCTGATGAATACAAGTTTGTTTATGTATTATCACATACTTTTCCAGATTTGCAGGAGGGCCCAGAACCCATTCTTGGCCTTCTTATTCTTAATCTATACTTCTTTGTGAATAACTTCATCAATTTTCACAGCTTCATATAATGTTGACTTGCAAATACATTTAATACATTTATCAAGTTCTCTTCTATCTTCCAAATTCAGCTCAGAAATTTCTGGGGTCCCAGAGGATGTAAGACTAAATCAATTCAAAGATAAATTCATCACCTTTCCAATAAACTCTCACTACGGATTGGAAAATGTATTAGTCGGCTCAGGTTGCCAGAACAAAGTACCATAGACTAAGATGCTTACACAACAGAAATTTGTTTTCTCACTATTCTGGAAAGTGGAAGTCTGAGATCAAGGTATCAGCAATGCTGATTTTTTTCCATACCTGTCTGTGTCCAAATATCCTCTTCTTCAAAGGAGAGCAGTGATGTGGTGTTCCCTCTAATAATGTAATTTCAATGTAATCACCTCTTTAAAGAACATATTTTCAGAGCTGGGCGTGGTGGTGCTCCCCTGTAATCCCAGTGGCTTGGGAATCTGAAACAGGAAGATTGTGAGTTCAAAGCCAGCCTCAGAAAAGGTGAGGTGCTAAGCAACTCAGTAAGACTCTATCTCTAAATAAAATACAAAATAGGGCTGGAGATGTTGCTCAATGGTTAAGCACCCCTGGATTCAATTCCCAGTACAAAAAAAAAAAACAAAAAACAAGCAAAAACCATATCTCCAAATACAATCACACTCTGAGTCACTGAAAATTAGAACTTCATATTTGGGAATGACAAAATTTAATGTATTAGAGGTACATTTTACAAACTTACCATACAATAAGAAGTATACATGGTTGTGTGTATAAAGCAATAGCATCTTCTTTGGATGCTACAGATTCTTTGTGAATCCAGTGCTCAGTAAACACTAACCATAATATTACCAACTACCCCAGGCATAAGAAATCTCATACAGGGCTGGGAATGCAGCTCAGTAAGGTAGAGAGCTTTTGTGGACTGCCAGAGGCCCTGGATTTTATTCCCAGCACTACAAAACAAAAAATAAATAAAATAAAAAAATCTTTATGTAGATTTTAAAACATGATAGTTCCTTCAAATGTCCATCCTATTATCTGGGCTTGTCTCTCTGCCTAATGCCCCAACCTTCTCCTTCAAACTTCATATTCTCACTGAGCTCATATTTATCACTTAACACATAGTTCAAACATTTACTTCCTCCCCTGAAATGCTGTTTCTCTTGATGAAGCAGTTCATCACTTTTTATTTTCTAAACCTTTTGTCACTAGTATGCATATAGAGTGACTAATTTTGCCTTGTGGTATTGTGGTCATTAATACAAAAGCATAAATCCTCTTCTAAGCTCCAGCTCCTCAAAGGCAGAGCTTTTGATTTTTGTACCTTTACTAAACAAAATTTAGCAAAGTGCTTGGTGCATAGTAGCCATTCAGTTAGTATTTGTTAGATGAACACACATATAAGAGTAGTGATATTAAATCCATAATGCATATAACAGCTTACACCTACAAAGTGCTTTTAGGTACACATTTTTCCTTCAACAACTCAATAAGGAAGATGGGAAGACCAAGGAGCAGAGTGCAAAGGACAACCAATTGTGGCCTGCAGGGAAAACCTGATCTACTGCCCACTTCTGCATAGTTGCTTAGTGAACAATTTGTTTTACTTGGGCTGGTAACAAAAACAAATAGACATAGATATAGTCTCCAGACTAAATTTTCCTATTCTTACCACCTTACATTACTATGGTACAAATGTCACAATTGATACAGGATTAGCCAGAATCTATAGCCATGCATTGTTTAACAACAAGGATACACTCTTAGAAATGGATCATTAGACAATTCCATCAATGTGTGAACATTGTAGAGTACACTTACACAAAAAACAGATGGAATAGCCTACTCCACACTGAAGATATGTGGTATAACCTATTGTTCCCAGGCTAGAAACCTGGGCACCATGCTACTATATTGAATACTGTAGAATACTGTAACACAATGGTATTTATATATCTAGACATATCCAAACAGGTAGGTTAGTTTACTCCAGTGTCACCACAAACATGTAAGCAATGTGTTATGCTATGATATCACTAGTCAATTTGAAGCTTTTCAGCTCAATCATAAGCTAATAGAACCACTGTTGTATATCCAGTCCATCATTGACTGGAAGGCCTTTATGCAACACACGACTATACTTTATTCTAACATTCTTAGTTCTTACTTAATGTCCTCCATGAGTTCCAGGATCCCATCCAGAATACTATATTATATTTAGTCATCATGTCTCCTTTGGCACCTCTTGGTTATAAAACATTCTCAGACTTTCCTTGCTTTTAATGACCTTGATAGTATTGAGAAATTAATCAAGTATTTTGTATATAGAACTTCAATTTGAGCCTGATGATTTTCTCCTTGCTCGACAAGGTTTATAAGTTTTGTGGAGGAAGACTGTGGGCATTAACTGCTATTCTCATCACATCATATCAAGGGTACTGAAATGCTATTACCATAACTTTTCACTGATGCTATCACCTGACTAAAGTGACCTCTACATTATTAAAAGTTGAAAAAGATAGAAATACAAATAATATTTTGTGACATGAGACAATTATGTGAAATTTAAATTTCAGTGTTCATTAACAGATTTTGTTGGAACACAGCCAAGCTAAGATTTTTTTTTAATACAATCTGTGGCTAAATTGAAGTTATAATAGCAGAGATGAGTAATTGCAAAACAGACCCAAAGCCCACAAAACCAAAAATTATTTATAATCTAATGGTATGGTTTGGATGTGAGATGTCCCCTAAAACTCATGTGTGAGACACCACAGGAAGGTTCAGAAGAGAAATGATTGGTTGTGAAAGTCTTAACCCAATCAGTGAATTAATCCCCTGATACGAATTAACCAAGTCATAACTGATATGTATATGGCTGGAGGAGGTAGGAATTGGGCGTATGGCTTTGGGGTATATATTTGTGTCTGGCAAGTGGAGACTTCTCTTTGCTTGTTGACCACCATGATGAGAGCTGCTTCCCTCTGCCACACTCTTCTGTCATGATTTTCTGCCTCATCTTGAACTACAAGGAATGGAGCTGGCCTTCTATGGACTAAGACCTCTGAAACTATGAGCCCCTAAATAAACCTCCCCTATTCTATGATTATTCTGTTCCGGTCTTAGTCCTCGCAGCAAGAAAACTGACTAAAATATCTAGCGACACAGTTTGGCAAGTGGGTGTTCCAGTTGTATACTTGTAGATGCTGCAGCAGGAAAAACACCACAGACTTTGAAACCAAAGTGACTCTGGGCTCTGGGTCATGATGACTATGAATCCTTGGGCGAATCACTCTTCTTCCACATGGTTGTTTCTTTATATATAAAATGGGGCTCATACATAACTTTCACTACAGAAGACTGGTTTAAAGATTAAGTGGCTGAAAGTATATAATGTCACGGTCACTCAGGATGGAGTCAAGAAATATGGGCTCAATTTTTTTACTACATCAAGAAGAATTTTAGGGAATAGAAATCTATTTGAGAAGTACTTTGGGAAAAAAAATAAAAGCAAAAATATCAAAGGGAAAAATGCCACCATCCTCTGATTATCTCTTGATTTGAATTATCTGTTTTTACTTTTTTCTATGAGTCCAGGTACTAGAGCAACTACCAGATTCCAAGCACAGAGGACAGAGAAATGAATGGTCTAAAGCTCCCGACTTCAGGAGTCATGAACTTGGTTGGTTACAGTATAAGATTAGAATTCATATTTCCAATGAATTATAAAATCCACAGGTAATATATAATAAGAAGTGAATTCCTTCCTGTGAGGCTTTCAGTTTCCTTAAGATGCTTACAATTCCTGCTGTCTTCATCACTTCCGCACTCCCTTCAAACTCTTCCTGAAGCTTGATGTAATTGCACATACCCATGCTCTTGAGTACTCTCATCTTTACTCCAAAAAATTCTTGGGGAAAAGCCCCAGCATGACCTAGAAGCTAGCTTTTAGAGTATGTCTTAGAGAGTTTTTTAAATTTATTTTCAGGATCCCCTCTTGGTGTTCATGATGCCACCACTAAGGCATCCCTAGCGCGTCACTTGGTTGGTGCAGGCATAACATTTCCAGATAATGTTTCAAGAATTAACAATAATTTGGAAAATAAAATATTACAAGCAGTCAACAAAAATTCAAATTATACAATTTAAACAACAAAAAGGAATTATGAATTTTTAATATAAAATATCTACAGTGCCTGATTCTTTAGAGAAGAATGTGCTCAGTTCCATCTCTGTTGAATCCCAGTATATCCAGAATAGCTCTTACACATAGTAATAACTCAGTAAACATTTATCAAACGATAACCTATACAGTATCCAGGGAGGAAAGACTTGTAATACCAAGGGATCACTATGTTAATTATTTTCTTCTCTTTTTCTTTCTCTGAATATTGACAGTGCCTGTTGTGTAGAATGTCGGATGCTATGTGATAGAAGGTAATGATTAACAAAATAGACCCAGGCCTAGTCTTTACAAAAATGACAGCCCACTGGAGAAACAGGGAATTATAAAAGCATTTACAATACATCTTGGTAAATATTTTTATAGGAATTATACACTACTAAAGGAAATCCACCTAATCCAGACTTGGAAGCCAGGAAAAGCTTCTCAGGATGGAACTTCACTGAAACATTAAGGATGAGCAGGAAAATAACCTGAATATAAGTTTGGATCTGACAAGGTCCAATTTCTTCATGGAATAATGATTAAACCTACTATATGGATCAAAGATAATTAAAATGAGTTTCTGTCTATTTTTATTTCTCAAATAACAGGAACATGGTCTAATTCATTATGCATCATGAATTTCTCAAAACACACTACAGTCTTCTTTCCAGTTCTGAATCCTATACTAACCAAGAGCTATATAAATGTCAAAAAGGGAAAGGAAAAACCAAAAGCTCTCACTGATTATATATTTATGTATCTCAAATTGCATTCCACTATCTAAGATGACTGGAATTCCAAGAGGTTTCACTTTCTATCCCAGCCATGATTGCTTGCTCCAGTATATCCAAGACTTTGTTCTTGCCTAGAAAAAAAAATGTATTAAATTCTGGGAAGTAGAGTGTCCTTCTCTTCTTGAAAGAACATTTTTAATAAATAATATTTTCAATGTTACAAATTTTTTGTTTGTTTGTTTTGATTTTTGTTACCAGGAATTAAACCCAGGGACAGTTTATCATTGAGCCACATCCCAGCCCTTTTTATTTTATTTTATTTTTTAATTTTTGGGACAAGGTCTTACTAAGTTGCTTAAAGCTTTTCTAAGTTGCTGAAGATGGCCTTGAACTTGTGATTTTCCTGCCTCAGCCTCCCATGTTTTGGGACAAGAGTAAGTTTTTCAAACAAATGGTGTTAGCCATAGGAGTAGTAATTCAGGCAGAGGGATAATTCGGGACCATGTAAAATAGTTCGTTACTATGAGAGCATGGTGGGTCCAACATAGAGGGACAAGACAAGATATGAAGAACACACAAACAAAGTTCCTGCCATATAAACCCTATAAAATCTTCTAAAATCTTTACATACTGTCATCAATGAACAGCACTAGAGAGGAAAATTATTCCAGTGCTCTCAACTGACAACCATCAGCCTTCTTCAAAAATTTGGTTCTTTACCTTCTAACTTAACCTCATCCGTGAAAAATGTAAAGACAATATTTAAAAAGTTGATAAAATTTTAAAAATCATTGCTAACATCATACACAATGGTGAAAAGTTGAAAGTTTTTCCACAAAGATTAGAAACAAGAGGAAGATTCCCATTCTCACCACTTCTGTCGAAAATAGTATTGGCAGACCTAGCTAGAGCACTTATGTAATACAAAGAAATGAAAGGCATCTAAATTCTGAAAAGAAGAAATTAAACTCACACTGTTTACAGATGATGTGACTTTATACATAGAAACCAGAAAGATCCTACTTAAAAACCTGTTAGCACTAAAAAGCAAAATCAGTAAGGTTGCAGGAATATGAAACCAACATACAAAAGAGGGTAGATATTTTTATATACTAACAACAAATTATCCATAAAGAAATCAAGAAAACAATCCCGAGCATACACATCTAAGTAACTTTTGAACAAGGGCAGCACAAAGACATCAAGGGAAAGGATCATTCCATAAATGATGCTGGGGAAACTTGATATACACAAGCAATATAAAACAGGAAGTGAAATGCTTATCTTACACATCCATAGAAATCAATTCAAAATGGATTAAAAACTTAAATGTAAGATTCAAAAACAAAACTCCTCAAAGAAAAATGGCTTTGGCAATGATTTTTTTGGCTAAGACTCCCAAAATACAGAAACAAAAGCAAAATTAAAGAGCTGGGACCACATTAAACTAAAGAAGCTTCAGTACATCAAAGGAAACTATTAACCAAATAAAAAGGTATCTCACCAATTGAGAAGCATATATCTGATAAGGGTTTGATGTTCCAAATATATAACACACTCACATAACTCAATAGCAGACAAAGGGAATAATCCATTTTTTTAAATGGGCAAAGGAGGTTAGTAGTCATTCCTCTAACAAAGACACACAAATAGCCAACATGGCCAGGAAAGGTGAGCATGCCTATACTCCCAGCCAACTTGGGAGATAGAGGCAGGAGCCACTCAAGTTTAAGGCCAAACTCAGCAACTTAGGGAGAACCTATCTCAAAATAAAGAAATAAAAGGACTTGGGATGTGGCTTAGTGGTAACCCAACACTGAGTTTATTCCCCAATACCTCCCCTCCACACACACATTAATTAAGCATATAAAAGGTGCTCATCATCACAAAATATTAGAAAAAATTCAATTGAAATGAAATGAGTGATTATCTTATACTTGTTTAGGATGGCTTTTATCCAAAGGGCAAAAAAAAATTAGTGTTGATGAAAGTGTATAGAAAAGGAAATTGATAGTTATAGATTGGCACAGGCACTTTGGGAAACAATATGGAAGTTCCTAAGGAAATAAACACAGAACTACCAATGACAAAGTCATCTGCCTTCTGGATACATACCCAAATAAAATGAAATAACTTTCTTGAAGAAATACCTGCACTCACATGTTCATTACAGTGTTATTTACAATAGCTAAGATATGGAAACGGCCAAAATGTCCACCAAGGGATGAATGGATAAAGAAACTGGGGCAAATATAATAGAACTATTATTCAACCTTAAGATAAGAGGAGAGTCTATTATTTGTTACAACATTGATGAACCTAGAGGACACTATGAGAAGTGAAACAAACCAGGCACAGAAGAAAAAATATTGCATGATCTCAAATATATATCAAATTTTACAAAGTGAGCATAAAATAGTGGCTACCAGAGTAGGGTGGGAAAAGATGGGAAGGTGCAGATCAAAGAATTCAAAGTTGTATTTATATAGGTGAATAAGTTCAGAGATCTAATGTAAAACACAAGGACTACCAATAATAGTATTATATTATATGCTTGTGATTTTCTAAGTTAATCAATATTTAGGTACTCTTACCTCCTCTCCTCACACACACGTAAAATAAGGTAACTTTGTGAGACATTTGGTGTGATAATTTACTCAACAGTAGTAATTTCTTCACTATGTATATACATCAAGGTAACTATATAAAATATTATATCATGTACTTTATGCAATAAAAAATGTAATAACTAAATACTTCTGTCAATCACTGGACAGGATAATATTTTGGCCTGTTGTGATGAGAAGTCTTAACCCTGTCTGACTTCCTTCTCTTTTCTCTGTGTTGCTCACATTCTTCTCTGCCACATTCCCCTACACCACATACTCTATTAGAGGAAATTGTACTTTTCTCCTCTATTCCAAATT
Source organism: Marmota marmota marmota (assembly GCF_001458135.2). Classification (NCBI taxonomy): domain Eukaryota; kingdom Metazoa; phylum Chordata; class Mammalia; order Rodentia; family Sciuridae; genus Marmota; species Marmota marmota. The sequence goes on along the minus strand of NW_026000242.1, from coordinate 29,475,697 downwards.
GTTTTCAAAGAAATTTCATTTCAAGTGACAACAGAAGAGAATATGTTTCACAAATAAACTGAGCAAAATTAACTCAAATATGAGATTAGTCATAAAGTAACTTAAGGAGAGTACATGAAAATGTAAGAGCACTTCTCAATTGACAGTGCTCCGATTTCAGTAATGCCCCTCCATGGTGTCTCCTTTACCTGTCCTATAGATCATATGCCTCCACTTAAGCTCCCTCACCCATGTGCCTGTTCAGTGGCCCTGTGTGTAGAGACTGTGTTATAACTGACTTACCCTTATCAGGTCTCTTAAATTTAGTTTTCTTTCCTACAAAATGCAAATAATAACAACTACCTTTGTTATCAAAGTAGAATTAATTAAAAGTTGTGTTATAATTAATAATTGTAGTATATAAAATATCTGAACAGAAGTTACTAACAAATTAATACTCAAGATATGTAATTCACTTCTCATACTCTCTGACTGGATAGAGAAGCAAATTTAAATTTCCTTCTCTGATTCTTGGGAAAAAGGAAAAACTCTTTTTCTTGACCTTCAGCATGGGCAACTAGGGGTGGTCTAAATGGATTAAGTGCTATGGAAATGCCTGATCTTCCATGGGCAAATTGTCATCACACTTTTAAGAACTATATTGTTCTGAAAGACTGCTTTTCCCCTCCATTGTCAATTCTGAATACTTGTGGCCCTCAGGAAAGGATACACATCTGTGGAGAAATTTCCATCTATCCATTCAATTTACCAATAATGAAATTATGAGGAGAAACTGGCTAGAACGTAATAGAGGCAAAGATCTACTCTAGTTTCTAAAAGTCCAGTCAGACATCCCAGGATTCTCTAACCAACTTTGTACAGTATCACAATTCAGGTCACCTAATGCTGTATTATGGAACAAATATAGGATAAAAGTCTTCTTTGCATTTCATGACTGAGACTTTGATAGCAAACACTATGGAAGTTTATCTCAAGTAGAAAAGATAGTGTGAACAACGGTCTGGCTAGGCCTTGTATGTATACAATTATCTGAACACAATTTTTATACTAACACAATTTTAATGCATGTTACAGGTGAGCTAATGTTCACATGGAGGAGCAAAGGAAACAGAATAATGATTGCAGAAAAAGAAAAAATGTAGGAATACCACTGTCGAATTTTAATACTTACTATCAAGCTATAACAACTAAATCAAGACAAGTCAGAAAAGTTTTAGTATTAGTGAAGAGATAAATGCAAAAACAATGGAAGAAAATATAGCATCCACAAATACAATCATATGAATTTTTTTTTGACAAGGTCATTTGAACCTTGACAAAACACTCAATTATTTCTCTTCAAGAAATACTCCTAGTGCTAGGAGTGCTAACACATGCCTTAAATCCCAACAGCTCAGAAGGCTGAGACAGAAGGTTTACAAGTCCAAAGCCAGTCTGAGCAACTTATTAAGGCCCTCAGCAATTTAGCAAGACCCTGTCTCAAATTAAAATATAAAAATGGCTGGGTATATGGCTCAGTGGTTAAGTGCACCTGGATTCAATCCCATGTACTAAAAAATAAAAACTACTGGGACAGTTAATTGGTCATCCATATTTTAAAAATGAACTTTCACCTAAACCTCACAAATTTTATGAAGGTTAATTCTAAATACATCATGTTCCTAAATGTAATATATCAAACTATACTTCTTTTACAATAAAGAATATAGGTGAAAATCTTTAAGAACTGGAGTAAAACAAAGAGTTTTTTTATGACATCTAAATTTAAATCCTTAGAAAAATTCATGAGAAAAACTGTGTTTGAGCTGGGGTGGTGACTTAGCAGTAGAGCGCTCACCTAGGACATACGAGGCCCTGGGTTCCGTCCTTAGCACCACATAAAAATAAATAAATTAATTAAAGATAATGTATCCAACTACAATTAAAAAATAAATAATACAGAAAAAAAGAAAAACGGAACTTTATCAAAAACGTATAACTTTAAGTTTGCCAAAGATAAACTTTAAAAAGAATGGCAAGATACAAACAGGGTAAAAATACTTGCAAATCAGATATCCAACAATAGACTTTGTCCAGAACTCTCAAAACTCATTATAAGAAAACAGCCTAATATCAAATGGGCAAAGTCCCAAACATTTTACCAACAAGCATGTAAAAATGGCAAATATGCACATGGAAATTTTAATATTATTAACCATTAGGAAAATGTAAATCTACACACTATTGTCATCACAATATACTTATTATGATGAATAAAATAAAATTATTGACAATACCAAATGCTGACAAAAATGCAGAACAACTAGAAATCTTTATTGTTGTTGAGAATGTGAAATGATACTACCAAAATGTTGAATGACATTTTGATAGATAATTTAATGTGTCAACTTGGCTCAGCAGCAGCACTCACATATTTGGTGGGCCAAATATTATTCTAGACATTATTGTGAAAACTTTTTTTTGGTGAAATTGACATTTAAATTGGCAGGTGTTTTCAGAGGCCCATAAAACAAATCAGATTCGCCTCCACAATGTGGATGAACTTCACTTAGTTAATAGAACAAAGTCAGACCTCCCCAGAACAAAAGGAATTGGTTGCTGGCAGCCTTTGGATTTGCACTGCAGCTCCTTCCTGCATCCTCATCCATCCTGCTGACCTGTCTCATCAGGCTGTGGATGTACAAGTCTCCTACAATCATGGATTACTATATGATCAAGCAATAATAATAAAATCAGTATAATTCTGACATAAGAATAGACAATCTGGAAAGAATAGAATGACTACAAGTGAACTCAAGTGTATAAATGAATTTGTGTGTAAAAATAGAGCCCTCTTAAGTTGAGGCAGAGAAGGACTACCTACCCAGAAAGTGGCTAGAAACAGTGGATTACCTTTTTTCTGAGAAAATATAAATTAATTAAATTTTTGTTCCATACAACATATTAAATTCCAACTGAATAAAAAATCTTAAATGTGAAATTAAAAACATGAAAGTTCTGAAAAAAGAAATCTCAGAGAAATTCTATCATTATCCTGTAGAGGGAAATGCTTTCTAGAAATCTAGGATATAAGGTGAATTTTTTATGTCAAGAAAAAAAGAAGATGGTAATGAAGAAAGAAACCGAGGGAGGGATGATAGACAAGGGAGAGCTACAGTGTGGAACACATGGAGAGACAGAGGAGTGGAGGGAAACTGGACAAAATACGAGCAACTTGCATAACATTACAAAGAGCTAAAGATTGTTGATATATGAAGTCCTCCTCAAAAATTGGAAATCAACACAGCACCTTGTAAAAAAAACGCACAGAATATAAACAGTTAGTTTACACAAAAGGAAATAGAAAAGACATTTAAGTGATAAATTTTTTATCACACTTATGACAAAAAAATTGCAAATGAAAATTAATTGCATTCATACATAATTTTTACCTATCAAAAGGTCAGGGATATGAAGTTTAATAAATATACTCTTCTAGGTTCTGGAGAAACTACAACCCTTATATGTTGCTAGCAGAAACATTCATTGCCTATGAAGGGCAGTTTGATAATACCTACCAAAGCTACACAAAACTACATTTTGACCTAGAAATTTGACTTTTGCAAATATTTTGTGCAGATATTCATTCACATACATGTACACATGTGAAGTATAGTTTGCAATATCAAATAAATGGAATGAATCATGTTGTCTGGCTAGGACTAGTTCAGTTCATTATAAAACATCGTTATAATGGAATATTATTAGAAATTCTTCACACACTGGTGAAGAACAATTTCCAAGATATATCATCAAAGTAACCAAAAAAAAAGAGAGAGAAGAATGAAGTGCGGAATACCATTTCCAATATGCCATTATTTTATGAGTAAAAGTAGGGAAAATTATTTTGTTCCTGTAAAGGCATAAAGCAAAATAAGGATATATAATAAACTAAAAATGGTAGTTCTCCTAGTGACAGTAGGGTGGGGACTTGGAAGATCAGTGACAGAATGAGAGAAAAATATTCACCATATATTTTTTTACATTTTAAAAATAGATGAAAAAGATGAATGGATTGTTAAAAGACAAATGAAAAGAAATGAGTACATTTTTCAAACTTTCCCTAAATGAGCTGAGTGGTTTAGCTGCTCATTTACCCAAATCACTGATATTTTTAAGATGAGATATACATACTCTTATAGACAGGAAAAATCAAATTGTCATGGACATCAGCCTATCGTTCTCAAAGTCACAATTTAAAGCCTTAAGCTATGAGACTATACTCTCTAAAAATTGTTTACATTTTCATACAACCACATACTTATACTTTTGCTGAGACTTTGATTCTAAACTTTGTTCCTAAGCACCAAGAATTAAAAGGAGTTCCTGCATGGTCATTGGTGAATAGCTTTACGTATACGAATAATGCAAGAAGAGGAACCATTGCTCTGTTCATCTCATGCTTCCACTAGCCAATTGCTGGTGTTAGCTGTCACTTCTAAGGACCACAAGATCAGCAAGGATCATGTACTCAGGACTTCCTGACTAATGCCATGGAGAATCTGGACATTTAGTATAATGTACTTTGAAATAATAGGAAGTTTCTGTTTGGTAACAGCTTGAGTTTGAAACTTTTTTTTTTTTTAATGAAGTTTATTGAGATGTATCTCAGGAGCTGTCTTCTTGGATGACCGAAAATGTCCTGGGTCACAGAGACAAAAATTTATTTTAATATATCACAGACATTTGCTGATACTTTGGTGCCATGGCTCATAATGAGCAGCTGTTTGCAATAGCAGTGTCTGCAATCCTAATGGGCTCTTATAGGGTTTCAGAGCTCATTGTCAAGTGGGTATTTGTGAGTATGGATATTAAAATATAAGACTTACCTGCCTTTAAAACTTTCGAAAAAAATAATTTTCTTCATCCTTGACAAAACAGTGGGCTTGCCAACAGTAAGTATGGATTTATTTTTGAACAAGTACAATGGAGATGTGCAGGCTGGCTCTTCCAACATTATGTTAGTAGGAGAAGATTCTTTGTATGTTTAGACCAATTGTCCCAGTCCCTACACCATTATTAGTCTGCATGTATAGAAAGCCCTTAGAAGAGTGAATGTGGTAAAATCAAAAGAGGAAAGGCTCTAGAGGAAGAAACAGCTCTGTTTGAATTCCAGCTTTATGCCTAGTAACACTGGAATCCATGAACAAATTACCAATGGGCTCAACATCCCAGTATAAAGGAATAATGACAGTAATGCCTTATAGGATGGTTTCTGGGATAAGAAGACTATATTTTTAAAAGGCTGTCACATCAAGGTCCTCAAAACAATATATATCAATGTTATTTTATTAAGGGCCATAACTTGTGGATCCCAGCTTTTCTGAAGCAGTTCAAGTAAGGAAATGGTTCATAAAAATATAAAAATCATTCCTTTCCTCAGACCAATAACTCTTTCTCTTAAGTAGTTATATGATATCCTATGACAGATTCTGGATGGGTTATTTAATTTTCTTTAGGTAACCAGTTTTGTGATATGAAATAGAAACAAATGCCATTTTTATTCAAGATTCTTTTATAAATAAATACCCCATTAGTTTCCTTTAAATGATATACCATTTTACGCAATTCAATAGCTATCCATTGAGTGTCATCTCATCACACCCTATGTCCGTGGTTAACAAGACAAACATTTTCCTTGCCCTTGTGGAACCTACAGTTTAGTGGAGTTTATATAAATAAATTATCAGGTAATTAAAAATGCCATGATACATGATGCATTAGAGAATATAGAATACCCAGGCCTAGGTAGGTCACAGGGAAATCATTAAGTAAGGCTAGGTACAGAAGTCTAAATGATAACAACTGGACTCAGAAGATCTGTAAGGTCTGTTCACAACATGGCTCTCCAGGTTATTCATTTTTTTGCTATATTAGGGTTCATAGGAGGAACAGAATGCACAGGAAGTATAATTATAAAAGGAGGACTTATTAGGTTGGCTTACACAACCAGAAGCTGGATAGTTCACAATGGCAATCTGTAGGCTGGAAAGCTGGAAGAACCAGTAGCTGCTCAGTCCAAGATGCTAAAGCCTCAGAACAAGAGGGATCAATGGTGTGACCCTACTCCAAGATCAAAGACTTCTGGAGAATTTGCTTTAGAAGAGTGAAGAAGTGAGATATACTCAGATGATTGCAGCAAAAATCAAGAACTGGTTGAAGACATTGTAAAAGCTATCTAGACTAAGCCCCAGTCCAACATCATTCTAAATGGAGAAAAATTAAAAGCATTTCCTCTAAAAATTGGAAGGAGACAGGAATGCTCTCTTTCACCACTTCTATTTAACATAGTTCTTGAAACACTGGCCAGAGCAATTAGACAGACAAAAGAAATTAAAGGGACACACATAGGAAAAGAAGAACTCAAAATTTTCAATATTTTCCAATTATATGATTCAATACCTAGAAGATCCAAAAAAAAAAAAAAAATTCCACCAGAAAACTTCTAGAACTAGTATATAAATTTAGCAAAGTAGCAGGATACAAAATAAACACACACAAATCAAAGGCATTTCTGTATATAAGGGATGAATCCTTTGAAAGGGAAACAAGGACAACTATCGAATTTATGATAGCCTCAAAAAAAATTCTTGGGAATCAACCTAACAAAAGAGGTAAAAAACCTCTACAATGAAAACTACAGAACACTTAAGAAATAAATTTAAAAAGACCTTAGAATATGGGAAGATCTCACTTGTTCTTAGATATGCAGAATTAATATTGTCAGAATGACCATACTACCAAAAGCACTATACAGATTTAATGCAATTCCAATAAAAATCCCAATAACACCCCTCATAGAAATAGAAAAAGCAATCATGAAATTCATCTGGAAAAATAAGAGACCCAGAATAGCTAAAGCAATCCTTAGCAGGAAGAGTGAAGCAAGTGGCACCACTATACCAGACCTTAAACTATACTACAGAGCAATAGTAACAAAAACAGCATGATATTGGCACCAAAACAGACTAGTAGACCAATGGTACAGAATAAAGGACACAGAGACTAACCCACATAATTACAGTTATCTTATATTAGACAAAGAAACCAAAAACATACATTGGAGAAAAGATAACCTCTTCAACAAATGGTGCCGATGAAACTGAAAATCTATATGCAACAAAATAAAATTAAACCCCTCTCTCTCTCACCATATAAAAAATTCAACTCAAAGTGGATCAAGGACCTAGGAATTAAACCAGAGACTCTGCATCTAGTAGAAGAAAAAGTAGGCCCCAATCATCATCATATCAGATTAGGCACCAAGTTCCTTAAAAAGACACCTATAGCTCAAGAATTAAAATCAAGAATTAATAAATGTGATGGATTCAAACTAAAAGCAAAAAGAAACAATCAGTAAGGTGAATAGAGAGCCTACAGCTTGGGAGCAAATTTTTACCACTTGCACATCAGATAGAGCACTAATCTATAAAGAACTCAAAAAGCTAAACACCAAAATAACAAATAACCCAATCAATAAATGAGCCAAGGACCTGAACAGACACTTCTCAGAAGATGATACATAATCAATCAACAAATATATGAAAAAATGTTCAACATCTCTAGCTATTAGAGAAATGCAAATCAAAACTACTCTAAGATTTCATCTCACTCCAGTCAGAATGGCAGCTATTATGAAGACAAAGAACAATAAGTGTTGGTGAGGATGTGTGGGGAAAGGCACATTCATACATTGCTAGTGGGACTGCAAAATAGTGCAGCCAATATGGAAAGAAGTATGGAGATTCTTTGGAAAACTGGGAATGAAACCACCATTTGACCTAGCTATCCCACTCCTTGATCTATACCCAAAGAACTTAAAAACAACAAACTACAGGGACACAGCCACATCAATGCTTATTGCAGCACAATTCACAATAGCTGAACTGTGGAACCAACCTAGATGCCCATTAGTACATGAATTGATAAAGAAAATGTGGTATATATACACAATGTAATATTACTCATCAACAAAACATAATAAAATCATGACATTTGCAGGATGGAGTTGGAGAATATAATGCTAAGTGAAGTTAGCCAATCCCATAAAACCAAATGCCCTATGTTTTCTCTGATATAAGAAGGCTGATTCATAGTGGGGTTGGGAGGGGAAGCTTGGGAAGAATAGAGGAACTATAGATAGGGCAAAGGGGAGGGAGGGGAAAATAGGGGGCAAGGGGTGTAAAAATGATGGTGGAATGAGATGTATATCATTATCCTATGTATGTGTATAAAGACACAAATGGTATGAATATACTTTGTATACAACCAGATATGAAAAATTGTGTTCTATATGTGTAATATGAACTGTAATGTGTTCTGCTGCCATATATAACAAATTAGAATAAAAAAATAAAATTAAAAAAAGAACCAGTTGAAGAATTGAGCTTGTATCTGCTATTGCTTCCTTGTTCTTACAACTTTTATTCCATCCAAGCCAACATCCTATTGGTTGGTGCTGTCCATGCTTAGGGATAATTTCCATTTCAGTTGGCTATCCCACACGTCAATCATTCCTAGACACACCCTCATCAACACACCCATTCTCCCCTTAATACTTGGTATCTCTTAATCCAATCAAGTTGACAATTCAAATTAATCATTACACTTGGCATTCAACCCTCTCTTTCTATTCCTTCCATGGGCTCACTCATCTGAATATCTTATGTCACATTCCTGGGATATATTTGCAGGAAATTTGATGAAACAGGAGAAGATCATATTGAGCGAAATAAACCAAACTCAAACAGACAAGTATCACATGTTCTCTATCATATATGCAACTTAGGGAAATAAAGATGACTTAGAACTAGAAAAGGAGGCCTGTTAGATAAAGAAAACAGAATCAGGGGAAGGAAAAAGAAAGGAAAGAGAAGCTAACAGGGAGTATGATAGGATCAAGGTATGTTCCATGCATATACAAAATTGTCACAATGAAACTCATTATTTTGTACAGTTCAGATGCACAAATAATTATAATAAAAATAAAAAACAAAATCACTTTAGGAGGCAAAACAGCTATAACATCTATAGTATATTTAGTTTTCTGTAAGTGTCTCAGTAGCATCATTACACATGATTGTAATGAGTTTGTTTTGGGGATCTACACAGCAATAAGAAATTGAAACTGTCAGTAGTACTCATTGGATGCACAGAACCCAGTCTTGAGTAACACCTTCATATGATGATTGCCAGATTGCACCTATCAATCTCTCATCTATATCTGATAATCTCATGCAAATAGAGGCAAATCTACTGAAAAGAAGATGTAGTACTGGACCTTAATATCTCCTGAACTTGTTAAAAATAAAGAGTTGTACAGCAAATATTTGTTCCATGTACTTCATCTTGGTATGGAGCTTTACAATTCCCACCAGTTCAACAAATACCTTCTAATAATTTACTGTTCCAGGCCTGGAGATCACTGACAATCAAGAAAGATATGATTCCTTCTCTCAAGGTCAAGTAGGAGGAATACATAACTGCAACAAAATCATACTGCATTGTAAGTGCTCTTGTAGACTGGTACACAGTGTAGTGGGAGCCAGTGACATTCTTCCTTTAATAAGTAGTCCAAATGACCTAGAATTTTACAGCGTGGACAGACAGACAAGGTCTGAGTGTTGCCTGAATGTTTTCCAGCTTTGCAATCATGGGCATATCACTCAACCCCTCTGTGTTTTGTTTTTTTTCTCTATAAAATAGAAATTAAGAAATGCCTGCATCATAGGATGAAAGTGAGGAATAAATGAAAGATTACACAAACAGCATATAACATGGGGCATGACCCACAGAGAGTGCTCAATGAATGTTGACTAATTTAGATTTTATTATTTATAATCCAGACATTTATTATTCACACAATCACACCAAACAGCTTTCAGGTTCTTAACATGCTTTGTTTGCCTGCTAGGTTCACAGTGCTTTTTCTACTTTAGTTGCCATTTCTAACTCTATATATATTAAAAATCCTACCTATCCACATTAGTATCCTGTGGCTGCTGTAATAAATTCCTCAAGCTGAGTATCTTAAAACCAATAAGAATTTATTTTCTTAATTCTGGAAGCCAGAAGCATGACATCCAGATATTCACAGAACTGCATTCCTAGTGAAGCGTCCAAAATAAAACTTGTTTTTGCCTTTTCCAGTTTATTGCCACATTTCATGACTTATATCCTTGTCTCTCCAATGTCTACCTCTGTAGCCACAGTCCCTATGCTCTGTTATTAAATATCTCTCTGTTTCATTCTTATAAATATGCTTTAGAGTTAGTAGGGCCTACCATACTAATCCAGGACAATCTCTTTCTCTCAGTATCTTTCACTTAATCGCATCTTTTTTTCATAGTAAGTAATATCTACTCTTTAATTATTTAAGGTAATATTGATATGTCCATGTGTGAATCCCTGGATCCTCTCTTTTGGAACCACCATTCAGTCCACAAAACTATCCCTTAAGAACCAAATAAATGCCACTTCCAGTGGTGAAGTGTTCCCTTGTAACCTCCAGCTCACAGCAGTTTTCTGGCAACCTGAGGCTCCATAGTACTTTAACTTTACATTTCTTAACAACTTATTATTCTGCAACTTTTTGAAACAGTAGTTTTTTCTGAAATTCATTTTCCTTGCCAAACTGTCTCTTGAAAAGATAGCTAAACAAAAAGAATTTTAAACTTCTATCCAAACTGAAGATGGTATATTTCTTCAAGTAGTTTCACTTTATGGACCATAAAGTTTCTACCTTGTATGGCTATGATGGCTACCACACTCTTCAGCATATACAGGAATCTTCATTTAATGGATGGATTGCAAGGTAGAAGAATGCAAGTATTTTTGATGTCTTACACCCTTTCTAAAAGCAGTTTTGCTTATTGAGCAATTAGAAGCAAATATATTTTCCCAAAATATTGAAAGAGTGGTTCAGTTAAGAAACAGTTAAACAGAATAGATTTCTAACATTAGAGTGTCATCTTTAGAAATGTGGAATCATTTCTCCACTTATCCTCCAGAGCAGGGATAATTCACTGGTACAGAATTTTCTCTTCATGTCATGGAAGGTGGAAGACACACATTCTTTCTCCCAGTGGCTAGAGTCTGTTTTCCTTCTTGTACATTACCAAATAATACTCTAATCATTAGCTTAAACTAAGAGAAGGCTACTTAGTAGTCAGCTGGACACAACCAGATGAGGAAATCTGCCATACTACCCTGCCAGCTTCTAATTTTCTATGATCATGCTGAAGCCTGGAAGGTAAACTATAGTTACAAAGTATTGCTATAAAGGTGTCCTTGGCTGGTCCACCATTTCATAAAGTGTAAGTAGTGATTGATTTGACAGATGAAGCCACCAGCCAATTGAAGCCTGATATAAAATTGTGTACAGTTCTGCCATTAGACTTAGGCTGCTCTCTAACTTGGCCTTTGGACTAAAGAATCTAAATAAACATGGGATTACGGTATAGTGGTCCAGCTTCATTTTCACTCCATCAGTCTCTTTAGTTAAAACTAAGTACACTGATCCATACCTATATTCTGACCCATACTTCCTGACAGCTGAGGGATTATCTGAAAATTTCCCAGTCTTTGAGTTTGACCTTTTAGACATGTTGAACTTCCAGAGGGAACGTGGAGGTAGCAAAGAAGGAAGCCTCACTCAAACTCAAGGAGGAGGTCATAGACCTCTGGGAGCTTGAAATTAGAGCATATTACTAGGAATATCAGGAAAGGGGGCAGGAATAACCAAAATACAAAAAGAGTTTGGTTTTCCTCTAGGACACAGGTGCCTATCCATGAAGATGCCAGAGCCCATGAAAGAGCTGCCGCATTATCTCCAGCCTCCCCTCACAGCTGTAGACAGGATGCACAACACCTCTCCCTGTGCTGTTTCATTGTTGTTTTTCAATATGTCATGTGTTGGTCCCTACTATACTATATGATTTAATATGTTTTTAATCAGCTTTTTCACTGCTGTGACTAAAGGACCCAACCAGAACAACAGTAAAAGAGGAAAAGTTTATTTGGGGACTCACTATATCAGAGTTCTCAGTCCATAGAGAGCAGGCTTCATTTCTTGGGGCTTGAGGTGAGGCAAAACATCTTGTCAGAGGGTGTGGCAGAGGAAAGCAGCTCACATGATGATCAGAAATCAGAGAAACTCTGCTCACCAGATTCAAGTATATACCCTATAGCCACACCCCCAATGAACCACTTCCTCCAGCCACACCCCATTTGCCTCTAGTTACCACTCATTTAATCCCATCTGAGATTAATTCAATGATTAGGTTCAGGCCATAACCCAATAATTTATCCTCCAAATCATTTTGCACTGTCTCACACATGAGCTTTTGGAGGACACCTCATATCCAAACCATAATAATATGAAACCATTTTTTTTCCTAAACTTGAGGTATTTAGAAACAAGTGAATGCAAACAAAAAGAAATAGAAGTAACACAAATATATTTCCAAATATTAAAATATAAACAAACTAACTAAAGAAAAGCTGGATCAATTTTGCAGAAAAAAGAAATGCCTTGGTTCAAAAGTACAGGGATATAGTTCAACTTTACCACTAAATGTGGGTCCTTAAATAAATCACGCTTGTTCCCCATTATTTATGTCTTCTTTCCTCTTTTAACAAATATTTTTAAGTGTTTGCTATGTGCCAGGAACTTGACTAAAAAACATCCTAAAATTTCACTTTTTCTGGAGATCTCCCTGTGTACCAGGAAAGATACTGGGTCTTCTGGAAGAAATATATCATTTGACAACATAACAGCTTAAGTAAACCAGTGCTACAACCACCCAATTTTACAGATGGGGAAGTTAGTATTAAAAAGTTTTAGTGGTAAGCTGTGAAACCCTAATTTAAATTAGACTCTTAAGCTCCAGGATCCTGATACTAATACAATTGACTACTTGCCAGGAGCCTAGATATAGACCATTGCTACCCTGATTAATATAATAATTAGGAAAAAAAATATGAGAAAAGCAATGCAAAAGAGCAGATTTTCAAAAGCATATTTTGTTAACTTGAAAGAAGAGAGATTAGTAACAAGACATAGTGAAAAAAATGAAGGAGGAAAAAGAAAACTTGCGAAGATGATATTGTCTGAGAATCTAATTATAAATTCCACTCTAGAATGTTAAATATTCCTTCCATATGCATAGTGATTGCCCATTTATTACTTAGGTCTATGCACAACCCCAGGACCAGCAGGAAACATGAAATATTCTTGATTATATCACATCCCTGAATGAGCAACATAGTCATAAGAACACATCACTAAAATTGTACTCTGGCCTTGAAAGGAAAGGATGAAATGTTTGACAGTGTTGCTTTAAATATGTGACAGGTGTATGTTCAAGGTTTGCATCAGAATATTTGTACTTTTCATTGGGAACAGATGGGCATCAGTTTACTATGAAAATGAACCCAGTCATAGCAGCCAACAATAAAGAGTGGAAAGAAAAGAAGCTAAGTCCCACTGAAGCACAGGGGATGGTGGGCAGTAGGGCTAAGGGAAAGCTGCATTCATTGTCCACATTTCTCTCTCCAACCTGTTTGTTGAAAATGTAAAGTTAGTTTTAATGCACAAAGCAGAAATGTTCTTTCTTTTAAATAAAATCCCTCATTAAGGCCCATATGAACCTTACCTCCACACTGCGGCCTTCTCTGTTTAAAGTGCTTTGTGCATTCCATTAAAGCACTTATATCAATCATTGCATTTAATTCTACATTTACAACTGGCCTCCCCAGATGGATTCTGAACCCCTGACACACGGATGCCATAGTAAAAAGAATATGTGTGTTGAAGCAGAAGAATCATCCAAGGTCGGAACTCCAAAGTGGTAGAGCTAAGTTAATTAACCTTTTGAGCCTTCTTTTCCTCATTTGCCAATTGAAAATGATAATAATGTCTACTTATTAGTGTTCATCTGAGGAGGGATTAAGAGAATGCATGGAAAATGTTCACACAATCCTCATCACTCAACACAGTTGAAATCAGAAATTGTTTTTCAGTGTTCTCATGCCACTAATGCCAAGTACCACAGGTTATATGTGCCAAATTAAAATACTGGTTATTAACTAGAAAAATATCATTTTTCCATGGCTGATTGATCAATATAAGAAAACTACACAAAACCCACCAAAAATTATTATCTGTGCAAAACAAATTGAGAATTCATGAAAACAATCCTAAAAGTTTTCCCATGTCTTAGTGGTACTGTTGTCTGTGTCAAGGACACTGAATATGAATCCAGATCATCTCTTCAAACCTGCAATGCACTCAAAACAATCTTTCTCCACCCCCAGAGTCTCTAATTAAGGTCAGCACTCAGTAGCTAGTGCCTCAGGCTCTAGACTGCTCTGGAGTAGCCCTGTGACATTAAGCAAATTATTCAGTTTCTACATATCTAAAGGACTAATAATAAAACTACTTTATAAGAATCTCATAAGGATTAAATTTGAAAATATGAATAAAGTAACTCTGTAAAATATACTATAAATGTAAATTTTTTCCCTCCTTCTCACCTTCTTCACACTTCTCATAAGCTGTCTTGATTAAAAAAGACTAGAATGATAGATTCAGCCACATCAAGGTGTCAATAACTAGATCCAAAATTTTTTCTCTTCTGGTCTCAGCCTTTTTGGTTCACGTTTTCCCACAGCTGGGACCACTTAATTCTCACATGCAGGTTCCGACCTGCTCTAGCCTGTGAGAGTGCTCCTCTTTCATGCCCTGCTTTCTGTCCAATATAGGAGAGAGGATGTGGGGGAGAAAATAAACCACTCACAAATCCACCTATCCATCTACTCATGCCATCACTTAGAAAATATTTAATGAACAGAACATGTGCCAGGCTCTGAGCTAAGTGCTAGAGACACAAAGACAAAAGAAAGCAAAATAAAATAAATAGACATAATAATTGGTCTATGCCCTCAAGTTGCTCACAATTTAGTTAGGAGGCAGAAACCTAAACAGATCCCTGCAATGAGGCAAGATGAATGCAAGGCAAGAGGCAGGCATAAGCCATGACAGGGAGATGCTGGATCTGTGCCTGTGTCATAAAAAGAAAGAAGAGCTCATCAGTCTCCATATCAAATGCCAGCTCTGGTTTCTGAACTCCATCTCATTAATTTTCCTGGCACGCCATGGCCTCTAGGACAGGAGTCCTCATTTGCTGTAGTCAACTGGTCTCCCAGAAATCCAAGTCCTCTTCTCATTTTGAAGCCAATTATTAAGGACTACAGCATGTTAGCAGACTACTTGATGTCCTTAGTGTTACCTTGATTTCTGCCTCCCCAGGTGACCTATGAAACTGTTGGACTGATGGGTGGTCTCTGCAGCTATCTCTGAGTTCCTTGGAACTGCATGCATGGTCTCCTGCCAGATTAGAATTTCTTTTAGAATAAGTCCCATTCATCCTCCCCACCTCCCTCCAGTCACATTTCAACACCTGATCCTTGTGCATGCTGAAGTCTGAGGAGTACCCATCAAGAAGGTTAAGTGGCACATCTACTTTTAAGTGGGGGACAAAAGCTCTTTAATATTTTTTTCCTGGCTTTTATTTTGCTGTACTGGTGGTAGATGGAATTCGGATCAATAATTCCTGACCACTGCTGTGTACCAGACACTGATAGACACTAGGGATATAATGAAGAGAAGAGGTATAGCTTGTAGGACTCCCTGGAATCATATCAATGAACCATACCCTAAAATATCTCTTCACAAACTCTATATGTGGAGGGAATGCTTTTCTGTAGTGTCTTCTGGTTTTAAAAAATGCTTGTTCACAGAAGTCTCAGTCAGTATCTGAAAGTAATAAAATTAAATTATTGCCAATAGTTGGGCAGATTACTTTCCTTTCTTAATTAGCTCTGACTCAAATTTTCTTCAGAGAGACATACATACAACATAATTACTTTTTAATATTTTTTAAGAATCGTGGTCATAGTTAAAAGTAAAAACACAATTCCCGGTGCTATGTTACCTGCAAATGTGAATTAAAGACCATTTCTACCCTAAGTAGCCCACAGTACAGAAAGAAAACACAGTATACAGTTATGAGAAAATATGTTTTAGAGTGCTATATGTTTAAGTGATTGGTTGATTCTATATCTTAAAGAAGATTTTACATATGCCTAGGATGTAACCTGTAAAAATGAGTTTCACACCATCCAAATTATTAGATCAACAATGCTATGGGCATATTTCAATAACAAAGCATCTTTAAAGAGAAGAGCACTGTAAGACATCCACATATCAGTTGTAAAAGAGAGAATCATGCAGATACATAGTAAGTACTTCTTTTTATATATATATATATAAACTTTGGCTGAGCATTATGCTATAATTCTTAAACATAAGAATTATAAATAACTTTCACAACTTCCCTATAAATTCGACTTTACTATTTTTCTCAGTTTTCAAATGCTGAAACAATTTCAGAGATAATTCTTAATTTGCTAGATCAAGGGCCAGGGAATGACAAAACTGTCATATTAACACAAGTCTCTCACTCCACACCCCAAATCATGCCTGCTTTCTTATTCCACCTTAATTAACCTTTTTTTTTTCTCCTCTGAGTTTTGTCTTCTGTTTAGTTTTCATTTGGGTCTGTTTGGTTTTGGGTAGGATTTTTCTGAGTCCTACACAGTCACATTGATTGCATCCTTACTCATGCCAGGCGCTCCTCTAGGGATATTGATGGAAACGCCTCCACCCCTAGAGAACTTTAATCTATAAAACCTCTTCCTGCATCCTGTGATTAAAAACATGATCCTGTTCATCATAACATGTTCCATAGCCTGCCTTTCCCTTAATATATTACACACATAGGGAATATGTACTTATACCAAACACTCAGGCTTTTGATCTCAGGGGACACAGTCTACTAGTGAGGAAAAAAGATTTCAAGAAAGCACAATATTATTACAATGATGGAGAAATGAAGGGGGTGTTATGCAAACTCAGTTGAATGAGAGAGGTCAGAGAAGGCCTCATGTAAGAGGAGGCACCTGCCCAGAACCCAGAAAGTTGAGTAGAAACAAGGCAACTATAGGATAGATTGTAAGAACATTCCAGGTGGAAAGATGTTTCTGCTTGAAATTGAAAGGAAGCACAACCTCACTTAGATCAACATGAATTTTCCTCATTACACAAACATCAAGCATGAGATTAAGCTAGAACACTGGTGTTAGCATTAAGCAGATCTGATTTCAGTATTGGCACCCTGGGAAACTCAATGCCCCCACCTACAAAATGGTATAATATCTATTGTGGGGAATGAAAGAAATGATGTAGATCCACAGGGTTTAACAAAGGTGAGCATTATTCTTGTTGCTATTAGCACATCTATAGTACAAGATGACAGGTAGACCTGTCCAATTACCCTCTGATTGGTTTCAAGTCGTAAAATACTATTGCAGAATCCACCCCATAGTCTCTGAGGAGGATATGGATCAGCGCTGTTTATGGTATGAGCCATAATTCTCCTGTGATCAGGCCAGACACATCTATGAACAACACATAAGGAGAAAGCAGCAAAAACATCCACTTTTGCTTTGTTTTCTAAGAATGGTAATGGCTTCAGCTTCCTTCCTTCCTCTCAGTGAGCTCGAGCAGAACAAAAGCAGAATTTATTTCATTGTACTGCCAACACTTCATTTAATTTCCCTGGAATAATTCTCAGGGTGTATCCTTAGCTTTTTCTTATTTGTCAGTCCTTTCCCAGTGCAGCTTAGGAGATCTTAGAGGAGATGTGCTGAATCAATATTTGAGCTTTATGTGGGTCCAGGAAAAGCTCTGAATACACAGCACTGAGCTGCAGGGGCCCAAAGCTGCCTGAAAGCTGTCCTGTCCAATTGTGTTAGCTTCTGACCTGGTGGTAAGGCCTGAGCTGCAAAGCCTACTTCTCTGTGTTTTTCCCAAAGGAGTTTCAGACAAGTAGCTTTTAGAGGTTGTGAAATGGACATTCTCTGCTATCATCCCCTTGCCCCAAGGAGACCTGGAATTGTCTTTTTAGTCACCAGCTCTGAAATAGGAGTCAGTGGGCCTGAGGTCTATCTAGTGTTCTCTTTGCTGTGACTATAAGCAACTTGTTGACTTCTGTGGTGTCTGTTTCCCTTTAAAATATGGTCTGATTGAGCTAGTCAGTCTCCAAAGTTCCTTCTATTTCTATATTGTTTAGGAAAACCAGCATGCGCTTCTCCAGTATTTTAATAGCAGGACATTCATTCATTTAGTCATTCAGTAAAAATTTATTGCAGTTTACTCACGCTGGCCACTCTGCAGGTACAGAAATCAAAGATGCTTTCTGAAAACAAAACTGTTTCATGCTCTTTGCACTCTTAGGGTCTTGCAGGAGACACAGACAACATAAGCACATTATGGCAGATGTCATGAGTCTTAATTAAAGGCAAGGGGCAACTCCTGTCTGCCCTCTCAACACAATTCAGGCTTCAAGAGTTGGGTACAAAAATGAGCATTGCATTTAAAGGCTCATGAAAATAAAGCTGAAAATGTTTTGATGTGAGCACCCCCAGGAAACCCATTGAGAAGCTAAGGAGACTGGACCACATACAGAATCAAGGACCTATGACCAAGAAAAAGAAGACTTGGGGTAAGGGAGTGGAATTTACATATATATATATTTTTTTCTACAAATAATAGAAGGGTCATCATATGAAAGAAAATTTAAATGTGTTCTAGTTTCATGAGATAAAATTATGACCAGTGACTGGAAGTTGTAAGAAAATAGATTTTGGCTCAATATAAAACAAAAAAGCTCACAATTATATATACAACAGAATAGGATGCTCGGGAGGTAGTGAATTCCATCACTTGAAGAGTTGAGTGGAAGGATGAGAGGACTGGAAGAGCATATTTATCTGTAGTGAATACCTAGACAATCCATGTTCAATGTGTGAGCAAGGAATGGCTAAAAAAATCTATGTATCCCAGATCACATATTTATAGGGCAACAAAAATTATCTGTAAGATTCCCTCTTTCTGAGAATCTAGAATTTTATGGATCTATGATTCTACTAGATGTTTGTAGGCCAAACCGAGTAATTTGAAGAGCCTACAAAAGGTTCCTATCATAAGAGAACTTTTCCACAGGCAAAGACCTCACTATCTGAATGTATGTGATGGGAAATGAAAATTATGTCATAGAATGTCTTTCATAGAGGTTAAGAGATAATATGTAGGAAATACCTAACACTATAAGAATGAATGAGATGATTCATGCCAGGTACTTAGCATAATACCTGATAGGTATGCACTGCAGCTTGGGCAATAAGAGTTGATGATTTTATTCTCTAAAGTCCTCTTAAGATGAAAAGCACATTAACACCAACCTGGCTTGAATCAACTGGACTTGAGCTACCTATCTGAACACTTCCAGACAAGAGAACTATCCACACTATTAGACCCAAATGAAAATTCCAGGAGCTTGTGCTTGTATGAGAGAAATAAGAAAAATACAGATAAGTTACCCCAGCATTTTTCAAATCTTGAGTGGACTGAATCAACTAGTTATAATCCAAAAATGTCTCTCAAACCTCATTCTTCTCTTTTTTGTGGTGCCACTCCCCTTAGGACATATAAAAAAAATGCAGGTGAAAGCAATAAAGTAGGAGTCAGAGAGAGGCAGTAGGATCAAAACTAAATGCAGAAACCTGAGGTGAGTTGCCGGGAGGTGGGAATAGAGCTGTAGACATTATAAACATATCCTTGCTGAGGAAGGACAGAGGAAGAGAGCTGGCTCAAACTATTATCAGACCTACCCTTCAGCACCCCTTGCTATTTCAGTCCATTCTCCACACCAGAATGGTTCTCCAAGAAAACAAAGGTGTTTATGCCTACTTAGTAACTTAAGTGGGGACTGGGGATGTGGCTTATGGTAGAGCTCTAGCTTGACACATGTGTTTGAGGCCCTGAGTGTTTGATTCTCAGCACTGAAAAAATAAAAAATAAAAATAAAACAAGAAAAGAAAAACTACTTCAGTGTGCTTACCAAGATTACAAGATGTAGTCCAAGTGCCTTGGTTTGGACAAGACCAGGTCCACCTCCTAGACTTCACCCACCCTCTTCAATACTGTCATCTGGTACTTGTGTCATCTGTCACCATCCCCAGAATTTTCTGTACTACTGCTTTTACATGTGCCAGTCTGTGCACTGAAAACCATGTTCCTTCCCCATTGATCTTCCTTCCCATGGTAAACCCACAAATCCACCTCCCTCCTTAAGTCTTCTTTCATTAGTATATCACTATCACACTTAGGAAGCCATTCTCCGATATCTCCACCGAATGACCCCAATGCCCAATCTCAAAAGGCTTCATTTTTCCCAGAGCACTTTTCTTCACATCTTTAAAACATTTTTAGAACGAGTGAAGTCAAAGACTTAGTCCCCAGGTAAATAGTAAAGTCTTCAGATAGGAGCATTTATCATCACATCCCAAGTGTCTGGCACCTAGTAGTCACACTGTTGATATTTGCAAAAGAATGACAGAACAACCATTTAACCTGAACCCCTCAGAAGCAAAGCTCTTTATAAACAAAATGTGAGTGCCTGCATACCTGCCATAATTCATAATCTCTCTTATTTGTGCCTTCCCTTTTCTCTACCTTTTTTATGTTCTTTATACATGTGTAGGTTTATTCCAACCACACCAGGTACTTATTCATCTCTTTTTATTTAATTTCTCCCTCCATAGATCTGCTGTGTGTGTGGACATCTCAGCTATAGTGCCTCATGTTCATAAATACCTGTGGATGGTTTTACTGTGCAGACGCCTTCAAAATTTTAATGGAAACTGTTTAAGGAACCTGCTTGATAAGCTGCATCACTGGCTCACACTCAAAAGGGACAGAGATGTGTCAGTCAATAACAACATATAATGCATTCAAATACAGATTAAAACACCTAAAAGTAAAATAAACTTCATTTAGACTTAATAAAATTTAGTGCATCTTCTAGAGTGCAAAATATTTTCAAAGGTGGACACCTTCAGAAAGAGCTTCTCTGACAGGACAATGTCCCTCTGGAGGTTTGCTGTTGGGATACAGGATCCGTTGTGACTTTGTTCTCATCATTTCATGATTTAATGTGCTTAAACTGACAGCTTTATTTCTGGATTTTTCAAACAGGCAGCAACATTTCCACAAAGGGAGGAAAAGGCACAGACACATCTGAGGCCTGAAGGAGAGCTTGGGGCTCCAGCACGTCGCCTGCTAATTGCAAGCTCATGTTAATGAGAGAAGCAGGGCAGACACTGGGGTGGGTGGAAGAAAGGGGTGCTTGTACACCATTCAGAGCAGCCTTGCTATCACCTCATTGCGAAGGGGAGCTGTCGCTGGCTTCCTTTAACACACAGCCCGGATGAGCTGACATGTGGATTCCCTATTAACTGTTGCTGCCTGTGATTTCTATGATTTAAGAGAGGAGCTGACTATGTTTTTCACCACATTAATAGCAATGAAACATATGATGAAGTGCCATGCTCTTTCCAGGACCAGCTGCACTTCTAGCCAGACCCTGCAGATTGAGAGCCCTCTAGGCTTCATATTATTCCAACAATGCCCCTCCCTATGGTCAACCAGTGTTGCATTGTAGTGGCTTTGGGCTGCCTGGAAGCACAGAGTCCTACCTGTTTCCACACTGGTGCCTGGGTAGAGAGATAAGTACAGGCTCCACAAGCCACTAGTGGATTTTGCAGGAAGATAGAACTATTGCAATTCCTTGCCTCACTGACTATTTTTCTCCTTGATGTTAGTTTGTTCAGGAAGCTTTGTGGATATGGTAGCTTCTTCATATCACTTCTGAGACTTCAGAAGAATATGATTGCAGTTTTTAGAAAAATCCAAGGCTTATATTAGATATGTCAGTAGCACACCCATGCATAACATTAGTCCAGTGAAAAAGAGAGAAAAGATTAGAAAAGATTTTTGCAGAATTGTGGTTTTTCCAAATTTCCTCTTATTTCTGGTGAATAATCATTCCTTTGGACTCCTGCTTGTTGCCATGAATGAGTCCTATGGGAGATTTCTTCCCCCCACCTGGCTAATTTTTTTTCTTTAGTTTTTTTTTTTTGTTTGTTTTTAATGAGGTGGACAACTATGTACACTCGTGTATGTGAGTGTAAGCACACATATACCAGCATGACCTTCTGTGTATATGTATTTCTTTATCAGTGCCAGAAAATTCAAAATATTTCCAAAAGGCTGTATCACTTTCCCCAGCACATTTCTATGGTCTGGAATTACATGGTAGTACCCTGTATTTCAGTGCCCACAGCCTGGGTGTAACCGTGAGGGTTACTCAGACATTCAACATTTGTCACCCACAGACAAGTTTACTGTTGTGTTATGCTTATCACTGTAAATCCTGAATAAAGACAGGAGTGTCTACACAGTTCAGTCCATATTTCTTGAACTTTTGGTTCCACATTAATGTGAAAAATCAGTATAACATTTCTATGGAAAGGTGGTATTAGTTTTTTTGTTTTATTCTAATGAAATATTACAAACTGAATTATTTAAACAGAAATCTATTTTCTTACAGTCACGGGAACTATAAATTCAGGAGCAAAGTTTTGGCAGCTTTAATTTCCCTGAGGGCTCTCTCGCTGCTGTGCAGATGCCACCTTCTCTCTGTGTCCTCACCTGGCTGTGTGTGTGTCCCTGGCATGGGTTCCTCTTCTTAGGAGGACTCCAGTCATATTGGATTCTGAGCCACACCCCTCATTCTAAATCAGGTATCTCTTTAAAGACCTATTTCCAAATAGAGCTCACTCTGAGGTACTGGGGGTTGTAATTCAACATGAAGCTGGGGGGAACACAATTCAGCTCACAGCAATGAGTCTTTTAGTAAAAACAAAATGGTATTCAACTTGGGCAACTGGCTTCTGGCAGCTCTGTATTTTGACAATGATCTGCTTATTTAAGTCATTCTAAGGATGCCTGGTTTAGAGTAATAGTCACTGTCCTTTGTTCATAAAGAAAACAAAAGAATATATTTATATTCTATTTTGGTAAGGGGAATTTGCCAAGTGGCATTCTTTAAATGAGACCTTTGGAAAGCATTGCATGTGACTAAAATAATAAGAGATGCAGGTCTTTCCTAGAATAAAATTTAAGAAGCTCTCAGAGCCACATGTTTCTACTCACTGAAATTTCTGTTTGCTTCTTTATTCCCAAATCAACAGTGGTTATATAGAAAATAAAATTTTAAAAACTCTTTCTGCCACTTGACCAAGTATCCTTCAGACATTCAAGGTTAGATATATGCAGGATTCTTGAACAACTCACAAAGACCCCTTTGAATCCTTCATTACTCTAAGATGTTTTCCTCCACTCACTGCCTCAATAACAATACTAATTATTGTTATTAATGTTGCAATGATGAAAACAAAAGCAAAGCTGCTATTATTAAGTTACAGGCATTTTCCTAAGAGCTTTATATTTATTATCCCAATTGATTCCAATAGCAGCTCTATTTAATGAGGACCATCATTATTCCCATTAAGAGAATGAGAAAATTAGCTCAGTTCAGGACCAAGTTATGGAGTACTTGTTTTCTCATTGGTCCTGAATCTGCCCATTTCCTGACATCCAGCCCATTGGTCCTCCATCCTGTTGATTATGTGGATCTGGTGTTCATCTATCACATGGTATAATTTATGTCTGCTCAGAACTTATACCCTATTAACCCAATCCAGCCCAGAGTCTTGGCTGGCCCTCTGGGTTGGCACCACATTTACCTGCCCCATCTCCACACTCACAGATATATGGATGATAGATGTATTTCATTATCTCAGAACTAATAGCGGTGACTTGTACATTTTGCATCATTTCATGTCATCTTCCATATTATGAAATATTCTCTCACTCTGACTTATTTATTTCTTTCCATATATTTATTAGTAAATTATAGATGTACATAATTGTGAAATTTGTTGTTATATTTTTGTATAGGCACACAATAAAACAATATAATTTGGCCACTATCATTCCCCAGTATTTCCCTTTCCCTCTTTTCCTCCCTTCCCCAGGTCCCTTTCCTTTACTGTTCTTTCGATTTTCATGAGATCCCCTTCCACCACCTTTCTTTTCCTTTTTTCTCTCTAGTTTTCAGAATTTTATTGTTTTAATGCGTTTTTCTCTCACGCAATACTCCCATAGCTATAAATCAATGTTGGGCACCACAAACTGAAACATTTTCAGTTAAGGTATGCTTTCTGAGGCCTTTGTAGCATATAAGGCTGGGAGAAGAAGGAAGCAGGAGATTGTGGTTGATCAAATATATTCCCTTTAAAAAAAAAAAAACACTATATTTACTATGTTCTAGACACTTTTCTAGGTACTTATGTTAATTTAGTCCTTTCAATGACCCAAGTGCAGGTGGATATAATGCCATGTTGCAAATGAAGAAACCAAGGCACAGGAGAATTAATAACTTGCCCACGGTCCCCACTGTGGTTGGTAGAACTTGGACTGAGCCAAAACAGTGTGTCTGTGGAGCTTGTATGTTTACTACCTGATCTGTAGAAATGGCTACGACATGCTCACTACTTTTCTGCTTGGGGAACTTCATGCTTAGCAAGACATGAGAGAACTATTCTTGAATCAGAATTTATAATTTGTGTTCACAAATCTATTCAGGACCCTGGAAAATACTGGCAAATAGTACTCTTATGAGATTACAGTGTGTGTAAAATACATCTAAGCAGCAGTGAACACTAGAGAGAGATGAAGGGCCCTGCTTGTTATTGTTATAAGCACAACAATACAAAAAATAAGGCATAGGAAGTATTTCACTCTATCTTTTACCAAACTCCATGTATTTATAAAGCATTGTCTTACTTTCAATAATATATACCAAATAATTTTCTGTAAATTAAATGTTTCATATTTAAATATCTACTCAGACGTCATTATAGGGAAGAAATCAATCTAACAGTTATTTAAAACATACAAAATAGATAAATAAAAGACAGTCATCATATTATTACCTATCATTTTACATAGTGCCAAGGGGAAATACAGATCTTACTGATGGTATACATATATGTGAAAGTTTGTTATTTTCTTTCTTTACCCTTCTCTTCATGGATATTTACTGAATGAATACAATGTGCCTAGCAGCATTTTAAAAATTCAGAGAGAATTCAGAATAAATCCCTGTTTCCTCAAACATGTTTTTTTTCTACAATAAAAATAACCAACAAACAACATCAGGTGTTATCAAGAAAAAAAAAGAAGGAAAAAAAAAAACATGGTGAGGAGGTAGAAGCAGAGTGGATGGGAGGAGAACTTTCTCTGTGCCCTGAAGATCCATCCTCAATAATTGTTCACACACATTGTCCAGTCTGTGTTTTGCCAGGGGAAGGTAGGTGTTCTCTAAGCATAAAAATAGTGAGCATGTCATCATAGCCATTTCTATAGGTCAGGTGGTAAACACATAAGCTCCACAGACACACTGCTTCGGCTCAGTCCAAGTTCTATGGTGGGGACCGTGGGCAAGTTATTAATTCTTCTGTGCCTTGGTTTCTTCATCTGCAACATGGCATTATATCCATCTGCAACTGGGTCATTGCAAGGACTAAATTAATTAACATAAGCATCTACAGGAGATGGGAGGGTGGAGAAAAGGGGTATTTGTGTTTCTTTTCTCCATCTGTTCCCTGCAAGGCCAATAGGTTGGAGAATGGGCCTCAGTGCTTTGCACTCAAGACTCCTTCTCAACTTGGGTAACTCAGACCCAAGAGGAGTGGAATATAATCTCAGGTGGGGAAGTTAAGGAGTTCTTTCTGAGGCACTGGCATTTTTCCTTTGAAACAGAGGATTCCAAGCCAGAAAACAAGTACACATTTTTAGTAACCTGTTTTCTCATAGGGCCATTTGACGTCATTCAAGAAGGTTTTGGACATTTTAATTAGTTTTTTGTTGTTCCTTGTAGATTCCTAAGATGTGATCACCAGAGAAGATCCATCAGGGAAGCAAGGACAATGAGTGAGCTGGGGCATGCAACTGATCAGCAAGGAAAGGGACATTGGACATTGGCTAGAAGAGTAGCTCAAGATGGTGTGAGAATGCAGAAAAGGGAAGGAGGAACTTGTGAGCAGAAGTGCCATCCTCTCTGAGGCCCAGGGCCAAACGCTCCATGCCTAAATTTGTGGACAACAGAGAATTGCCATATAAGTGATCTGGCTAATCTGCACAGACAGCTACCTTTTGTTACCCTCACTTTAAGCTATTTTTAAATTTAATTTTCAAAAAAATGCTATTTAAAACTACAAAAATATCAAATATTTTGAAGCTATATATATTCTCCTTTAAATTCCTTTTGCTTTAGTTTCTCTTTTTCCTTAATTTTTATGGCTCGAAGAATAAAATTAATTCAACATGGTTACTCACAGAGACATTTTCCAGGTCCCACTAGGCATACTGTATACATTTATTCAAACTTGGGTCTAGAGAATAAGAATCTCAACTAAATAATTTATTATATTTGATGTAAATTCATCTAGATTGTTTTGCTTTTCTGGAAAAAAAATGCTATTCATGCTCTTAAACAGTTTGAAATATTTGTAACACCATATTTTTGGAATATCTTTATCATTTCACAACTCTGTTTAGACAAACACAAATTGGAGTTCAGTATCTCAGTGTATGACTCTGAAAATATGCTCATTTGGCAAGACTATTTAAGCCTTATGGACTTCACCTGGAGCAAAACAAATTGAACTTTCTAGGTTGAAGGAGAAAATATATTTTTCATATTACTGTTATCAGACCTGGCGTCAGGGAGCCCTTCACTTCAGAATGGGCCCTCACTCATATGACCAATCATCTCTGGTTTCTTTGAAATTTTAAAATACATGTTTTGCTGATTTCTGATATGGTAAGAGCTCTTTATTTTCCTTAAATAACCACTTTGAAAGAATGAGCTTGCAATTTTAAAACTAGCACTTATTATTTCAGACCATTCTAACATGACTCACAGATTGAAGGCTTGCCACTCACTCATTTTTTGGCTAGCATGAACAATTCCTCCAGAAAAGCTACAGAAATGTTTACACATGCTATGTTAACTGTGGGCTCTTCTGAGGATTGACTTGAAATTAAATGATTTATTCCCTTTTTTTTAAAGCTCAAATTCCTATAAATTAAGGCAAAAATAGAAATTGCATTTATAGAGTAAACTAGGGTTTACTCTAAGAACTCTGCAGCGGAAAAAAAAACTCTTTGCCACATTTCACAGTAAGTAAAATATTGTTAACAAATGTGCCAGTGTTTCTCTGGGCAGTTTATACTTCATTTGAGAATCGTCATGTAAGCAAGTAATCACAGAAAATGTGGCTCTACTTAGCTTAGACTTTAGAGCTGGAAGGGACCTTAAAAATTATTCGTGTAAACTCCTTATTTTATTGATAGGAATGCCCGGAGCTTGAGCAGAAAAGTGAGTTAGGCAAGAATGGTTTCATCACTTCTGAATTCGTACAGAGATGCCCAGAAGCTTCTCTCCCTCCTCCTGCAGTGTTCCTCTGAAATTTCAAGGAGGCTAACTGAAGTGGGCCAAATCAGCAAGAGTTACTGACAACATGGGAAATCTGCAGTGACCAGTAAAAGAGAGGAACCTATCCAGGGCAATTTTCTAAGAAATTAACATCTATACATTGTCTCACCAAACCTTAACCATACTCCGTAGTTTTTAGTCTCCTCCTGCATGTATTGAATCCTCTGCTTGACACATCAACCATAAACCAGCTTGTGCTTTGCCCTCTACAGGGCAAACAGTCACTGAACAAGACTATTCATCCACAGGAACATACAGAGGCTAAAGTCCTTCACCCTTGAAGTCTATGATCACCACCACTCACCAAGCCTTTTTCTCTGGTATAGGGAAGTATCACATCACCTACTGAAAAGAGTACCACTTTCGGGTCTTGCAGAGGATTTTATTTATTTCCCATGCTATGTAACTCCCCAAATGGGGTTTCTTAATCATTTATACAAATCATATAAGCCTGAGGAATACTAGATACATTACTACTTGGAAAATCTCCTGGGAAATCTGTTTTTTTTAAATGGGTAGTTTAGCTAAATGACCTAATGTTTTTAGTTATAGGATTAAGAAGGAGAATACTCATCCTTCCTCATTTATGTCAGTTCTTCATAATTTGTAAAGGAAGATTTGGCCAGTTGGCAGAATGTATAGTCTCTCTGGTTATTATGAGCAGTCACCCCTGAATTTATAACCAGGGGCCATTTTCATATTTCAATAACTATCAGTTCTACAGGGTACATATATACTGTGGCATTTTCTTAAAGAAGGTACTTTTCCAAATCCATGCCCTTGTGTTTAATGCTTCCATTGTGTTTTGACATTTTCATGTCTTCATTAGTGAATTTCAGCAAATCTCTTCTCCTTGAAACCATTGCCTGCCCCTAACACCTCTTTCATAGAGCCATTTGCTCAATGAAGGATTAGGGTAATTTTTATTACTCTGAACAATAAAATAATGTGGTGTCTTTCTTTGTCTGACCCATGAAGGCATCCATTATTCTTATATACCCTCTCATCATGTTGGTAATTCAAGTTGGTTTAATTTAATTCAGTTCACTGGATTACAGAATGTTAACTCTCTAGTAATAAGTGTTGATAAAGTGCCAACCACACAGGCAGGGTACTGCCCTCCTCATTGGCCTTCATGAAGCTTCACTTTCAGGGTTTTCCTTTCCTCTCCCCTTAGTTGATGACTGTGTGTGAAGCTGTGCAGACCATCAAAGGACAATCATTGTACACAATCGGTATGCAAAGTAACTACTTTTTAAAAATAAGTGACAATTTCAAGAGTTCCAGGGTAAAACTGGTAGCACTTGCTCCAGAGAAGACATCTGAGCAAAAGGAAAGTCCAGATAGAATTATTAGAACCATTTTCTGGTTGATGCCAAGGTTCTCAACCCAATACCTGACTACATACAGGTTCCTGCATCTGGACTTCAGATCCCCTGGGGTGGCCATTGTGAAAGCCTGTCACTAATCCCAGGGATCCAAGATGACCCTCTGTACAGGCCATTCTTCTCTTCCAAACAGTCTGTGAGCCTCATAAGTGATTATTAATACCTAGCCTCAACCTTGTTTCTTCTCTTTCACCTCTACTCAGGCCTCTAAATTCCACACAATCCAGGCTGTATTTACTGCAACTACATTTATGAGTTAAAGCACCCTCACTCTCAATGTTGTAAGGGTGTTGAGGCAGGAGAAAAGAAAACTACAAAATATATTCAATTCCAGAGATGATTATCTAGGATCCTTTGAATGCCTTATTTGAAATAAATATGAGGTCCTATAAAAAACTAGGGTTCTGATTCATTTCTTTGCCATAGCTAATAATGTAGACAAAAAGTCATAAATGCTCTGTTAGGCTTGGGGAATTGATACAGCTGCCAGGCCTATCACTCATAGTCAAGTAGGATTTCTTCGTGGCACTTTATAATGAACCACCACTACACACATAAGATTTTTGTTTTTTCTTTTTGTTGTTGTTTTGTTTTGGTGCTGGAGGTTGAGCACAGGGCACTATACCAGAATTACATTTTCAGCCATTTATTTATTCTGAGATAGCATCACTAAGTTGCCACCTTGAATTTGCAATCCTCCTGTCTCAGCCTCACAAATTGCTGGAATTCAGGCATGTCCCACTGTGCCTAAGGCACATGTAAGGCCTTTAAGAACCTCTGTGGGAAGACAATTCCGGAGTATTTTTTGTTAATCCCTCTTTTGTTCCTGCCAGCAGGGATGTGGAGGCTTTTCCACATCTGCAGTAAACCTGCCAACTGTAGGCTTAGCCCCTTTCCAGAGATTTTTCTATGACTCCTCATTTTTTCCTCTCCCACAGGAACTTAATTATCTGATTTTTTACATTTTCACTTTTGTGGGTAAACAGGGACTCTGAGGAAGATAGTATAATTACTGATCCTCTTCTTCGTCTTGATTTCTGAACAGATTAAGAAACCAGTGAACAATGGTGGTCAGAAGATCCATTTATGACCAATAGCTGCTAAGGAGAGAATGTGGCCTAGAATGCAAGCTCAATAGGCCTCTTAACACTAAACCCCAAATGAGTCAGACTTACTCCTCTCTATGCCAAATTCCAGGCTCCCACCAGTAAGATTTGCAGAATCTTGTAATGGACCCCTACACCCTGTGGGCATTTGTTCCCAAGAGGAGTTGCTGAGCTGAGCTTTATTTTTTCCGCAAGCATTCTGATCAGATTAGGCACTGGTCCCCCACAAGGTGCTGAGTGCATGAATGGGTGGAAAGAAGTCAAAAGTGTTTAGGAAGAACCTCTCTTAATATAGACCAGAGGTTAGGAAGAGGCAATCTTTACTTAAAAATTGACCAGCAGCCAATTCTACTGACATAAATTGCATCTTTTTGTATCTTTAAACTCTTCATCTAGAGTTACTGGCCTAACCTCTTCTTGGCCTACTTAGCCATTCTAGGGGCTGTCCCTGCCATTTCTGGAATAGGTGCAACCGTGGCTAATGGTTGTTTCTCCTGCAATAATGTTTATATTTAAACATTCCTGGATAATTATGCTGCTTGGTCAACCAAACCAGGCTGGATAGGTTTCCCACAGGAACCTCTGTGGGAATTGCCTGGAGACTAGATTATTCACTGCAGGAGCCTGAAAGTCAATTAATAGTCATGGTGGAGTCCAGCCCCTCTTACTTAGTGTGTGGAACCCTGCCTCCACTGAGCCATTAACTTGTTTAGAGCCATGTCATTGTCCTAATTGCCACAATGGCACTAACTCTACTCCTCAGTTGAGAAAGCCTGTGCACCAGTGCCCCATTTGGCACACTAACACCTTCATTGTCTTCTGGAGAGTTTAGTGGCAGGGCCATGGTGTGCAGTTCCTGGGAATAGTGGAGTAAGGAAAGGTTGTACTGGCATTCTAGTCAACATAACCAGTCTGTGCCAGGTGAACATTTGAGACTCGTTATTAATCATAGCCGTGTGTGGATTGAATTGTAAAACATACTTTTTGAGAGCAAAAAGGAACTTTACTACTTCACTGTTTCCTTTTTTCTCAAATGTTTCTCACATGGGAAAGTTCAGAATGTACCAGAAGGAAGATGCGTTTAGAATGTAAGCCTGGGAGTAGAGTTCAAATCTCTCAGTGTTTTTTTTGTTGTTGTTGTTGTTTTGGGGAGGGGTATGAGGGACATATTTTTTCATCTCTCTCTTAGCTTTCTCTTCTGCAAAATAAACATAATAATGATCTATGTGTTCCCAGAGAGGTGTGAATGGTATAAATAGGTAAAGTACTCGCAGCACTAATTGACACGTGGGACAATTAAGTTTTTTGGACCAAATAAACTCTGTTATGACAATCTACCACAAAACAAAAACTGTAATGCTCATATACATCCTTTTGATGTTTTATAAGGCAAAAAAAAATTGTCCAATGACATTATCTTTTTAAGAATAGACTTTATGCTAAATGCCTGAGTCATAATTTATCTTTTGCCCTTTCCTGTGCACTAATTTTAGTTCTCCTTTGATAGCACTAGACTAAAATGGTGCTATTCCATAGGAGAACAGAGAGAGAAAGCAGGTCAAGTTGAGGTTTCTAAGAAGAGTATTAAGAAAGTACGATCCTCTATATTAAGAACCTGATGTATATCGGTGTTCACATCCACCCAACTAAAAAGAAACAAAGCTGTAATGTGTGTGCTTCCAAACCATTTACTCCACAGAACCATTTCCTGGTTTAGTTAATAGGTATCAGATTTTAAAAATCTGATGGAGGACTCATAAACTTAAACATAATTTTAAATGTGCTCAATGACAATCTCTTGCTTGACTAATTCTTCTATGTAGTAGATATAGAGGAATACCAGGACAATAGAGCATAGCTACATCTTACTTCTTTTATTTCTAACTTTTTAATATTTACTTTGACATCTATGTACCAACTGATGTCCCTGTCACTGTTGTACCCCTTTGTTCCTCCAAATATAGAATACAACTCTGCTTTGATACATAGCAAGTGCTTTTTGAATTAAAATATATATCTGTTACTTGTAGGCTTCATATGTCAAGATGATGCCCTAACAGCAACCTTCATACATCCGTGGTATCTCCTCATTGCCTTTTGTTTGTTGAAACTAACGTGTGACATACAAGAGCTTTTATGATCTGGCCTCTTTCTCTCTGATTCCTCATCTGTAATCACACTTTATGTTCAACTCAGGCTGGACTATTTGAAATTTCCCCCAATGCATTATTATTTGAATTTGCTTTTGCCTTGTCTTGGGATATTTTCCCCATGTTCTTTGCTTCCCATTTTCTTACGTCCTTAGTCTTAATACAAAAGTAAGCCTTCTCTGAACTCTCAAAATATACACTTGTTTTCTTCAAGCTTTTTGTTAACTTTTCTGGTGGCATTATCAAGCTCTACCTTCTCCTAATCTACCTATCTCCACTAGAACATGAACAGTTTGTTATAGTCCCATTTTTATCTCAGGACCTGCAACTATGTCAATAAAAGTTTGTTTAATAAATAAATCAAATGACCAAACAACAGGGTCACCAATCTAAATCTGGAAATTATTGGGGGAAATTGGGAGAAAATTATATGTGCATTACAGAGCCCATATTGCAAGTGGGTTCGCCTAGATCATTCCCCTAACATCTTCACCATTCCACACCAAGTGCTTTCTAGGGAACTTATACACCACTCACAAGTTTGTGAAAAAAAAAAAGCAAAGTCAACCAGCATGGAAATGAAAAGTGTTTGCTGAATGAAATTTGAAGCAAACATCCAGGAGAAGACATTTTTAAACCATGGTCTTTATATTAGACTGTGTAACTAATTTTATATCTAAATAATAGACTCTAGAGATTCTCTGAGAAGACATTAATTAGGTAATTATTATTGAGTGTCTGCTCTGTGCCAAAAAGTATTAGACAATGAGTTTGTGAAGGTGAACAATGCTAGGTAAAATTCTCTGGACTTCAATTCCCTCACCTTAAAATAAAAAAAATTTAAATTATCTAACTCATAGAATTTATAGAAATTTCCCACATAATAATGGCTGCTGTATAGTCAGCATTTAGAATGCTAGTTTTGGTAAGATGGTGAGGAAGATGACTGTAGTGCTGCTGATTTCACCACCACATGGACCTTGCCAATTCAGAGGAATAACAAATACTGAATTACATTCTTTGGTAGGAAAGCACCATGAATCTCATGAAAGGGAAATAAAAAGGGACCCCAGTGTGATGAGGGGAGTAATAAATTCTCTCTAGGAATGGCATGAGGACGTGGAACTAGTCCTGAAGTCTTCAATTTTAATGAAATCTGTTAATTAGGTTGAGTTCTGGATATATTTAAAACAATTTTTAATGGTTCACTTATTAAAAGGGGAATCATCTGTCTAATTATTTTCATGGCATCTATCACTGGTATCTTTCTTCTTGGACACATGCATTCACTTTTAGACAATACATATATGCCAAGAGAATTACATTGTCTGTCAAGCTTGGAAAAACTTACAATACACGCTTTGCTAGAAAATCATAGAAGTTGGAGCTCTGAGAGTTTGACAACTGTCCTAAACTGGAATCGTAAATCCTCATAGCAACATTTTTAAAGGTACCTTTTAACCAATAGTATTCAGAGGGCACCAGACTCCATGTTGCTCTCTTGATCTTAAGGTAAGGACTGGTGTAACAGTGTTTATGCCTAAGGAATGCATCTCTTGGTACTGCAGAAAACAGGTGATTTCATCTTCAGCAGGTAGGAGAAGTGTTATGATCCAAACACGTCTCCCTTTTTTAGGAATACAGCTAGACTTATGAAGCTACGTAGGCCTTGATTAACCTATGTTGCCTTCACCCTTCCTCTTGGGGCTCCTCAGTATCTAAAGTTTATTCAATTGCTGCTCTTATATTTTTATGATGAAAAGCCATTATAAAACCACAGCAAATAAACTAGCCAGAGATTAATATCAATAGCAACAATATAACAACAGCAGACAGAAAAATTACAGCTGGAATCCACCATAAACAGGCAAAACTGAGCTCCAAAGAATACTTCACTATTCAGTTCATAAAAGGCTGAATGCCGTCAGCTTAGCCACAGGAGGACCATCAAACTGGCTTTCCTGGACAGGCACAGCAACTCGTTGATCAACTCTGTCACTTAGGACAGAGTTAGTAAAGGAAAATAGATCTCGCTTCTTCCATCTGGCATTAGAAAGCAAGGAAGGTAGCAAAAAGTAAGGAAGGAGACGTGATGTGTAGATGTTAAAGTAAGCAGACACACTTGGAAAATTACAGGGAAATCTCAGATGAACCTTCCAGGAGGTGCTCAGCATAATCCATCACTCATTGAACACTGAACTCTTCAGTACCCCCAAAGCCTACATATAGGTGATGCAACTTACAGCCAAATAAAACACTATATACAAACTTTGTTGGTGGTGGATATTCACCTCTTTTACTCCTGGAAATATATATTATATCGAAAGTGTTGATAGTGGTATCCAGTGCATTTTGGGATTCATACAGGCATAAAGCTTAAGGAAAGACATTTAAATGGAAACCTAAAGACCTAAGGAAAGTTTTGATAGGCAGAATAGGAAGTAAATGGATATTTCAGAAGAAATAGTACAAAATATGATGACACAGTGTTTGAATGGGTACTTAGGTAGAAGACCAGTAAGTTTGAGAGTTGGTATTTGGAAGGGAAAAGTGGAAGGCGAGAGCAGAAAAGAAGGGTATGAATATCATGTTGGAACATTGTTTTGTTTTTCTTTTGAACTTTATTTTTGATTTTTGTTTGTTTGTTTAGGGGTGTTTTTTTCTTATGCAATGGAAGCAGCTCAAAGTTAGAGCAAGGGCATGATATATTTTAGGAAGATATGTTCATCAGTCTGAAAAAGCAATTACAAGAGACATAGAAGGTAGAGCACTTCACATGTTATTTTGATAGCCCTGAGAGAGTGATTAAAAATAAAATAGAATCAGTTATTTATTGAATATGGTATTTGGAGAAGAAAGTTTTAGATCTATGCTTCTCAATCTTGAATGACCGCTCTTGGAGATTCTGATCAGGATAAGGCATGTAATTCTGCATTTCTAACAAGACCCCAGGGGATACAGTGCTGCTGGTCCATGAATCATACTTTGAATAGCAAGACTTGGGACAAGCCCAGGTATCCCATCCTTGTGAGACTGACTATGTGGTATTTCATTAAATATGTTTAGATCAGGGGAAGATGCTCTCTACTACTGGATACAATGTGAGGGACCACAGCCGTTTCAAGGCTAAACCTGGAGCTAAAGAATTGGAAATCACTGTAGAAGAAGTAAAAGACAAAAGCTAAGGAGGTAAGATTTCTTGGATAGTAATATTGATGGAAAAGCAGTCAAATAGTATACTACTGAAAATCTGGAACATCATGGATTTTTAAAAATTATTTTTCTCCCTTTCACTCCCCAGTACTACCCTCTTCCCTCAGCTCTGTAGTACTGGGGATTAAAATGGAGCAAATCATGTTCTCCATGTTTATGAATATGTCAAAATGAATCCCACAATTATGCAAAACTATAGAACACCAATAAAACATAAATAAAAAGAAGATCAAGTAGTCTTTATATTTAAAAAATTAATTTTTTGAAGGAACAAATCAATGTGTCCATATTTAAAAAGGAAGTGGAAGAAAAGGAGAGAGAACAAAAGCAGAGAGTGAGAAGAAGCAGTCAAGATTATCAGAAGACAACAGAGTCAGAGAAGATGGAAGCGAGTCTTGCTGAAGAGGAAAAGGGATTTTCAGTAAGGACGCATGTCACTGAGAGTGCATGGTCTTCTAAGGTGTGGAAGAGGAGCACAAGACCCTCCAGGACAAAGAGACTCAGTCCCTCAGCTGCTGAGGAAATCGCCTGTGCTCACTCTCAGTGAAGTCCTGTCCAGAAATGTACCTTTTTCAGAAAAGAACCATCTCACTCAGGTTTAGGCTGTCTTTCTAGAAGCAACTCAAATCCAGGGACTGGCTTAAATGAGAATAGGAGGACTCAGCTTTTACCCCAGGTTGAAAGAGTATCCTCACCCAAAATGATCCCATGGAATCAGCTGAAGTCTTTGTTCATACTGCCTGATGGTTCAAATCCTGTCCTGCCCAGCCCTGCTTCCTTCACTCCCTCACATTGGTGTTCCTGAGATCACTCCCCAGTAAAATTCCATCTCAGAATCTTTCCCAGAAACCTTACCTAACACAGATGTTGTGTTCATTTCTAGAGATTAAATTTCAAAAATTGTTTTTATTTGAGGCTGCATCTCCCTAGTCCCTTTTCTAAGCTGAGATTGCACTTCTCTATCTAATTGTCCTTTGCATTTCTGCTGCTTAAATTGTACTAGTAGGTGCTGCCACACCATCTGTGTGGAACTGTCCAGCAAATTTGGGGAGCATTTTTTTTTTGCTCCAGTGAGGTCACATTCCCAGCTGTTGTGTCATGTCTCCCATGTCTTGTCTCATTCTCCCTCACTCCTTATTTTGCAGAGAGCTGTTTAAGGTACAATCTCCCTCCTTCCTTATTTCTATTATCCACCTGCTGTTGCAGAGAACTGACATTATCTTACGTACTCTTTAAAATGGAAGAACATGGAGCTCCCTAATTAAATTTGCAGATCAAGCTAAAATGAAAGGCATAGCAAAATCACTAAGGACAGGCAAGTAACATAAAGTGGCTTCAGAACTTAGAAATATGAGCAGGAAATGACCAAATGAGCTGTAGCACGGAAACCTGAAAGCTAATACATCTGGAGGAAAGGAACCTGAAACACAGCTATTTAATTTTCCAGGGAGAAACCTGGAAAGCAACAAGACTAGCATGAATAGGGGGGGAAAGACAGGAAGTTGATATTAGACACTTCAACATAAGCTTACGGTACACTGAAACTGAACAAAAACAAGGTGCATTTCTTGGCTGCATTTAAAATGCATTACCACACATGGCTGTGATGTGATCCCTTTATGTAGCTGCCATGTGGGAGACCGTGTTGGTTTTCAGGTGCTTTGGTAAGCGAGTGAAGTAGACAAAGAGGAGGGGCAATTGGAAGACAGACACAGAAACAATTAATGAATGGTAGTGATTGAATTACAAGAAAACAGGGCACGATTGGTGCAGGGAATCCCATCTAGTGCCAAGGGGGAGAGGAGATGAAGCTGGGAACAGCGTACACCTGAGTGAGGAAAAGTCTGCACTGGGGTTTTGCTTGTCAATATGGGATTAAAGCTGGGAGAGCAAAGGGCGGTTTTGAATAGTTGGCAACTGTGACATGGTCATCTATAAGGAGTTGTAAAAGAAGACACAGGTGCAGAATGGACTCTGAAACAGCCCTTCATAGAATGAGGCTGAGCCGAAGACTAGTTTCAACATCTGACAAGGTTGTATCATCCTGCAAGATGGAATTGGTTAGTTCAGATAACAACTGGGCTAGGTTCTTTGTTCCAGCTGATTCAGGGAAAATAGTTAAATGAGTAAAACGTGTGTTCAAAAGTAGAACGGATATTCCACTAGCTAAGCTCATTAAGACCTGGGACCATGTCTTACTCTGTATCTCAGGTGTCTGGTGCAACAGAAGTGTTTATTAAGTGTTTTCTAAATTAATTAATGATGGGAAAGTGAGAAAAATTATCCCTGTGGCGATGTTCTGGCAGACCACAGGTCCAGCATTTCTTGGGCTCTTTGGGAAATTTCCCAAAGGATTTCCATTCAAGAAAGAGATCCATGACTTTACACTTGTCCTTGACTCAGAGTATCTTTTTCAAGAATAGAAAACTGCTTAACATGGGGTTAGGCAGGTTCTTATATTTAAAATTTGTTAACTCCTTTCTTTTTATAGAACAAATGTGAAATAGAAGACCCTGACAGGAGGTGTTCATTAATTTATTAAACAAATGTTTGGATACTGTATAGTTTATCAGTTAAGAACATGACCCTACAGGCGAGATGTACAGATTTCAAATTTTGGGCTCTTATACTTCCTAATTATATGTATCCTTTGGTAAGTTATTTGACCTCCCTATGCTTAATTTCTTCATTTGCAAAAATAAGGACAATAATCATTCCTGACGAATGAATATGATGTGAGAATTAAATTAAATACACCATGTAAATCCTTTAGGAGAAAGCTGATTAATACTAAGTCATGTGTGTTTGTGTGCATGCATGTATGTGTGTGTGTGTGTGTGTGTGTGTGTGTGAGAGAGAGAGAGAGAGAGAGAGAGGGAGAGAGAGAGAAAGACTAGAGGGTTGTACTCCTGCCACAAGATGTGGTCCAGAGCAGAAAGGAAGTGGGGAGGAACTCACTCACCTCTTTCTCCACTTCCTCCAATCTCTAGCTACTGTTAGCCAAACCCAACTGCACTCCTGGCAGCAAAGAAGGATGTGTGATGCTATGAGCTATCTATGTCCCCAGGACACAAAATAGGACAGAGAGAAGCAGAGGATGGATCTGTATGTACCAAGAGGGGGAGATGAAAGGGAAATGAAAGTACACAAACATTCAAAATTGCTACATAAGGAAGAAAATACAATATTAGCCAAGTGCAATACTAACTTTAGAGTGTTCACACATCTTCAGTCCTGAGCCAGTGACCAGTTCAAATTTTTCCATGCAAAGGAGCCACAAATATAAACTCTGAAAGTAGTCGCTGCCTATTGTTTCCTTCCTTTTTTTCTTTCTTTCTTCCTTTCTTTATTTTACTTTATTTTTTCACCCAAAGGAAAGGAGGGGGAAACCATGGCTACAGAGGGTGATTTAATATCCTGTTTCCTCTAAAGGGAAATAGATACTTCTTCATTTTAAGAGTTTTACTGCTTGGGACTAGAGAGAAGCATACAGGGGACAACACAAAATAACTAACACAGAAAGTTATAAAGCTTGCAGTTCTTACTGCCATGGCCATGAGCCAGTGGAGCCTGAATCTCTTGAGGCTATAAATGGAAAGCCCAACAACGACATCTGCCCTTTGCTTCTGTTCTCTTTGAACACTTCCCTGATTCTACCTAGAGTCATTCAAGGATCCCCCTCCCTTCCAACCCAAGTCAACACATACCTCTATGTTTATAGAGACAGTTTGACCAGCAGATACCCACCTCACCTGACCAAAGAGCTGAAAAAAACTACCAATTCAGGTAAAAAGTTTTCACAGTTCTCACTGGGTCCTTAGCCCCTTCCACTATATCACCATGCATATCTGAATCACATTTCACCCAGCCCCAAACACTAAGCATCTGTGAAGGTTCAGATCACACAGTCTCCGAGGAGCTCCTGGTTCCCATGGAATGAGATTTGCCTCATCATTCTCACAGCCTTCCTCTACTTTGCTTTCTTATCATATCAGAGGCCTGGGATGCTAGCATGCACAATAAATCAATGGCATTTTAAGTTTTCCCTGTGGCCTCAATTACTATGCATCTTGGTACAGCTTGCTGTGCTGATCACATTTGTGACTTCACCTAAATTCTTAATGCCCTATCTCAGTGCAAAGAAATGGGATTTTTTATGAAAATGTAACTTTTAGCTTAACCCACCAGACAATTGCCAGTATGCTATGAAAAGAATAAAACTGCCCCCCTAGAATTTAGCTTTGATATGGTCTACGACCTATATTACAAACTCTGTGGAGATCCAGACATATCTGCCTTGAGTACAACTACATTTCCTTGAATACCTGGTACATAAATTAGTGCTTAAAAATATTTGTTGAATATTGGACAACAATTTACTTTGCACATGGCATTTTCTAAGCACCATTCCCGTTTGTGCCACTTTTAGAACACATTTATATGCACACATGCACACACACACACACACACACACACACTTCACATTCCTATATGTTGGATTCTCTCAGTGCTATTTAAAGTCATGCATAACTCAAGGTAGCTAAAAGGATTATCAACATAAGAAAGCAGAAAATAGTTCTTTGAAAACACAAGACAAAGTTTAGCATTGACAATGGTCTTAGGAATTAAACACCTCTTCCACACTCTGCCTCTGATCTGCAAATCTAAGGTTGGATTTCTGTTTCCTGAGATCCCTTTCCCATCTGTTTTCTCTCTATATTTAAAGAAAGGTACTCAGTTTGGTCTCTTCTTCCACAACTACCTTTGCTTCCTCGGGTTTTTAATAGAGTAGGAATTCCCTTCCCAAAGAATCCAGACTTCCACAATTGTATTAGAAATACCAGGGTAATCTTCAGTATGTGTTGTTACAATTTTCTCCATAATAAGGCCTTTCCAGTGTCTTTTTCCCAATCATACATTAAGGCTCATTTGATGCTTATCGTACCAATTCCTTCCCAACCCCACTCCAACCCTGCTCATGGTATTTATAGACCTTAGGAGGTGATTGTCTCCTTTGATTTCTTATTTATTTTATAACTAGATTATTAACTTCATGAGGACAACTCCAAGCATCTTTATGTTTCCTCATGCACATATGTTATCTCCAATTTCAAAAAGTTAGCTCCTTTTGGTCTCAAAGCTGCTATTTTTTTCGACTTTTGATCTATCAAAATAAATGTTATTTGGATGAAGAATATGATTTTAGCCAGGTTTTATGCAGCTATGACCAAAAGACCTGACGAGAATAATTAGAGGAGTAAAAGTTGATTTTGGAGCTCATGATTTCAGAAGCCTCAGTCCATAGAAGGCTGGCTCCATTCCTTGGATCTCAATATTAGGCCGAACATCATGGAAGAAGAATGTGGGGGAGGAAATTGGTCAGGTCATTGAACCAATGAGCCTAGAGATCCAGAGCTCTGCTCCACCAGGGCAAAATACAAATGCCAAGGGCATACCCCCAGGGACCCACTTCCTCCAGCCACATCCTACCTGCTTACCACCAAGTTAATCTCTATCAGGGGATTAATTCGCTGATTAGGTCAAGCTTCTTTTAACCCAATCATTTCATATCTAAACTTTCTTGCGTTGTTTCACACTTTTGGGGAGACACCTAATCTACACCAAAACAACTATAAAAATAGAACAACAAAATAGTTGATTTGAACCCCTGGAAATAAAATGCTGTAGGTTAAATACTATTTGAATCCTGTGAACCAGAATTCCTCTAAGGGTTCTTCCCCACCTTTCTCAGTTATTACCCCATTTTGACCAGACTCACCTTATTTGCAAAGAAAACAGTCCCTATGTGCAAGCAGCACTAGAACAGCAGCTGAATGAATGAGCAAAGATGGCTAAAGAAAATGAATATGGTGAGATGGCTAAAGATAATTAGTAATATGCTCATCTTATGACCCATGGGGAGGGGGTGAAGATACTTGATACTATAAAAGAACAGGAAAAACAAAACTTACACTTACACATGGATTAACATCTAAACATATTTAATATGCATAGTTACAGTTGATCTTGATAATATCTCTAAAACAGACAGGATAGTTACTATCTCCAATTAACAGATAAAGACACTGAGGTTCAATGTTTTACCTAAGATTGCACATAGCTATAAATGGTAGAGTCAATTCTCAAAACTAGGATAGAGAGAAAAATAGGGAAGGAGTAAACTTAGGAGGAATAACTTATAATGTTCTATAGCATAATTGAGTAACTTTAGTTGGCAGCATTTAATGATATATTTCAAAATAGTTCACAGAGAAGAATTTGAATGTTACAAATACAGATAAACGTTCAAGGTGTTGAATATATTATTACCTTTATTTTATTACTACAAATTTTACGTATAGAAATATCACACTGTATTCCATAAACTTGTATAACTATTATGTATAATTTTTTTTTTTAAAAATTAAAAACTATCACACACACTTCCAACCTTTATGGAAGTGTTGAGGGAGGCAGTGATATTTTTCCAAGAAATTCAACTTTCTGAGTAATGTAAGTGGGCAAGGAGAGTGGATATCACAGAAATATCCCTCCAGGGAAGAAAAGACTAAATCTTATTCTGAATTTCAATATCAAGCCTCTGAGATTCACATTTAGGTTTTCAGTGCCATTTAAAACCAGAAACATTTCCACCTGATCGCTTCAGCTTTTCACCTGATCTGGGAGTACTCTAGATAAACAAAAGCTGCTGTAGAACAAGGAAAGGCTGCACACAGCATTAACTAAAGTGAAGGCACCCACTGGAGAGAATTCCTTTTTTATCCCAGATCTCAGCAGCAGAAGCCAACTAACCACTCTTTTATCTTTAATACCCTCATGACATGTGTATGCTTCTACAAAGTAACTGCTTATTCATGTACTTTCCTTATGTAAGATCTTGAAGAATTTCCAATTTAAACCTATATAATTTCCAATTCTGCAACTTAGTAATGTAAAATATTTACTTATTTGCCTTTACTATGTTATTATATCTTTTTTTTGCCACAATGGGGATTTCTTGTAAGAGAAAATTAGACATACATATTTCCTATGAAGATACATTTTAATAAATCATAACAATTTTCAATCCTGGATTATTCATAGTTGTATAGGGAATACATAGACTCCTTTAATCAGAAAAAAAAAAAAAACCTATGTAGCAATGTATGCATGTATTTTGTTGCCTAGGGTAATAGCTCATACAGACTTCAGATTTACATAGCCATATAGGTTGCTAGGTCTGAGACTTTAACACTCTCCTTCACATTGTGCAAAATTTCTAGCAATCTAAAAACAGATTTGTGCATGGATAGGAGATAAGGATCAAAAACTTTCTATACTGTCAAAAAATGTGTTTGCTGATCTCAAAGGCAAAACATTTGGAAGCTACTAGGACATTGATTCAGGTAATAAATTGTACAAAAAGAAAGAAGAGACTGTAGATTCAAAATTTATGGAGAAATTGCTAGATATTTGGGAGCTTGGGTAGAACACCTTAGATTAATATTTAAAATTATCTTTGAATAGCTAAAAGCTCATGGGAGAATATACCAAAATAACAATTCAAAAGACTAAGGCTGTACAGCAGGATAGAATTTGAAATAGACCATCTTGTGATTCCTCTACCACTTATTCATCCATTTCTATGGAAAAGAAACAGGATAAATATATACTTGGGCACAGGAAAGCTCAGAATAGATACCAAAAACTAAACAAGTATATTTCAGTGAAAAGGTTGTGTATGGAAAGAGACAAGGGAGTCAAACCACCTCTTAGCCACCCTTAGTTCAAAAGTTTGCTAGAACTCACAAAACTCAGAACATTTTTGTACTCATGATTTCAGCTTATTACAATAAAGGGACAGAGATTAAAATCATCAAAGTTAGAAAGCATGTAGAATAGAATCTATTAAAGACTATGTACAAGCTGCTATATGGCGGGAACAGAACTTAATTCTCCTAGTCACAATGTGTGACAACAGGTGTGGAGTATCACCAACCAGAGAAGCACATGCAAGCCTGACACCCACCCACAGTTTCTATATTAGGATTCAGTCACTGTAGACATGGAGCGTCTCCCTGACTGACCTTAGTTAGTCAGCCTCCCAGAGGCCCAACTGACACCATGGCCCAGGCAGCCACCATAAACACATCATTAGCATAAGATGTCTAGTATGTTCAAAGGTTCTCAGATATACATGGACACTCTAATCAGTCAAGATATTCTGAGGTCTTAGATGCTGTTTCCAAGTAGATATCACGGGCCAGTACTTTTTCTTGAATGTTCAGGATCTGAAACCCTGACCTGATTAGTTAGTCCTATACTGCACAGGGACTGATCAATGGAGGGTTTCATGGGGATCCTTGAATGAATAATAGGACATAAATTAAGAACTTATTCCAGCAGCAGGGTTTATGATGGATTAGAGGAGAACAGGGGAAACTGGGGTACCAATTACAAACTTGTTATATTCATCCAAATAAGATAATGAG
Source organism: Marmota marmota marmota (assembly GCF_001458135.2). Classification (NCBI taxonomy): domain Eukaryota; kingdom Metazoa; phylum Chordata; class Mammalia; order Rodentia; family Sciuridae; genus Marmota; species Marmota marmota. The sequence continues at coordinate 29,431,719 of NW_026000242.1, read as the reverse complement.
GTCCTGAAACAGGATAAGGACAAAGGAGCATTTATAAGCATACGAATTATGTGATGAGGTCTATGTAAAGTTTAATCAAACAACTATGTACAGAGCTGTACTAAACCATCAAGGCCAGGAAGTCTGAAACCCAACACAAAAGCTTACCAGCCAAGAAAGCCCTGTGAATTCCTGCCATCAACCACTACCCATGTATAGAGGTGATCCTTACATTTGGTGAGAGGATTTGATAGCTGATCTCTTGAAATGATTTCCAAGAAATCTATCTAAAATAACATTGTACTAAAAACAAATGTGGTAAGATTTTAACATATAATAATAATTCAATATTTTTCCAGATTATTTTCTTATTTGGCCCTTCTCCCCATTCTAGCAAGGGAAAGGGGAGAAAGAGATGGAAATTTGTCCTTGATTTCTATGCATCAAAATCTTAGGCACTTGGGGAAAAAAAACAAAGAGTATATAGCACAAAAAAACAAACTGAGCAAAAATATGAGAATGAGTCATTGTAAAAATAATGGGCATTAAAAAATTGTCAAGGTATAGAAAAAGTCAAGATGTATGTTTTACACATATTATGAGTTCAAACCTATATGAATGATGTGGCTTCCAGCCTATGACTTATGGCTTACCTGGTTTTCAAATGTGATCCTATAGTAAGTGCCCTGTGCCTGCCTGCCTTCCTCACATTGAAATAATCCTTGTCCATTTGTCTGTGTTTAACTGAGATGAGATTCCTGAGAAATTGGGAAATTCAATAGATAGATAGCTAGGTAGGTAGAGAGAGAGAGAGAGAGAGAGAGAGAGAGAGAGAGAGATCAGGAATGAATCCCAGAGGCACTCAATCCCTGAGCCATATCCCAAGCCCTTATTTATTTATTTATTTATTTATTTATTTTATTTTGAGAAAAGGTCTCACTCAGTACCTTAGGGCCCTTTAAATTGCTGAAGATGTGAAATTGGATTTGAAGATGAGATCCTCCTGTAGCAGTCTCCTGAACCACTGGGGGGTCTAATATATTTTTACATCTCCCCTTGTGTCCAATACAGTGACTGGAACACCAGAGGCCTTAGTAAATTTGAATAATGAGTAAATATTTTCTTGGAAAGAAATGGCACATATGAAAAACTGAGTTTGAGGAAGGCAACCAACAACTCTATCTACTGTGTAAAGTTATCTGATTTCTGCCAATTTGCCAGGCACTCTTTTTTTATGCAATTTGATAAATTTTGTGACTGCATCAGTCAACAAGTTGTTCTAGATTTGTGTGGACATAATTACCATGGAATGAAGAGATGAATCTGACCAACAAGGAATTTTCATTTTTATGATGTAGGAAATACATGCTGGGAAGAAAATGCCCTCTTTCTACCAGAGGATATGGAACATACCCCTGTGTTACCAGGAGTCTCACCTTTGCAGGGAGATATTTCCATCTTCCTCCCCTGTATTTTTCAGCCTCTCAGAAGTTTGTAGAATGAAAGACTTTAGACAAACATAAATGTTTCACTGTGGCTCCATATTCAGACAGGAGCTTTACAGCATGTGTTTTAATCTGAGAAGAAACATGGCAGAAGCTAAGAGAAGAAAATAAATGCCCCAACCTTGTTAAAAAAAAGCAGTGTCCAATCTTCCTTGGAGGAGTGACACTCTACAAAAGAAATGGCTCAGAGCTTCTTTGCCATCTTGCAGAGTGCTGAAGGCAAATGTACACTTCCTAAGTTAAATATTTGTTTTTCCCCTTGGAACCTATATTTAACTTTGATTTCTAATCAAACTAACTGCCTGCGTAATGACAAAAATTCATTATTGTGTGAAAGGCATTTCATTTAGTGGCATGAACCTGGGAGAGAAGAGTGAACAGTTATGTGAAAACCACAGGCTCAGGTTTAGGGCAGGTTTTCTGTGCATATCTTGGAGGTCTGGGATTTATTAATGTATGCATAATGCCTCTGTAATTTGTTAGGTGGGTATCCAGCTGAAAAAATTAAATACTGCCACAGAATGTTATTTAAGAATGAATCTGTTCTGATCAGGAAAGAATTGATGTGTGCATGTCAGAGAATTTTAAGCAAAGCTTAAATCAGGCATTCTCAATCTTCCTTTGTAAGAGTTTAAGGCCATCTCAAGCTGTCCTTTCATGCCTACACATGAAAGGTCCCTCTGGGGACATGTGCCTTCCTGCTTCATCTCCAAAACCCTACCCTTAAGTTTCAGAACTCTAATATGGGAGTTGATTTCTCCTGACCAAGAAAAGAAGGTGTGGTTATAAAGCACATTCTCAAGACACCATACTTTTTTTTTTTTAGTTTTATTGATTTTATTTTTTTAAAATACACAACAGCAAAATGCATTACAGTTCTTATTACACACATAGAGTACAATTTTTCATATCTTTGTATATAGAGTATGTTCAGGTCAATTCATGTCTTTATACATGTACTTTTTTGCATTACAATTCTTATTATACATATATACCACAATTTTTCATATTTGTTTATATATAAAGTATGTTGACACTCAATTCAAGTCTTTATACATGTACTTTGGATAATGATGTCCATCACATTTCACTGCCCTTGCTAATCCCGTGCCCCCTCCCTTTCTCTCCCACCACTCTTTCCTATCTGGAATTCATCTAATCCTCCCACGCTCCCCCTCCCTACCCCACTATGAGTCAGCCTCCTTATATCAGAGAAAATATTCAGCATTTGTTTTGTTGGGATTGGCTAACCTCACTTAGCATTATCTTCTCCAATGCTAAGAGCCACAGCCAAGTAATATGATGCATGGCATTTTTGGTTGAAAGGTGAGGCCAGCAAGCCATTAAGATGATATGATTATGTTAAGATTTGCATTCATATGGATATTGGACTCCTGCTGTCCACCTTGGCCTGCTATGGGACTCCTGGAGAGTTCCCATTGGTTTGGGAAGTGCGGTAGGAGGGAATTCCATCCATTTACCTGCAAATGCCATGACTAAAATTCCATTGTCTATATTAGTCACATTTGTTTTATCCATTCATCCACTGAAGGGCATTTAGGTTGGCTCCACAGTTTAGCTATTGTGAATTATGCTGCTATAAACATTGATGTGGCTGTGTCCCTGTAGTATGCTGTTTTTAAGTCCTTTGGGTATAGTCCGAGGAGAGGGACAGCTGGGTCAAATGGTGGTTCCATTCCCAGATTTCCAAGGAATCTCCATACTGCTTTCCATATTGGCTGTACCAATTTGCAGTCCCACCAGCAATGTATGAGTGTACCTTTTTCCCCACATCCTCGCCAACACTTATTGTTGTTTGTCTTCATAATAGCTGCCATTCTGACTGGAGTGAGATGATATCTTAGAGTAGTTTTGATTTGCATTTCTCTGATTGCTAGAGATGATGAGCATTTTTTTTTCATATATTTGTTGATTGACTCCTATAGCGCAAGAATTAAAACCAAGAATCAATAAATGGGATGGAATCCAACTAAAAAGTTTCTTCTCGGCAAAAGAAACAATCTGTGAGATGAACGAACAGAGAGCCCACATCCTGGGAGCAAATTTTTACCCCTCACACATCAGATAGAGCTCTAATCTCTATGGTATGTAAAGAACTCAAAAAGCTAAGCACCAAAAAACCCCAAATAACCCAATCAACAAATGGGCCAAGGACATGAACATATACTTCTCAGGACACCAAAATGCTGGGAATACATGATAAGTAAGTTAGTCCAACCTCCTCTCTGAATTGCAATCCTTTCTGTATTGTTTCTGCCAAATAGCAAGTTGTTTACAGGGCTGCTGGATCATCTGTGGCAATGGGAAGCTCCCAGCTGAGCCAGCAGCCCACTCCACCATTTTATAGAGGCCTTTTTCCCCCCTAACATGTAAGTTCTGATATAAGTATTCACTTTATAGATGGTTGTATTTGGAGAAATCACTTTCTGATGTTTTAAAAACAGCAAAATTAATAACTATATTATTTTCCAAGTGCCACACTCAGTGCATTATGTTTTACATTTTTGAGGTCAATTGTTGTATATTTTTCTCTACATTTATAATGAATTACATGAAATAAAATTAAGAAAAAGATTCCATTAAAAACAGCATGAAAAAATAAAATAGGAAAAAATTAGCAAAAGTACAAATATTATACTCTGAAAAGTAAAAAAAAAATTGTTTGACAAAATTTAAAAATATCAACTAAATGGAAAAACATTGAATGTCTATGAATCAGAAGAATTAATACAGTTATACTTCCTCAATTTAGTTAGATTCAATGCTACCCCTTTTGAATTCAGAACTTTGTTTACTTCTTTTCCTGATTATTTTTTGCTATACATATTTATATTTGTTTATTTCTTAATAATCATCAAAAATCCTATGGACTGAGAGGGCTTAAATAATCTGAAGTTTATTCTCTAAGAAAGAGAACAATTACAAATTCACAATTAGGTACAGAGTAAAATGATTAGATTGCGGAAATAAATTGCAAAAAACAAAAATTTTGAAAAATTGAAAAATACTAAGACTCATGACAGAATTTCTTCAGTATTATTTTATATAGCTTTTCATTTCTATGACCAAAGTATTTGACAAGAACAACTTAGACGAGGAAACTTTTTTACGGGTTCACAGTTTTAGAGGCTCAGATCATGGTCAGCAGGCTCCAAGAAGCTTGCTATATGTGGTCTAATAAATGAGCTTTTTAGGGGACATTCCTAGATCTAAGAATAACAAGCACCTTCATAATGCATCTCTACTGTACTTCTATTTTCTCTTTCCTGTTTTGACAGTGTGCTTTTGGATCCTCTATGCTAAAGAAAATGATTCTTAGTATCATATTTATAGTGATGATAAAATGACAATTTAGTCTTCCCCTAGTATACCTGATTCAAATCATTTTTTATTATTTAAGGTTGAGGAAAATTTATTTGTAACCTCACAACCAATAAATAGAATATCATAGATATATGTAACAGCAATTTCACAAATAAGAAATCCTGGACCAAGTTCCTTCCATGTGCTGGCTACGTAATCTAGTCTTTGCTATTCACCAGAAAGTTTGTGTGAATTGGTATTATTTCTCTCATATATGTTTAGCAGAATTCACCCAATCTGAAATATTTTGTGAAAGATATTTTAGTCACAAATTTATTGAGTTCAAACTATTTCTTCTTACATCTATTTTGTAAAGCTGTCTTCCTAGAAATTCATCCATTTCATTAATATCATCAAAATTTTTGTATGACTTGTTCATTGTAACCTCTTATTTTTCAGTCTTGACAAATCCCTGTAAATCCTGGTATTAGATTTGTGGTCCTATTCTTTATTTCCTTTTTAATTTTTTTTTCTTTTTTTAGCTGCAGATGAACACAATAACTCTATTCAATTTATTTATTTTTATGTGGAGCTGAGAATCAAACCCAGTTCCTCATATGTGCTAGGGAAGTGCTCTACCACTGAGCTACAACCCCAGCCTTATCCTTTATTTCTTGATAAGTCTTGCCAAGAGTTTACCAATTTCATTCATCATTTCAAGGAATCAAGATTTAGTTTATTGAACCTCTTTTTTCATGTTTTCAATTTATAATAATTATGAATATATTCATATTAATTTTTGCTTATTTTCCTTTTTGCTTTGCTTCTTCCTGATCATAATTTTAAAAATGTTTATTGATTTGATATATCCACCTTGTTTATAATTATTCCATGCTCCTTACTATTGGTGGTGATGGTATTTCCAGAGGACTTATTTTGCTTTAACCTCATGCTTATGAAAATATTTGGTTTCTAATATTCTGGAATTTTTCCCTGAGTTTTATCTTTTCCTGATGTATATTCTTCAATGTGTTCTTTAAGTGAAATTAACCAAGTACCAAATTTTCTTAATCATTTGTGTATGAAAATATCTTTTATTTCATTGTTTGGTCTTACCTAGAATTCAGCTTGACAGTTATTCAATCACTATGAAGATATTTTTCCATTATCATCAAGCATCTATTTTGGGTCTGGAATTCTGTTCTTAGCTTAGTTGTAACTTCCTTTTTACACAATTAATTTTTTCTTTGATTGCTTAAATGTCAGTCTATTGGTTTCAATTTTTTATACTATATTACCTTGTTTTATGTATCTCCTGTAGGAGTTGGTATGCTTCTTTAACTTAAGGGTTAATGTTTCTGTCCTATATACTAGAGAATTCTTGACCAAATCTTTCTGAATATAGCTCCTTACTCATTCTTTCTACTCTATTTTTAAGACTCAATTCATTCATATAAACTTATTCATACTATCCAATATTTTTCTAACACCTACATTAAGTCTGCAAGAAAATTTTGGCTCTACCTTAAAAGTACATCCAGAATATGGTATTTATCTTTACTTCTGCTGGTGCACCCTGGCCCAAACTATCATCATCTCTTTATTTATTTTTGTAATAATCTCATTTACCTTTTTCCCCTATAGTTAATTCTCATAAAAGAGGATGGAATAATTCAGCAAAGTTTTTGGTATCTGGGACTAATCTCAGGGATGCTTAACCACTGAGCCACATCCCCAGCTTCTTGTATTTTTTGAGACAGGGTCTCATTAAGTTGCCTAGGGCCTCACTAAATTGTAGAGGCTGGCTTTGAACTTGTGATCCTCCTGCCTCAGCTTCCCAAACTGCTGTGTACCATTGCATGGGGCTAGTAAAGGTATTTTTCAGATCATGCTGCCTCATCATAACCCTACAATCGCTTCCATTTACTCCAAGTAAAAGTGAAAGCTCGTCCACTCCTATGAGGATCTAAAAGGTCTCCCACTCCACCTCCAGCTACCTCTATGACTTTTTGTCCCAATGCCCTACCCATTGTCCTTTCTGAAGTATTTCTTGTTCCTTCAACATGCCAGCTATGCTCCCACACCTTCCCCTAGTGTATAAAGCTCTTTTCAAGGTCTCTCATCACTTGCTTCTCTTATCAGGGCTCTGCTACACTATGAGTAGTCAGTGAAGATCTTCTTGAGTACCAAAATTTCACCACTATGGCTGGTACCCCACTCCTACCTGCTACCATATATTTCTTCTCTAGAGCACTTATTGTTATTTGAAGTTCTATGCAATTTAGTGGTGAAAGTTCTTTATTACCCCTCTTATTTACTCCACAGAAGTACATCCCATCAAAGCTATGTTTTTGTCTCTCCTTCCCCTTGGTTATACTTTCCAGCATACTAAAAATATCTGAATACATAGTAGGTGCCTTATTGTTGTTGTTGTTATTGTTGTTGGTGCTAGAGATTAAACCCAGGGACGCTTTACCACTAAGCTGCATCCTCAGCCCTTTTTATTTTACTTTGAGACAGGGCTACCCTAAATTGCTGAGGGTTACCTTGAACTCAAAATCGTCCTGCCTCAGCCTCCTGAACTGATGGGATTAAAGGTGTGTGCCACCACACCTAGCAAATATTTTTTCCTTTTTTTTTTAAATAAAAATGAAAGAGTCAAGAAATTTTTAACCTTTCTTTCATGCTTTTCTATTTATCTTTGTGCTCCACAATGGATAATTTCTTCATATAAATCTTATATCTTAATTACTTGCTTCACTTGTATCTAACATGCTGTTTAAAACATTATTTTTTCAATTTTAATTTCATTTTTTAATAAGAGCTTTCTTTACTGATATATAATTTACCCACTATAAATTCATCTACTGCTGAGAGCCATAGCCAAGTAGGAATGACGCATGGCAATTTCCTTGTCAGCCTACTCAATGTTGCTTAGAGGGAGGACTCTCCATTGTGGAAATGGGCTTGCCTTGGACCCAGGTCATTTGCAGTGACATTGCATGAATGTTTGAGAGTTTTGATTTGAAAGGTGACCTTGCTCAGGGGATTAGGGCGGATCTGGGTTTAGGGTGGATCTGGGTTTAGGATGGATCCTGCTGGGAATAGGGCGTATTCTGCTGCCTCAGGCGCCTGCTCCTTGAGTTCCCCTTGAGTTCTCACGGGATTCAGAGAGTATTTGGGATGCAGAGCCTGGTGGAGTGTGTGGATTTTCCCAGAACATGCGTGTATAGTGCCGGTGAGATTTCGGGAATAAAGAATTGCTGTTTGAATCTACAAGGCTGTGAGTGGCTCGTGATTTTGTGCCCAGCCAGACTGCGGCAATCTACATTTATTTGTTTAAAAAAGTTTTGTTCTTTTTTCCTCTCTACCTGGGATTTTTTTTATAGTAACTTATTTTCTCATCATAACATGTACTGTTTATTACCTTTATAAGTACTGTATTGTAAGAATAAATTCTAAGTCTTTCATATGGTTCTGTTTTCTGAAGTTCATGGGTTGCAGCCCTCTAGGCTGTTGTGTAGCATGTGGTTAGTATTGGACATTGTAAGTTTAGCTTCCTTGTAGCATGTGTTCATCCTGTGCCATCAAAGTTCCCTGTCCTGGGAACCAGGGCCTGTGTGTTTGCTTCTGCCTGAAGTCCTTAGGTATACATATTCTCTAGTTCAGTACCAGAGTCACCTTAATGTCACATTTTGTGATTCCCATACTACCCCAGGTTCTCATGGGTAACTAGGATTTTTCCTTACTCTGAACCAGAAGTCATACTCCATTGCTCTTTTTTGGCTAGTGAGAGGTGTTTTTCACATCATCTTTTCTGGAACAGGAACCACTCCTAGAATGTTTCCACCCTTTGTATCATTCCTATGCAGAGCTCCCTCAGTGTCTTCATACTTTCCCTTAACTACTTGACAGGTTTTAAGTGCCTTACTTGTTTCCAGAATTTGAGAATTTCACCCTCTCTAAAATTCTTAGATACTTTTTGGAGTTATGTCTTAGTCAGCACTTCTACATGCATTTGTATAGAGAGGTGTCTTTATTAACTCAATCCACAATATGGGAGTTTAAAAACTCCTTTACTGGGCTGGGGTTGTAGCTCAGGGGTAGAGCCCTTGCCTCACACACATGAGGACATGTGAGGCCCTGGGTTCAATCCTCAGCACCACATAAAAAATATATTTTAAAAATATCTTTTTAAAAAAACTCCTTTACTTTTTTTGAATTAAAAATTCATAGAAATAGGGGCTGGGGATATAGCTCATTTGGTAGAGTGCTTCTCTCACATGCACAAGGTCCTGGGTTTAATCCTTAGTACCAAAAAAAAATTACATAATAAATTCCAAAATTATTTAAAAAGTCAATATTATGTATGCTACATCAAATATATATTTAAAATATAGATTCTGGATCTAGTTTACCTAGTGTTGAGTCCTAGATTTTCTATCAAATATTCATTTAACCTAAGTAAATTACTTCATGATCTGTGCTTCCACCAGACCATGGGGATAACTGCATCTATATGCTGAATTTCTTGAACCTCTTAAGGATTTCTGTGAGGGCCATAGCCGAGTGGGGATGACGCATGGCATTTTTGCCAGAAGTAGTGGTTGAGAGGTGATGCCAGCGACCCATTAAGATGATGACTTTTGAGTTCTCACGGAGTTCCCGTTGAGTTCTGGTTGAGCTCTCGTGGGGGTTCCTGAAGAGTTCGCGTTGGTTGGTAAAGTTCCGATGGTGGGAGTTCCAGTTGGTGTGTGGTGTGTTCCTGGAGGAGCCGCGTGGGTGGCGTTCCAGAGAGTTCCCCAGGAGTATGCTGGTGGTGTTCAGAAATAAAGTTTGTTCCTGCTTGAGTGGCTCGTGATTTGTGCCCAGCCAGACTGCGGCAGATTTCTATGTCCCCAGAGAACACAACATGTCAGGTGCACACCTAACTTTGTGAAAATAAGTACTTGATGTTGCTACCCTCTGCATCACTGTCATATTCAGCTGTGCACATGAAGCCCATATATAAACATTTTTAAATCCAGATGTATTCTTTTTGCCTTATCAGAGCCTACAGTAATGTCTAGCAAATTATTGGTATTCCTAAAATATTTTGTTGAGTGAGAGTTGTAAAAAATTTTTTTAAATATATTAATCTGTAGAAAGAATAGCATGTTTTTAAAATTCATGCTACCAGAACCAAGGTTGTTTACCTGATGAGGAATATAATTTAAAAGTTCAATAATAGAGTTATTATAAGAACAAAGAGCTGGTGGTTAACATTTAAATCAATTAAAGAAAACAATAACTGGGTACAGTGGCACACACCTGAAATCCCAGTGGCTCAGGAGGCTAAGGCAGGAGGACCGCCAGCCTTAAGCAAATCGAGGCACTAAGCAACTCAATGAGACCCTGTCTCTAAGTAAAATACAAAATAGGGCTGGGGATGTGGCTCAGTGGTCAAGTGTCTGCGTTCATTTCCCAGTACCAAAGAAAAAAAAAAGAAAGAAAACAAGAATACATATTTCATACATATTGTAATATGTAGATGCATCACATATGAACAATGGATTAATAATTGTTGCTATATCTAAGTCTTCCTAATAAAAATTAGGAGGTGCATATGAAAAGGGTGATAAGGCCCAAGACATGATAACTTCATCATTTTTTATGAAATAGAAAACCTAGTTCTTCAAATTTTTAAAAATATAACTCATAGAAATAAATGCATTTTTATTACCCCACAAACATACGTACTTTCCTTATCCAGCATCTTGAGATATGTGTCTGTAGACAGACAGATATTTGATTGAGGTGAAATGTGTTTTTAATATGGGCCACAACGAAAAAGGCTTACAACCTCCACATTAAATTGGTTTATGACCCACTATTTTGTTGTAACCCATTTTAAAACTCAGTACATTGGACCCTGTGCTTTTTGGTTCTGATAAAAATGTATTAGTTTAAATATATTATTTTACAAACACAGCTTCTGAGAAGTTTTTATAAGGTTGTGTAATATCCATCATCCAAAACACATGCTTCCAAAAATGAGTCAACAAAGAAACAGAAAACACAAATCAAAATGTAAAATAAGACATATTTATTCAAATCAGATGAAAATAGATTAAACATCTTTAATATAAGATAAATATTTGGAACTAGGTTCAAACAATGAGGTCCTGTGCTACTAACAGCAATAACAAAAGAATCAACACAAGTTTGGGATTGCAAGGATTGATAAAAATAATTAGAAAAGCAAAGAGATAAATGAAACATTTTTAGAGTATCAAAAACAGCTCTAGTAGAACCTCTGAGAATTTAGTTAGAAAGATGAAATATATTTTGTATAAGTAGAGAGGGAAATGCAAATGAGAAAATGATAAAAATAATTTACAGTTTGTATGATTAATGAGAGTTATTTAACACTTTATATACCATTTATACATGAGATGTTTTTACAAATCAATATTATATCAGTCTTCTATTGCTGCCCTAGTTATTCTAAAATTTAGCAGCTTGAGAAACAACGTTCATTGTCTTACAGTTGCTGTGGGTCAGGAATTCAGGAACAGGCCAGCTGGACACCTCCACCTCAGGCCTCTGATGAAGTTTTGATCAATATGTTGACTGGGGCCACAATTATTTGAAGTTTTGATGCAGTCTGTAGGATTTGCTTCTAAGATGGCTTGTTCACATATTATGGCTAGGAGGCCACAGTTCCTTAGTACATGCACCTCACTTTAGAGCATCTAGAGTTCACTTACAATATGGCAACTGGCTTTTCCCAAAAAAAGAGTGACCTTGAGAGAGCAAACAACATAAAATTGTGTTTGTCATATTCTACCAATCACAAAGAGAAAAAAAAAAGAGAGAAGCTGATTGTTTAAGGACATGAATACTTGAAAGCAGGAATCATTTGAGCTTACCTTGGAGGCTGCGTCCATGAATTTAATTTTTTTTTCAAAATGCACAAATGCTATATAAATGGCATGTCACAAATTAAGTCATACAAAAGTCAAATAATCCAGGGACATCACATACCTGTAATCCCAGCAACTTGGGGACTGAAGCAGAAGGATAGTAAATTCAAGGTCAGTTAACTTAGTGAGACCCTATCTCAAAAGAAAAAAAATTAAAAGGTCTGGGAATGTAACTCAGTGCTAAAGCACTCCTAGGTTCAATTTTCAGTAAAATAAGAAAAAAGAAATCAGTAAACTTTAAAAAAAAAAAGCTAGTAATAATTTTTAAAAGCAAATATTTTAAATATCTAAATTGCAAATATATGTCTGAAAAGCCAAGTGCAGGAAAGAACTAGGAGGAAGAGAATACTTAAATTGCTGGTGGGAATCCAGATGATTCCAGCCATATTGGAATTCAGCATTATCTAAGCTGAACTTATGAATTTTCCAAGATCCATTGAACTTTTTCAAACAATCCATCTTCTTTTACCCTAAAGAACTCTTGCATATGTACCACAAAAGTCATGTCCAAGAATTTGTTCAGCCTCATAAGTTGACATAGCAAAATCTGTGAATAAGCTAATTGACATTCATTCAGTTATTTTTGAGTTTTGAATTTTGATTACCTTTTAAATTTTCCATGTTTTTCTGTATTTCCCAAGTTCACTACTATGCAATAATGTCAGAAACAAATAAAAATCTAATGGCTATTAGCATAGAAGCCTAGAAATAGAGCCAGGAATAGGAAGAGAGAGCTGGGAATGTGTTGAATGGAGGGCATCCAGACATAACATTGAGAATATCCCCCCTTACCTTTCTGATCACACATTAAAATGTGACCATGTTTAAATTCAGCTTAATAGTGTACAGGCAGTTTCAGTGCCCTATTTAAATGATTGCTCTGGGTATTAAAAGGGCAAAGTGAAACACAGCTCTGTGATGACCCCAGACCTACTGATGGGGTTGGTATTAAATAATAGTATCTTTCCCAGAAAATACAATATTTCCATATTCTATAGTTCTCAGGAGCTACTTTGACCCAGACTTCCTGGAATCTAAAATACATACAGCCGTTACTGAAACAATAATTTTCAAACACCTCAATGGCTCATAAAGTGAAAACCTTAAGGCATCACACAGCTGTTGCTGCCATTAGGAAATGGCTGGATGGGAAACAGTGAGGTGAGTAGTGTTCTCGGTGTTCTTCCTCCCTTCTCAGCAACCCATATCCAGCTTTCACACACCCCTTTCCCAATCCCTTTTTCTCTCATCAGGGTCCTCTGTAGATTCACCCAGTTCCAACCTCCTGCTCTGATTGTCTGCTGGTGCTCTTGACATGGACATGGCAACTGAGGGGTACATCAGGCCTTAGCTTCAGAGCAAGGCAGGCTGCATTCTTGTTTGGTCACTGCCATCCACTACCAGGACTGGGAGTTCTGCTTCTTGTGGGGATGATGGGCCTTCTCAAGTTTTTTGATGCCTTAGTTTTTTCTTTCCTACAATGTATTTATTGATGTTATTCTTATTTTCTATATACTCTTTAAAAGAAGTCACCTTGCAGCTAATTTAACAGAAGATGTAGACAAGCAAGCCAACAATTAGTGTACATTGTGATGTTCACCTAAAAAAAAAAATCAGCAATTCTGGAACACTTGTTGAGGCACTGCTATAATGGGGTGTGTACATGTGTGCATATGAGCCATATTAAGCTTACAAAACTCCCCATTTTATAAATGAGAAAACTAAGAGATGCAGTGATCTAATCTGTCTCTTAAATTCTAATCTCAGAAATCTAGTCTCTCTGCTCTTAAATTCAGCCCTTTATTGCTGTGCTGTGGGAGCACAGAGGATGTATGCCATGCCATTTCTGAACTTCCTTCAGAAGTTGTGAGGAAGAAACTAAGCAGCAGGATTTGAAGAGCATCTGTCACTCCCCAGATCACCAGGGTTCATTCCACTCTTCTAATTCCTCCCTCCATTTTTACTCATTACAAGCTATCATTTCCAACTCTGCACTCTCAAAATCTTCTCTTAGAAAAAATTCTGTTCTTATATCACAAAAGTAGATTAACCTGGCAGGGCCTCCAAATTAGTTCTCATTGTTCATTTACTGAAAAATTGGGTGGAACAGTTTCCAGAACAAATGATAGCCTGCCTGATTACAGCTCAAGTGCCTCAGTCTCCACTGATCCTTTCATTGTGCCTAGAGTCAGCTCTCACTCTAACTTAAATCATACTGAGAACAACAGCAACAACAAAACATCAACAACAGCATCCGTGACAGCTATAGCTCTCACTTATTGAGCACTTTTGCTGTGCCAGACAATACACCAAGCACTTTTTAGTGTTGATATCTTCAATCCTCAGAACAATGAAATAAGGTGGTGCTGGTTATTATAATCTTACAGATGAAAATTTTAATTAGAGAATAAGCAAGTTGCTTAACATCATGCATGTAGTAAATGGCCTAGCTACTGTGTAATATAAAGCTTGTCTGTCTCCAAAGACTGTGTTCATAACCATTTAATATACTGTCCACATTTTCTTCTTTCCACCAACTCCTACACTTCTTGCTTGAGAAAAGCATCCCTGGGGGCCTCCCACTCCAAGAAAGCCCATCATTCTTGCAAATATGAGCCCTTTGAGCCTCATGGCAGCCAATCCTGATAAACCCAAATCCCAAAGGTAAGAATAAATATGTTTTGTGCAAAATTGGCTCCCAAGCATTTCCAGGCATGTAGTTTTGCTGATTTCACACTTCTTTGAGGCTTTTTGTGTGGCCTTTTCTCACCAATTCCAGAAATAACACCAATTATTCAAAAAAGAATAGCTACATCTTTAAACACTATTAATAAAAATGAATATAGTTCTGCATATCTATAAACTACTACCCAAAGTCCTGAGCCTTCAGTTTGTTCTGCTCACTTACTTCCGGGCCTTCAAACCCATCTTCCAGGAATACTCACATATTTCCTCTCACCTCAGCTGTGGGCATGTTCCTCTTTCATACCTTTGTCTTGTTGCCCACTCTGGAGGGTCTTCTCTGACTTCTATCATCCTGAATCAACTCATTCTTGAGATAGTTCAAATTTTTCCTTTTTTATGGTCCTTATTGCAGTCTCATTTTGGAATAGATTGCTTTCCACTTCACACACTCATTGCATTGTGTGTAAGTCACTATAACAGTGTAGTACATACATTTGTGGATATTTTACTTATAAATATGCCACTCCTGTGAAATTTCAGTACTTTATAAAAATCGTGTATGTGCACATGTGTGTAAATGTGTGTGTATGTACTTATTCAGGATTTTACCCTAGGACTTCCATAGTAGAGTCTGTACAGATAAAGAAACTGGGGTAAAAGAGGTTAGTAATTTGTTCATAGATGAAAAATGGTAGAATGAGTTGACATCTGTATGCACATTTTCCTCCAGATGCATTATTCTCATTAGTCCCTGGAATACCCAATACACAATATTTAGTGAATGTTCTGATGAACAGAAGAGAAACACCATTATGGTATATTTGACTTCCCATTTTCCTCACAGAAGGCCTGCTTGAGGATCTTGGGTCTCTTGCTGAGCTCTATCACATCCACCACCACTCAAAATAAAATATTATGAAGTACCATTGTAACAAGAGGACAAAGAAAATGAAAGCACACTTGATAAGGAAAATACTTCAAAACACCTCTGGGTGCAACAGACTTGTGGCCTGAACTTAGACCTCACCATGTATGATTCTGCTCCAACAAAGAATGATTGAACTTGTTCAATTGACAAGGATATTTGTTTAAAATAATCCTCTTTTTACCGGGTGCAAGTGATCTTTTTAAAATCTTTCCTTTTAGATATTTTAAGAAATGTTTCTTTTCTGGCCAGAAAACCTGTTTACTTGGGTCATGTACTTGGCTAACCAAAGAGAACTTGGGATTTTTAATTATATGCTAAATTTGGAATAAATGAATTATGAAGTCTCAATTTCATCAGGACGGATGAGAAAGATCTTTTGTCTATATCTTTGTGTTCCTCTTTGTTCTCTCCTTCTCTCTCTCTCTCTCTCTCTCTCTCTCTCTCTCTCTCACACACACACACACACACACACACACACATGTCCGCACACACTTCTTACTTCCTTTCAGTGCTTTGAGAGGAAAGATTTTAGGGACATTCTGAATATACTGTAGAACACAGGTTTTCACCTTTACCACCTGTGTTAGCACAGTGAGCCCTGCTTCATAGCATTCATACTCTTGGGTAGCCACTCTCCTCCACATTGAAGAGGGCTGACTTGTGAAAACAGAGGAGTTTCATGGAAATAGTGGACAGTGACTTCAAAGACAAGGTCGTAAGATACAATGTGCCTAACATCTTGCTTTTTTGGGGATCACCTTCTGTTCTGGCATATCAAGAAGACAGTCAAGCAGCCCTATGAATAGGATCATGTGTTGAGAAACTGAGGCTGTTTGCCAATATCCAGCAAGGAACTAAGGCCTCATGTGAACAGGCATATGGATGAGCCATCTTGGGAGTGAATTCTCCAGACCCAGTCACGTGTTCAGATGCCATAACCAAGGCCAACACCGAAACTGCAACCTCAACTACAGATACAAGCCACAACACCAAGATAAGCTGTTCCCAAGTTCCTTAGCTGCAGAAACTACACAACCAGTGCTTATTGTTTTAAGTCAGAAAATGTTAGGGTCATTTGGTATACAGCAGTTGATAACTAATACACAATTCAGTGTTGTTGGTTAATTTCTCAGTTCCTTTCTACTCATTATCACAATTTTATCCTATCAATAAGCCTTGAGAACAATACTGTTATGATACATTAAGACTAAGGGTAGTCACACAGATATGATGAGATTCCAATGAATTTGAATCCAAATAAGTCTGCTTTAAAATATAAGCCCTTCTCTATTATGTGGAATCATATAATGATCTATTTTTGTCAAAGCACACAAGTAACAGCAAGAACAGATGCTTATCATCATGGCAATTGATCTACAAGTGTTTCCTATGCCAAGAAATAAAATATTGCTTAGGCAGAGTGTTCAGTATTTCAAAAGACTTGCTTTTTTATTTTTACTACCTTTTGAACTACTGAGAAAAAATAAGCATTTAATACAGCCAACATAAAATTCATACGGTCTGTCTTATGTGGTGAGTTATCCAAAACCTTCTCTCTCCATAGTCACTATGGGGCTATTATTTGAGGAAGTCATAATTCTAATACCGTACATTAGATTAGACTAAACTCATGAGCTGAGATTTGACTACTAATAGAAGGTTTTTGTACCACCACACTTCCTCTTCTTAAACCAAAGCAACACCAACTGGCAATCACCAGAACCAGTGTAGCCCCTCCTAGGTGAGGCAGCTGCTCTAGCAGGACCATGAGACTTCCAGAAAGAACATGTTTAGGTTTTGCATTTCTAGTGTACTATCATCTGTCTCCATAAGGTTGTGAAATTCCAGAAAGGGCAAACAGAGAAGCAACTTGGGAATAGCACATTCTGTGGGAAGACGTTGATATAAAAAATAATAATGATGACAGTGAAAAACCTTATATAACAATTTTAAGTTTATAAAGTCTCTACATATATTTGCTTTCAGGATGATTAAAATTCTATAGGAAAAGATGACAATGGCAAAGATGATTAAAATGTCATCTATTATTATTCCTGCTTTACATATGAGAAAATTAAAGCTCAGGGAAATCAAGGAATTCACTCAAAATCAGTCAGCTGATAATAGAACCTTGCTTTAGTCACTTTTTTCGCTGCTGTGACCAAAAGACCTGACAAGAACAATTTTATGGAGTTTATTTTTTTGTAGTTTATTATCGTGTTCACAGTGTCAGAGCTCTCAGATCATAGATGGCTGGCTCCATTCCTCAGGGCCCAAGGTGAGGCAAAACACAATAGCAAAAGAGTATGGTGGAGGAAAAGAAGGTATGGACGTGGCCACCAAGAAGCAGAGAAATTAAACTTAGCTCACAAAATATATACTCCAAAGGCATGCTCCCAATAACCCACCTCCTCTGGTCACACCTTACTTGCTCACAGTCACCACTCAGATAATCCCTATCAGGGAATTAATGGACTGATTTGGTTAAGGGTTTTATGACCCAATCATTTCACCCCTAAACCTTTTGCATTGTCTCACACATGAGCTTTTGGGAGACACCTCATATTTGAACCATAACATTCCACACCTGGCCTCCAAAAGTTGACAAACATCTCACCATGAAAAATATACTTAGTCAATTTCCAGGAATGACCATAGTCTTAACAGTTCCATTCCAAGAATGTCCAAAAGTATAAGTTCCAAGTCTCCTCAGAGACTCAAAGCAAACTCTCAGTGTGAGCTCCAAAAGCAAGTTCACACATCCAATATATAAAGGAACAAAGTAAATATTTCCATGTAAAAAAAATAGGGGCATACACAGAAAGGATGGGACCAAAGCAAGATCAAAGTCCAGCTGGGCAAACAAGCCCTGTAGATCCATGCCCAACATCTAGGGTGCATTGCATTTGATATTCTTTTCAAATAGCTTGTGTAACTCTGCCCCTATGGCTTTGCTGGTGGCAGCCCACATGACCCCTCTCTCTTTTTACTTGTCTCTGAGTGATTCCTGCAGCTTTCCTCGGCAGATGTTCCATGGTACTGGCATTTCTTAATCTTGGGTGTCTCTGCTGAAGATTCAGCTTCCTCCTCACATAGCCCTCACAGGGGCTGCCTACAGGGACTCTGACCCTGTGGCACTTTGCTTGACCTCCCAGGCCTACCTTTGAAATCTCAGCAGAAGCCTCTATGAACCCTTAAATCCAGCATCCTTCAATCCTGAAGAACTAGCACCATGTGGTTAATGCTAAAATGTGACGCCATCTCTAGCAGTAACCAATCCTCCAGGGATCATGGCTTCGGCATGCTCTGAGTGGCTTGGTAGCTGAGCATGGTGAAATAACTTCCTAGGCTACCCTTTGCAATCAGGGTGTCCCACTGGTCTGTACTCAAAGGAATTTTTACTTTTACACCCTCCCTTGAACCTGAGATGGGTGTGGTCCTGACAATACCCAAGATGCCTTCATGTCATCTTGCTTATTGTCTCTGGGCAAAGTCTTTAGAATTTCTTTAGCGGCTGTAATGTCTTTAAAACTACAGCTATCTTAGCCCCAGTTTTACTCCATTTTCTGTCCAAATTGCCAGTTTTTCAAATGGTCCTGCTTTGCTTTCTGCTCCCGATTATCACAATAAACTTGACTAAAAGTCTCCGGCAATACCCA
This sequence comes from Marmota marmota marmota, assembly GCF_001458135.2. Lineage (NCBI taxonomy): Eukaryota > Metazoa > Chordata > Mammalia > Rodentia > Sciuridae > Marmota > Marmota marmota. The sequence continues at coordinate 29,412,674 of NW_026000242.1, read as the reverse complement.
TACCACCCCCTGAATGCAATGCTGCCTAGAAATTTCCTTCGCCAGATTAAGAGGCCCATGTTCCTTATATTTATGTCCTCACAGAAATTCTCAAGACATGGATAAAATGCAGACAACTTCTTAGTCAGAGCATAACACAAATGGATTCTAGTCCAATTTCCAATAGATTCCTCTTTCTCTGAAACCTCATGAAGCAAATTTAAGGTCTACAATCCTATTTGGCATTCTGGTCTTCAGAACTCCCACCAGGATTGCACATGAAGGTTCACTGATAACATTCTAAAGGTTTTCCAGCTTGCATCACTAAACATTCCAAAATTCCTCCCACAAATTTCAAAAAGCTTCAAAATTTCTGAACCATGTGATCAGGTTAGTCACAGCAATAACCCTGATTTTCAGTACCAATTTCTGTGTTAGTCAGCTTTTTCTCTGCTGTGACCAAAAAACCTAACAAAAACAATTTTAAGAAGGAAAAGTTTATTTTGGAGCTCACAGTTGCAGAAGTCTTAGTCAATAGATGTCCAGTTCTATTCCTTGGGTCCCAAGGCAAGGCAGATCATGGCAGAAGAATGTTGCAGAGGAAAGCAGGTCTGCACATGAGCAACAATAAATTGAAAGACACTAAACTCAGTTCACAACATATAAAGTCTGATGGTATGCCCCTGTACCCCAATGTCCCACCTCCACCAGTCACACCCTATCTGCCTAAAGTCACCACTAAGTTAATCCCTATCAGTGGATAAACACACTGATTGAGTTAAGGCTCTCATAACCCAATCATCTCACTTCTAAATCTCGCATCATTTCACTTATGAGCTTTTAGAGGACACATCATATCTAAACCATAACAGACCTGAAACTCAAATCCAAGGCTTCAGACTTTATACACAATGCTTCTTCCAGAATTTGACTTATGTGTCAATCATCTTTGTACATGTCACCATAGGCAGCACATTACCCTGCCAATAATAGGCCCTCAATATATTTTCATTCCACTGAAAATGAAATGGAGCTTTTATTACAAATAAAAGAGGAAATATGCTTTCAGAGAGCTAGTGCTGTTGGTAGCTTTGCCCCCCCTTCTTCCCTCTTTGAATAGTGAGCAAGCAAACAAAAGATGAGGTGCACTGAACTGTCATGGAGCTAGATTCCATGATGACATCCCAAATGGAGACACATTTTCTCATCTTTCTTATTTCATTCTTGCTCTTCAAAAAAAAAAAAAAATGGTAGGACTATTTCATGGAGAACATTACTCATTCACTGGATCATTTATTACAGGCATGAAGGTCATCTTGATGAACCCTACCCCCTCCCCTCCCTGCACATTATCATTTGAATAATCAGAATGAAGGTGAGTTGGGGCAGCATGAATTTCCCAAGAACTCCCAGCTCTTTCTGACTGTTCTGGTCTCAATTCAGCACAGCTTTGGTAATAAACATCTCACAAAAGAAGTTGCTTTCATTCAATTGCACTATCTCCAGACCCATTAATTAAAGCCAAGATCCAAGATAATCTCAGGATACTTATATGAGGACTAGGTCAGAATTCTATTTTAAGAGGCAAATTACAATTTAAATGAAGGTGTGAGCTCTTATTTTTCTCCTCTCCTACCTCCTTATTCCTTTCCCCTCCTTCACCCTTGCTCCCAGAAGTAGCACAAACATTGTTAAATGTTTCACTGCTAAAAATAAAAAGATCTCATTCAATGTGTGTGTCCCTTGTCAAAATCTGTTTATCACAATTAAAGTCTTTTTGAAAAGTTAATAAACACTTTCCCTGTGTTCTCTGCACAGAAAAGTAATATCTTAACCTAAATGTGTGGCAATCTCCCTGCTTCAGAATTGGCCTGTGTGTGTCTATGCGTGTAACTTGGAACTGCAACCAAAATTCACATGTACTTCATTAAAATAAGGTTATTATACAAATAATTCTTATCTTTTTAATTCTTTCTTATGTCAGAAGACAAAATTTCAATACATGTTATTTTCTTTAAAAAGGGAAAAAAATCACATCGTGAAAGAGATCTTTGATTTATGTTACTTTGTGTGGGTGGAAACAGTTTTATTTAAAAAATCATACTGCATTTCCATGAAAATATAAGCTTAGAAGCAGGGTTGAGTTGTCCAGATTCAGAGTTCTTATTGATCAATGAGCCTCAGTTTTCTTTTCTTTTTTTTTAATTATTCCTTAGCATTAGTCTTATTCTCAACCTAATTGTGGCTTTTCTCCAAGGAATTTAGGGTTTTTAGAACTATATATTCAAACCATTAATATCCAAAGGACTCCTGGTGAACTCCACAAGAGTCAGTACTGATATAAATTGTACTTTCTATGCAAAAAAAATAGTCTTTAGCCACTAAGTACAATGGCTATGGTTTCTGAGTATATTTCTAAAATGATTTAAATACCTCATAATATAAGAATGAACTTAAATGAATACACTTAAAATACTGCAAGCTTGTTCATTAATTAGCATAACCTTTAAACTTCTATTGTTAACTAGACCCCATTTTGAAATTTGGACTGAAATTCTCATAGCTTATTATAGTCATTATAGCTTATCATTGAGACATGATACAGTAGAATTCCATCACACATGCAAATTATATGGCCCTAATTTTCTCACAGAAGGCCAATCTTCTTTAGTATTTTCGTATATTTTTAAACAGCCATTATGAAAGCTGAAGATTATACTTAATTTGGCAAATGGTTGTTTTTTAACTATAGGACTAAAAATAGGACTTTACCAAATCTGCTGTGTTTGCATACTAGTCTACATTCTGTTGTGATGATAGCAAATATCAGACTATTAACACCAAAGTAACTGACATTTGTGATTGTAACCAAATGGTGTTATAACTGTGGGGTGTTCTCCCATTAAAAATGCTATTTTCCTGAATTTTCATTGAGTGTCAACAAATGATTATTTAAAGAGATTTTTACAGATTTAGAATTGATCATGAAGGATCAGTAGAAAACAGGTTGACAATCTATGGCGTAGTTCCAAGATAGCTGGCTTTGTTACGTCAAGACTGAACTATTCTTACCAAAGGGCAGTAAATATAAAATTCACAGAGATGTTATTAAAGACTTTGAAACAATATTAAAAGATTAGCGGTCACTCACATGTAATACTTAACTTGAATTGGTTGACTTCAAATCAATACAAAAAATTGTATGCATATTGTCTTTTTATGTCCTTAAACCATTTTTTGATGTGAGTAGGACAATTTTATAACTTTAGTAAATCCAATATCTCTGAAACAACTTTGTGATTTTGTTTCCTTAGAGATTGAGCTTCTGGGTTTTGGAGTTAGCAGACCTGGATTGCACTTGAACTTTTAGGCAGAAGGTAGTAAACTTGAAGAAAGCTGCTTATCCTTCTTTATTTGTACAAAAGAATAAAATAAACTTTATTGAATTTCTGTGAGGATTAAATGAGGTATGGTATACAAAGGTTCAAAATAGACTTGTCTGGCACATAGTAAAATTATTATTATGGTAGTGAATTTATCTACCAATTTATAGGTAGTTCAGTCATCAGAAATATTTAAGTGTGGACATTAATTTTATTTCACAAGTGGTATCAATTCAAGTATCACAAGATTGACCACAGAGGTATTGAAAATATTAAATAAGAAATTTCATTCTTAGAGCAGCTTATCTCACACACACACACTTGACCACACATGAGCACATAAGCACACACAGAGACATGCCCTCCTGTAAGTAGTAATTGCTAACTTCCTGTAAATGTACAACTATCTCCAGTAGGAACTTTTAACAGACTACAAGTAGATCTTGGTGAGGGAACCAAAAATTGTAGACTCTCTTCTTCTAAGTTATGTTTCTTACTTTTTGAAATGCAGCTCAGGTGATGGACTCCCAAATAGTATTGACTTCCCCTCTATCCTAAATACTCCTCAGAATTTAAAAAGGTATCTGGAGTTATTTCCTACTTGTTGCATTTAACTTTTTGTCACTGTGTTCAAAAGACCTGAAAAAAAAATAACTTAACAAAAGAAAGTTTATTTTGGCTCACATTTTCAAAGGTTCAGTCCATGGTCTGCTGACTCCATACCTCTGGACCAAAGAAAATCATGGTGGAAGGGTGTGGCAGAAAATCATGGTGGAAGGGCATGGGAGTGGAAAGTGGCTCAGAAGAAGGCAACAAGGAAGCATACAGAACTCTGCCCAACAAGGACAAAATAAATGTAAACCCCAAAGGCACACCCTCGGTGACCTATCTTCTTCCCCTACATCCTACCTCTCTACAATTACTGCCCAGTTAATCTGTATTAGTAGATGGATCTACTGATCAGATTATAACTCTCAATCTAATTATTTAACCAATGAAAATTCTTGCATTGTCTCACACATGAACTTTTGGGGGACATCTCATGTCTATACCATAACACTACCATTTGTAGATATAAGAGGCTTCAGAGACAGCTCTGAATTGTAGTCTGAGCTCTCCCAACTAACTTGCTTTGTGATTTGGGCCTCTGTTTTTTCATTTATAAAGTGATAATATTAAGTCAAGGGTTATTATGAGAGTTAAAAAGAAACTCATTTTTAAATGAATCCTAGCTCCCAGTACAGTAAATTATTATTTATTTTTGTTAAATACCTGCATTGGCTTTGTCATGTATCGAGTAAGCCAAGTCAAACTATGTCCCCAGAATTCCCTTCTGGCATGTTTCCAGGTAGGGTGAACTACAGAGTTTGTTTAATCTTTTAAAGGCGTCAGAGGATAGAGAGGAAGTAGCCTTATCCCAGTTATTTAATCAAACTCGAGGTAATTAAAGTCCCTAATCAATTGACTTTCAATTAAACAGATTATTTTGGGTGGGCCTGACTAAATCCATTGAAGGCCCTTTAAAAGAAAACTTAACTCTCCAAAAGAGGAAAGGAAGGAAAGAATTGGTCTATGGCTAGGCCTATGGATAGGCTCAGCTTATCTTCCTGTCTGTTCATGATTCACCCAAAATTAATTACATAAATATTGTCAGAAAGACAGATGGATGTGATAGACAGGTATCTATTTTCATATAGACATTTATGATGTGTGTGTGTGTGTGTGTGTGTTTTACTGGTTGTTTTTCTCTAGTTGAAGTTTGACTAATGCAATGCCCAGCCTAAAACTATTTTTCACTTTATTGAGACACCACCACTGTGCCTGATTGAGAAGAGCAATGATAAACTGAACCACAGAGTTAGATTCAAGGTGGGAGTGTCCCAAGTCTAACTCTGGTTAGCAGTATGTAAATACAGGCAAAATTTAACCTTATAAGTGAAAGTGTGAATGATAACTCCACCATGTTATCAGCCACATAATGGGACTTAGTAAATATTACATCCCTTTCCTTTTCCTTTCCCAGAACACAAGGTTTAAAATGGATAAAATGACATGAATGCATTTAATTTTATTAACTTAATGAATAATATTTTTGCATTTTTTATGTACAAAAATTCTTAAAAATGATTATAAACATTGACTAATTCAATCCAGAAGTAAGCCTCCAAAGTAACTAATATTATAATCACCTCCACTGTAGAAGCCAAGGCAAAGAATGGTTAGGAAACTTGCCTAAGGTCACAAAATAGGTAGATTAGAGCCCAGGAGGTCTGACTCCAGAGCCAGTGGATGTTCCTGGCTACTATGCTAGATTAAGTATGTGAAAACCACATACATTTATGAAAGTATAAATGCAATTCAAATTAAAGTATTACTGTATCACTTTATAGAGACCCCATAACACAACACCACAAGCAGGAGAGCAGATGATTCTGAATGCCTGAAGTCCAAGACCAGGTTGTTGGGAGTGCTGATTTTTTCTGAGGCCTCTCTTCTTGGCTTTTATCCTCTCTGTGCCCTAACAGGGTCTTTCCTCTCTGCATGTAATGGCTAGTGTCTATGTCTAAATTTACTCTTCCTTTGAGGAAACAAATTGGGTTGGGTTGGTTTAGGGCCCACCCTACTGCCTCAGTTTAACTTAGTCACCTCTTTCAAGTTCCTATTTCCAAATGGAGTCATAATTTGAGATACTAGAGGTTACAGCCTCAACCCATGAATCTGGGTGGGCAGGACACAACTCAGCCTATAACAATTATTAATAGCTAATATTTGCACTACTATTAAAATAATAATTTACTCACATTAATATGGAGCAATTGTCTAGTAAGAGTTTGAGCAACAGATAAATGGGGAATAGCCAATCCTAAAGTGGGCTGGAGGCTCTAATCATTCTTACATAAGTACTGTATTCTTGAAAATTGTAGACTATTTTGTTACTCCTTAACTTATCAATATCATATCTTGTTTAAGGAGAACTTAGGAAATTGCAGAGCTTGTTATTTATTTATTCATTATTTGATTTTAAATTTTCCTGCTTCCCAAAATGTTTTTCTTTCATCCAAAGAAAAGGCTTATAAAGCCACAAATTTCAAACTTGTCATGAGAGAAATCAGTGCCTTTAGGAGCCTGAGAAGTTTTCTTATAAGAAAGGAACTAGCGAAACAGGGTGAAGGATAACGAAGAAGAAAGATAGCACCCAGAGGGAATTTCAAAATGTGTTTGAAGCTGGGAAGACTAGATTGGGGACAGGCAGAGCAGCTTACCATTTCAATAACAAGAAGACTTCACATTTATAACAGTCGCAAAGGAAGGACACATTCCTTCTGCCTTTCAGTCATCACATGTGATTTTTGAGAAAGATAATCTCTAAAATCAGCAAATGATCTCCCAGTTTGCATATGAGCATTGTTTTAACCAGCATTCCAAGGGTTGATTTGTTTAAAATATAGAGGAGAAACCGTGAAGGAGGAAAAGAAGTATTTATTTATTTATGCAGTTATGTATTTATTTACTTATAGTGGGACTGCATCAAACCCAGGGGCACTTTTCTACTGTTGCTACATCTCCAGTCCTCTTTAATTTTTATTTTGAGACAGGGTCTTGCTAAGTTGCTGAGGCTGACCTCCAACTTTCATCATCCTGTCTCCGATTCCCAAGTTGCTAGAATTACAAGCTTGCACCATCACACCTGGTGAAGCTTCAATTTATTGAATACCTCCTACATACTAATGAAAATAGCTAACATTTATTGCATATTTAATATATTTCCAGTCAATGTGTACTTCACAGGTCTATTCATTTTTCTTCACAAGGAACTGATATGGTAGGGTGCTGTCATATTCCTCATCTTACAAATGAGGAAAGAACATTAGGGAAGTAAAATATCTCATTCAGAGTATAAACAGATGTGGGGCTATGTGCTTAAAGACTGTAAAGCAAGTCCTACTTGATTCTCTCATCACTTGAGTATGCTGACATTAGTCCATCATACCAGTGAAGAAGCCTAAACCAAGAAGGCTTAGATAACAATTAGTTTTAGGTCACAAAGTTAACAAGTAGGATGAGAATGGGGATCTAGTTCCCTGCAACTCCAAGGTCTCTTCCTAAGAATACCAAACTGCCTTTCCTAATGTTTGTCTCAGGAAGGATGATACAGGAAAACAACACTATTAAAATATTCCTTCATTATTTGGCTAAGAAAGCAAAATCTTTTTTTATCCTAAAAAAAAAAAAAAAAAAACCCAGCTTTTTTTCTGATTAGAATATTTATAAAGGTTAATGAGAAACAAAATGAACTGAAAGCCAACAGGGAAATATTCCCAGTTGTAAACATCAAACCTCTACATTTTTTACCATACCAAAAAAAAAAAAAAGAAATCCCAAGTTAAAAAAAAAAATCCATCAGCTGAGCAACACATTTACTATTTTCTTTCACAATTTTTTGATCGGCATTGATGGAACACTGACATCATCACTCCATACTCCTGTGAATACTGATAGATGATGAGGAATATGGTCACCACCCCTACAGGGAGGACCTTCCCATAAAATCAAGCACATCATATATGATCTCACATGTATTTCTCCATTAAAATTATGAGGATGTTTTTGTATTTTCTCAAAAGGTGAAACATGGGTAAAAATGAATGAAATTTTTGTTTGTTTGTTTTCTTAATGAGCACAGGCTTTTGAAGTGCTGATACTTTACAACCCATAGAGACCCCATTCTCACTAGGCATACTCATAATCCTTAAGGCAAAGTCCCTGGGGGGACACATCATCTTGGGCAACCTTGATGATCACAGTCATAGCTAATCTCCTTCAAGGTTTTTGGGGAGACCATAGTGAGAGAGCCATGTTGATTCAAAGTAGAGAATTCAGGGCAAATTTCCTTGGCCCATGAGAAATCTCTCAACAGGCTGCCAACAGTTATATCAATCTATTAAACTATCTTTTACTAAAGCTAGTTCTCTCTTACACTGACAAGAAAAATGAAAAGCAGTGGGCGGGCAGATAACAACTTGCTCTAGGTCATAGAGCTGGCAACTTACAGAATTCTTTATCTAACCAATGTCATTCTCTCCATTGCCCATATATGCCTCTACTCCAACTTTCTTCCTTACTAAACTCAGGAGGTATCACAGCATCCCAAATACCTAAAACAGGACACCCCATGTCACTTCTTCCCCTTGGTTTCCCTCTGCCATTCATCATACTGCCTCCTTCCCTATTTCTATTTATGTTACCAACTTTTCTTGCAAGTCATACAGATTCCAAACCATAGACTTATGTTAAATTCTTCCTTCTTGTCAAGTCCTGCTAATTCTGCTTCAACACCATCTCCCAAATTTGTCCCCTTTTAAGCATCTCCACTGTCCACGTTAAATGTAGGACCTCTTGACCTACATCTCACCTACTCTATCACAGTGGCTTGCTAATGACTCTCCTGTCTTCTGGTTTCTTGTGCTCTAATTCATTCTTTCTCAAATACATACTTACTCCACAACCAATGTAATCTTCCTAATCTCTCAGTATGCCACTCCTCTGATCAAAAACCTTTTTTCTTCCAGGTATCCCAAGTGATTTCCACTCAATTTTCAAAGCTAAATATCAAATATTCCATAAGTATGTTCCATTCCATAAATTGGATATAATCTTTAAAATTCACTGGTTTTGGTTTACAATTTAAGTAGCACATCTTATGACTCTTAATTTTGCTCATCCCAACCTTATGAATTGTATTTTTTTAGAAACAGAGACCATATCCCATTTTTCCATCTTTGATCATACATAATCGTTTCTTTATCAAATAATTAATATTTTTTCAGGTGGGTTCAACTTATTGGGCTGGGATTAAAGTATCAGGGATCAAAATCCTCAGGTATAAATGACAGGAAACATATTCAGAAGAACATTATCTCACCTCACTACACCTTATTGAACACCTATTAACTCTGAGACACTGAGGTGCTCAGAAAGTAAAGGGGGTGTGACTTCTTGGGTGTGTGTGGATCCTGCTACTGGGTAGAATTCTCTCCAAGAGGGAATCAGATGCCTATCAAACAAGGCAAGGATGGTAAGTCACACTCTAGAAAAGAAAATCCAGGTGAACCAGAAGGAAGAGACAACTCAATGTCTCAGGAACAGAAATCTGACTTTCTTAAACCAATCCTCACTGATTGGTCTATTATTTTTTAAGGCCCTGGGAATAAACAGTACCAGACTTCTATCAAATACTCACTTTGAGGATATGTACACCCATAGCTTATTTCTCTCCCTACAGGTTTTCTTCTTATAAATAATAAAAGATGGCATCCCACTACCACAATAAGCAACATGACTTCGTCACATGACCCCTTGCAAAGAGAAATTGCAGGAAGGTAAAAGAGTTTCCTAATATAGGTAATCTCACCTTTAACAGATACTACAGTGAACATGCATGTGAAAGGGATGAGAAAAGTATCATAGCACAAAGGCTGCAGTACTGCAAGGAATTCAAATAGTTGTGTTAAAATGGATATCATATCAGACATATGCTTTTTTAATTTTTGGGGTAGGAGCTCTGCAGACCAAATTGCCAACAGGAATGAATTTTAATGACTAGTTTATAACCTCTGAGATGCTTGAACATCTAACACAGTTGTAGTTAAAATGTAATACTGTTATAGCTCACTGCAATTAAGAATTCTGCAGGGAAGCTTCCATGCTGGAAAACTCAAGTTTGCTTCACATTGGGAGACTAAACAATTTCTGATCATTTAAGATGAAATGTATCTAATTCATTGATCTATAAATGTTCACAAAAGATTTTATCCCCAAACATTGAATGACATTACTAAACAATTCAGCTTTCTCCATGGGATGAATGTAAATATCAACATAAAAACTTGACATTTATTCTGGTTTACATTTTTTCCCTTATGTATGAACATAGTCATTTTTCTAAATCACTTGGGTCCTGAAAGGACAGTTAGGTAAACATTACAAACCTAAAATGCAGGTGCCAATACAAGCCTTAGGTCATGAAATAGCTGTTCAGCAGCCCACAGGCAGCCTCACTTACCACATTCAAATATGTTGTAGTCAACTTCTTGGGTAGTACCTCCATTAAAAAGTGTGATTCAGGTAATGGTTTGCTTATTAGTAGGGGAGGAAGTCCTGATATTATGAAGAGTTATATAGAGTTAGTCACGACTGCTTTTAACTTTCACTAACATCAAAAACTATGTCTCATAAACCCTTGGACAATAGGGAATGAAAATCAAATGGCATTTAAATCCGTAGCTCACAAGTATCCTTTTTTTTGTTTTAAGAGAAGACAAAATCAAGACTTCATATAAAAATCAAATGAAATTTATCCATTAGACCAAGATCTGACTATGCACAGAGAAAACATTCAAACTCCTTGAAACCACCTTCAGGTTATTCCTTAGTTAAAGCAACATATTGTCAAATGATCTCTCTTCAAACAAACTGGTATTCTCTGGTGAGCTATTCTCTATGAAGAAACATGTTTTTAGGTTGATTCTCTTCTCAGTGACTATCTTACTAGAAAGAAGGACTGTAGACATGACCCCACAGTAGGGAAATTTGTTTTGAGATAAAAAGGAAGAAAATCTGAGCTGGAACACAGTACAGGGCCAGTCCAAGAACATGGCTAGTGAAGGATCACTCACAGTACATTTATTCTGGAAGAATGTAGAAGACTGTCAAGGAAAGACTGTTACCACTGGAAGATGGGGTTGGTGTACACAAACAAAATGCACCCAATTTGTAATATTCATAGAGGAAAACTTCATAAGGGCTCCATGAGACCTTAAGAAGACGTAAGTAATAAAATGCATTATTTACAACAGTATCTACATAATGACATATCTGTAAAAAAGAAGAAAAAAGCCCCAATTAAAGTATATGGCATTTTTCCTGGAAGCTAGTATTGGAAGAGGTAATTTGCCATAATCCCTGAATTCTACACTCATTGAGAGTTGTACTATGAATACAACATAATAAATGGCCTTTACTAGGATCTTTCTCAGAGTTATACTTCAGCAACAACTTTGAAGGATGAAGGAATGTCTCCCGCTGGGACTAATAGCATACTCACTTACAGTTTATTACAAAATGGTGAGTGTTATTATTTTGACATGAGGTGTCCCCTAAAAGCTCATGTGTGAGACAGTGCAAGAAAATTTACAGGTGAAATGATTAGGTTTGAGAGTATTAACCAAATCATCAAATTAGTCCCCTGATAGGGATTAACTGAGTGGTAACTATAGACAGGTAGGGTATGGCTACAGGAGGTGGCTCATTGGAGCATGCTTTTGTGGTATATATTCTGTCCTTGGTGAGAGAAATCTCTCTTCTTCCTCCTCCCCGCTCCCTCCTCCCTCCCTCCTCCCCTCTCCTCCTCCTTCTTCTTTTGCCTGGTTCCATGTCCTGAGCCACTTTGCTCCAACACAATCTTCTGACATGAAACTCTGCCACATCTTGGACCTAAAGCAATGGAGCTGGCTGTCTATAGGCTGAAATCTCTGGAAATATGAGCCCCAAAATAAACTTTTTCTCTTCTAAAATTGTTCTTATCAGGTCTTTTTGTCACAGCAATGAAAAAGCTGACTAGAACAGTGAGCGTCCCAGATTTATGTTCTTTAGCTACAGTGAAATCTGACTGTGTGCACAGCACCCACATGAACATTATCACAAGTTTCCATGTGAGATCTGGACACTGCATAAGAAAGACTGATATACAACTCATGCTTCCAATGTTCGCTGTACCATGAGACCTGAAAAGTCCTTTGTCTCTGATTCAGGAACTACGTATCTTCTCAGCATCTAAAACATACTAACTCATTAGCTAACAGGTAAGGATAAATCTTAGACCTGACACCTAAGAATTTAACAAAAGTAGCCATTATTATTGCTGAAAAGTATGCATTCTAACAATTTTGCTAGAAAGAAAATATGGAAGGATTAGGGATGCATTCCAAAATTTAGAATGAATCATGAAAGCTTTTATATCCTAGGTACCTATATGACTGAACATATTGTGCAAAGCTACATAGTGTACAACAACAGAAATGAAAAGTAATGCTGCAATTGTCTACAAAGAATCAAAATGCATTCTGCTGTCATATATACCTAAAATTAAAATTAATTAATTAATTAAAAATCTCAGAGTCTCTGTTTTCTCATCTATCAAAAGGGGATTCCAATAATATTTGTCTTGGTCCATCTTGTAAATTTCAGTGCTAAACATAAAATAAATGCCTAATGAATGTCGTAGTAAATTATAAGAATTCAATAATGTAAATAACTAAATTCCTTAATTAATATATATACACATATATAATCATTACACTACAGTACAATTCAATCAAGCAAATAAAGCTTAAGGATCATACCTTCATCTAGTCAGTCTAAGAGGCAAAATCAGGTTTACCTGAAGAGTTTGCTTCACACATAGTTTTGTTGTTGTTGTTACTACTATATTTTCTAATATAAGAACTAAGATAGTTACAATGCTTTACTATTATAAAACACTTTATATATATTAATATTGTCTCATAAGCAGCTCCATGAGATAGATACTCCTATTATTATCCCTAATTTGCAAAGAAACTAAGAAACAAAGAGTTAAATAACTTACAATAAACATCCAGCTGATAAATCAAAAAAATTGAACTGAGATAATATTTTTCCAAAGACTACTCTTAACTAGCACTTACGTCATTCTAGAAAATAATAGTCAATAATAGACTATAAAAAGGAAAACTAATAATTTTTAATCTGTGGTCAAATACCTCTGCAAAATTATCTCATATAATTTTCTCTTGTTGGGCAAGTATTGTCATCACCATTTTCACAAATAAAGAGACTGAAACTCAGAAGAAATGCATAACTTAGCCAAAGTCACACAAGTAGGAAGTTGGAAAAACTGGAATTTGAATTCAGGGTTGATTTTTTTTCTGAACTCCACGTTCTTTCTACTACATAATGGTGTCTAAAGGACACTTGAAGGAAAGCGTGCGGCTGCAGAAGACAAGTTTTTCTAGCAAAATTTTTTGTCCTTTTATACTTAAGAAAAAAAGGGAAACAAGTAGAAACTGTCCAAATAGGTAATCTTGTCACTAGAGGCTTTTCATGCCATTTGAAGATTTTTGAAAATATACTTAATGTTGTATGAAGTAACTACTCTTCCCAAGTCATTATCAACCAAGTTGTCATTGTTTTTTTAAACCTTTAATGGGTATTTTATTTAACACTCTACTTGATTATCATAGAATTAGCAATGGTTTAATTCTAGAAATAACTCTTTTCTAAATATCTAATTTATGCAGGGCACAATTGTGCATGCCTTAATCCCAGCTACTTTGGAGGTTAAGGAAAGAGGATCACAAGTTCAAGGGGAACCTTGGCAGCTTAAAGAGACACTCTCTCAAAATTTAAAAAAAATTTAAAAAAAAGAAGTAGAGATATAGCTCAGTGGTAATGATGTCCTGGATTTGATTCCCAGTGCTGAAAAAAACTGTAAATTATATTAGTATTTTTAACCTGTTTTAGGGTCATTTAAGATGACAGAAAAGTAAAGCTTGAAGAGATTCCTGAAATAACTTAAACTCCCCTTTCTCAGAAGAGACAATTGACCTTCCCAAGGTTATATACAAACCAAAAGGCAGCAAGAAACTGTCACCTGGGTTTTGGTAGATTGAAGAGCTGAAAAGAGCTTATAATTAACACCACATACATTTCTATACTTTTGCAAACTGAAAAAAATTTTCACTCAAAAAAGGAATATAAAATCCATAAAACTGACATTTTTTCCTCAACCATTTTTAATTCCAAAGAAGGTAGGGAGGGGAGTGAAGTAGGAAAGAGGAGGAGGGAAAAAAAATGGAAGAAGAGGAGGGGGAGGAAAAAGTGGAAGAGGAAGAAAGAGAAAAATTCTAAACATAGTACAGTAAACATTCCATATCCTATACCTACATCTGCCAGCTGCAAAGGTTATATTTTTTCTCATTTCTTTAGCTGTAGCTTTATATGTTTCCACTGGAATGGAGACACCCCCCCTCCAAACACACATACCACGTTTATATATATACACACACACAAAGTATTACATATGTAGTCACTTTCCTTTATTTGTAGTAGTTATTTTCTACAAAGTCACTAAATTGGAGAATGGTGAATAATTTCTCTAAGAGGAAATACATGCTAAGGATTTTGTGTGGCTCTGATCATATTTTTCTGAACCAATCAGAACATAACCTAGTTTCATATATGTTTCTGCTTAAATTCATCTTATCTAATATTCTTAATTCTTGAACTCTGAGCTCAAAAACTAACAGCACTATAACTCATGCCTGAAGTTTATCTAACATAGGTACTTTCAACATAAGGACAGCAGTCTTTTTTATACTTGGGAATGCTGGACAGAACTTCCTCATTACATTTATTGGCCATCTTAACAGCAAACTTCCTGGGGAAAAAAAGATGAAAAAAAAAAAATGTGGGGCTGGGGATGTGGCTCAAGCGGTAGCGCGCTCACCTGGCATGTGTGCGGCCTGGGTTCGATCCTCAGCACCACATACAAACAAAGATGTTGTGTCCGCTGAAAACTAAAAAATAAATATTAAAATTCTCTCTCTCTCTCTCTCTCTCTCTCTCTCTCTCTCTCTCTCTTTCTCTCTTTAAAAAAAATGTGAAAAAAAGGTGACACTGAGTAGACCATGAAAAAAGACTTGTTTTATAGTATGAGAGCTCAAACATGACTGAGTGTGGCCTTGTTTGACTTCAGCAATGAATTTGCATTGGAAGCAACTCAAAGTTTTGCCACTCTGACCATGGCTACAAATGACCTAAAAAGCATCATATGGACCTAAGGGTTACAAACAAATGTTAATGAGTGGGAAAATTCACAAATATGAGATTTGTAAATAACAAGGCATATATATACCATTTAATTCACAAATCTCATAATATTTTGCACTGAATACATCAAAGCTGGTGAATTTTCAGCACTATAAATTTGAAGCAAAATGAAAATAAATGTACATAAACATTTTGGAAACTCTTAAAGGCTTAGCACCCCTTAAAATGGATAGGTATTTATTAAAAAAAAATAATACCTATCCATTTTAGGCCTCTCTGATATATCAAACCACAGCACAACATTCTCAAGTTGATGACCTCACTTAAATAGGAGAGCCACCTTAGAACATCATTCAGGTACCCCTGGAATTATCAAGAAAACAGTGAAGGATCTCATTTACCTCTATTTGCCTGCAGCACAGATATCCACATACCTATCTGTCAATATCTTTTTATATTAAATATGGATTTCACCTTCTGAGCTACAACCTTTTCCTGAAAAAATCTTCAGGGATTATGGTATGTTAATCAGTTTTTCATTGCACTCACTAAAATACCTCAGAAGAACAACTTAGGGGAGGGAAAGTTCATTTTGGGCTCATGGTTTCAGAGGTTCAGTCCATAGTTGGCTGATTACTTTGGTCTGGGTCTGGGATGAGGCAGAGTGAGTGGGCATGTGTCAGAAAACCTGCTCAGATCATGGCAGTAAGGAAACAGAGAGACCAAGTTGCCAGGGACAAAATATAAGCCCCAATGGTATTCTCCCTGTGACCTACTTTCTCCAGCCATATCCTATCTGCCTACAGTTATCACTCAGTATAGCAGTTCTCACATAGGAACTCACACATTGTTTCACACATGAACTTTTGGGGGATACTTTATATGAGTGATGTATTTCTGAGTTGTCAATATGACCACATATCTAGAAGTTAGAGACAAAAGCAGGCAAAAAAGCATCAGCTTCAGATTCCAATTAAGCACACCCTTTATGTTTAGTGAGGACTATTGATCATCATTCATCTCACTAGGCTTCCACATTCTCCCCAAGCCATCACTATGGCATACCCAGGATGCCAAAAACTACTCCTAGAAATGAGTTTGGGAGATGAGTCATCTCTCTCAAGCTAGTGAAACACGTGTTACTAGGAAACAAAGAAGAGTTTGGGGGAGTTAGATTGCATGGCTTCACTGTCAATTCTAACTCAAATATTGTGATTTTTTTTTTGCTTGGTGCTTGCATTACCCGGTTTGGAGGAAGTTTCTAAGAGCCACTTATATCCTAAATGAAAGCTACCTATACCCAAAGATTTTTAACAAGGAACACTGCAAACAACCTGCCCAGCTGTCTCTTCCTCTGGCTCCATTTCCTGCAGATCCTCACTTCATATCCTGATTGGGAAATACTGCAGTGTCATTCAGTGGTCTTGACTTTCCTAATCCCTTGGCAGGCTCCAAGCTGTATCCAAAGGGTTTTCTTCTCCCTTCTTAGCTAGATATCTCCTCTAACTACTCCTTAGACTTAGTTCCTGTATCACTTACTCACAAAAACCCCTGAGGTCCCTTTCTCAGACCTCCTCTCCTGGGTTCTCTATGCCCTACAGTCCCAATGCCACTCTGAGGTCACACCCTTCACCCTGTGCTGTAATCATTTGCTCACAATTCTGTCTCCCACATTGGAGAAGGGAGCCTTTTCATTACTTGAAAAGATCATATCTTGCTAATTATTTTATTCTCTGTGACACAGCATCTAGTACAGAGCTCAAGTTTGCATGAAAGATTGAATAAATGAATGAGTGAATTTTCACTTATTCTAAAAAAATGTATCATTTGTCCACTGTAGAATGCATCAGAATTTTTAATGAATTCAGAATTTCTATAATTCATAAATTTAGTTTTCTTTAAATGTTTCCGTATCTCCCCCTCTCAGTCTTCCTCAGCTCCTGTATTCATGAAGGAGACTAGAAATTCATTTAAGCCAATTTATTTTTAATTATCTGCAAAGCACAAATTTTCCACAGTGCCTTAATCCCCCTGTAGGGAAGAGATGCTCCTAACAAGTACAGCCTCCAAGGCACACAGGAAGAAGAAGCAAGGAAATGGCTGCTAATCACCTCACACAACCTCAGCCAACCTGCAGGAGTGAGTTCCATGCTGACTTCTCCCCTTGGGAGGTCACATATGTGCTCTTAGTCCTCTGTGCCTCTGAGTGCATGTGTGCCTCTAGGGGAAGCTGACACAGGACCTACTGAATCATTTTGGTGTGTGGAGGAGTGAGGCAGGCCTGTGTCTCATCATTTGACTTCAGCCACACTTCATCTTTCATGCATCACAGTGAACTGAACCAGGCTTTTTTTTTTTTTTCCAAAAAAAAAAATAATAATAATAATGAAATGCCTTTAACCATTCTGAGCAAATCAGTCTCACCAGGCTCCAAAGAGCTCAAACACTCAGCTCATTTCTCATAATCCATAATTAAACCCAAGACCTACTTGGAATGATAAAGAATGATATTTGTACATGCTCAGCAACATTAGCACAGGAACAGTAAACAGGGAAATTGGATACAGCAAAGTCAGCTTCTCAAGGTGAATAAACATATGGAATGACTTTTCTGGCCAAGCATTTAAAGCCAAGGGCAGTTAAAAAGTGGTGATACTTGCCTGGTTTCCAAAATCTTTGAGGTGAGAATTAGATAAACTAAATAAGAATCATTAATAATTAAGTAAATTAAACCCAACTGATAGATTCTTTACCATGGGATATTCCATATATATTTTCAAAGGATGGGTTTTAATGAATAATTGATGATAGTGATCACCTTGTTCCACTAACACTCCTTTCCAGGTGCTATGCAAGGAGATTGTATAAATGGTATCCCACAGGATCCTTACAATAACTTTACAAAGTAGGCGCTATTATTATTCTCATCTTACAAATGAAGAAACAAGCTCTGAAAGGTAATTGACTTGCCAATGATTAAAAACATCTGCATTGCTGTCATAACCTGCATGTATTTTATCAAGTTTTGTTGAAAATTATCTCACAATTTCTAAGGATAAGAAGAGATTCTTTTAGGATGTGCAAACACCAAAATAGAGGTGGGTCCTTCGCAGATACCAACACTGCTGCATTAAGATATAGTAAGCTCACCACTCTCAAAGCATCCATGAACACCTATACACTGACCTTAACTTGCACTAGGTATGTCTCCAATTGTGGTCAAACTGCTCATAAAACACTCATATGGACATGTTTGTCCATTCCTGATGTTTGCCATACTTAATCATGTGACCTTCTTTCCCTCCTTCCCCTGGAGAAAGAGGTAATCTGTGTATATGAGGATTAAGTACTGAGCCAGAGTCTGGTAAAGAAAAAGAGTGCTAGGAGACATATTAAAATGTAAGGCCAACTTTCCTGGAAAAGAGAAGTGCCCTTTCAGACCTGCCCTTCTTCTGGAAACTATTTTGAGAAAACAATGGCAAGTTACCTACATGTACAAACTCTGACCTCCAGAGATCCTGGCCTTGGGTCTGATTCTGCTTGCCTAAGTGCCCTAACCTCATTTCCATCTGTTGCATCTACCCTAACTTGATGGCCTGATCACAAGACCTGATGTTTTGAAATTCTCTACTTGGATCTCACTTCCAATTAAACCCATCAGAGTATTAATAAATTACTGTTACTTAGTATAGCTTCCTTGCCAGATAACAAGCTAAAACCTTTATATGTATCATGCTATTTATATTTTACAGATGACAAAATTGAGATACAAAGAAGGCAAGCAGTATTCCCACATGTCCTAAGTGATAAATTAAAAATCCACATCTCCCATTCATTCTGCCACTAGAGCTCATGTGACTAAATGCTACCTCATAACTTCTCCTATTCCAGCTAAGACAAAAACTCCAAACTTCTCCCTGAAAACTGATGGCTATTCATTCTTCATTTTCTTCCCATTTCTGTCATTATTCTCATATGGAAATCCAACTGTGTATCCACTTTTATGTTTTTACAAGTGCATTATAAGTAATATTTGGGTTCATTTTTGCATAATCACATATGCATGGAGTAAAACTGACTCCACTTCAGTCAGCAATACTTCCTCTTTCCCTCTCTTCCCTATTTCCTTTCCTCTACTGGTTTTTCTTTTATTTTCCTTCTATTATTTAGAATTTGTTTTTAAATTGGTGCTTTATAGATACCCAGTTTTATCCCTTTTTTCCCCTGCTCTCATCCACCCTACACATGTTTTCAGCTACAACTTCTTAAAATAACAGTCATCAAAAAATATTGAGGCCTGAAGATGTTTATCCTTTAAGAAGATTTAAGGGCAATATGATAGTTATTTTCAAGTAGTTGAAGAATTAGCTTTGTTTTGTGTTTTTAGGGAATAAAATTATGATGACCTGCATGTAAGGGGAAGTAGGATTTTAATAAAATTATTCTTGATATAAAGCTGTAATTTTTATCAACTAGAGCCATTCAGAAATCAAATAACTATTATATTACATTGTGATTCCCTCATTAGTATATTCAAACAGGAAGTAATTGGACCTCTTGCCAGATATGTTATGATGACAAAAGATTGGACTCAATCAGTCCAAATACCTCTTACAACTTTAGGTTTTTTAGTTTTGTAATGAGACTCTGTTCGATTGTCAACAGTGGCTCTCAAATCCATATCTCACTCTCCTTCCAGCCTTGCATCTCAGTAGTTCCCAGCATGAATCCCTATTCCAGGCAAGTGAAGTTCCCACAGACCACACTCATCTCCCAGCTCTACTTTTGTTGAAGTAAATTGACCCAGGCAGAATCCCTGTCTCCAAACCACAATCCCCATCAAATCATCTTCTTGCTTTAGCAATGTAATATTCTTCTAGAACTTCATCAACACAGCAAATTCACACTCTTGAGGTTCTTCCTCCTTCCTCTTATTTAAGTCCTAACTCATACATGTGGCCTACCTTAAAAAAAAAAGTTTAAGATGAAATATTTTCATATCCAAACACCTATTGTATGAGTTCTTAACTTTAGTGTCATCAATGAACCTAGGAGTTTCACTAAATTTGATGACAATTCTTATTCGTAAGTGCTCATGTGTAGTCTTCTTAAAGTTATCATATTTCTTTAGTCTCAGTGAGATCTTTGTGCCCTGAAAGGTGAAAGAAAATTCTGTTTACATTTTCAGTCATTCCCTAAAGTTTACCAATTAACTACTCTCTCTTATATTGTTTTAATAATATTCTCTCTTATGTTTTAAATCCCTTGAAGGTGGAGGCCATTTATTTATTTTGCCTGCTAATCCTAGGTTACAAACTCCTTTATAAAGAACAGGATAGAATCAAAATCTGTATCCCAAGGACCTGGTACTTGGTAGAGAATTTAGAAATATTTGTGAAAGAAGGAATGCCTGAAAGAATTAATGTCATACCACTACTGAAGTAGTTTTCAGTTATTTCTGCTATTTCTCTGAATATTCTATATTTGACCTTGCAGTGGATCAAATATGTCTTCCCAAAATTCATAGGTTGAAATCCAACTTCTAACATGAGGATATTAGGAGGTGAGTCTTTGGGAGGTATGTCATGAGGGCAGAGCCCTCTGAATGGGATTAGTGCCCTTATGAAAGAGACCCAGAGAGATCCTTTGAGGCTTCCTCCATGCAAAGTTACAGCAAAAGACAGTTGCCTGTAAGGAGTTGGAACTTCCACCAACATAGAATCTGTCAGTACCTTAATCTTGGACTTTTTAGTCTCAATAACATTAAAAATTCTATACTTTTTATAGGCTGTTTTTTATAGCATCTTGAATTGACTAAGACAGATATAGAACTTTCAAAATAATCAGTATATAATCAGCCTATTATTTACCTATAAATATATAAATATCTCATCATGTTTTGTCACATTTGTCTGCCACAGATTACCTGAGAATTTTTGAATAGTAGAAGCAACTTGCATTCATTTAATTTCCTGTTTCTGGTGCTCCTAAGGAAGGATCTTTGATGTACTACTGATAATCACATACCTGTCCCTCTCTCATTATGCTGCAAAAGATGATAGATATGAAAATGCTACAAAGAAAGCAACAATGATCACCCACCAAGACCACAGAAAAAACACTCTGGAGGCACAGCCCTTGTATAGAGTCATCTTGCAGAGCTAGGACTGCCTTTATGCATAACCCTGAATCTGTTCCTCTGTCTCATTTACTGGTTTAAAAAAATAATAATAATAATGAAAAGTAAATTGGTTCTCCACTCTTTTATACATGCTCAGTGGGAGATCAGCTACAACTTGCCCTTATAACATGTTGGGGAGTTCTGGGCACCTCTTAGTTTCATCTTAAATGTGGATGATGAACTGAATTGAAATAGACTCTTTAACATTATCAGTGTAGCTCTCTGCTAAGTATACCATCCAAGGTTTTAAAATGTGCTGTCTCTTCACTGGGAATATTCAAGGTAATGAACTCATTTTAGCAGCAATTCTTTAATAATGGTGTCTGTATGTTAACAAGGAGAGAGAATGGCTTACTTTTGTTAAATGCTTTTTCTCCTTACAATAGGAGCTGCTTTATTTTAAGTATCTAATATTAACATTTGCTGAGCACCAAGAGTGAGCTAGAAACTGCATTGCATGTAGACAGGTTCTTGTTCTCAGCTGCAGCACTTATTGGTCAACAATGGAGTAATTAAGTAAGCAGCAGACTTGCAATCTTAATTACATAAATACAGAGACCTGGTTAAGCCTAGAAGTACTTTCAAGAAAGAACAAACTGCCTAGCAAAAAAAATGCACATGTTTGAGCACTGAAGTATTCCTGGTATCCTCCTGAGATTATTTTCTTTCTTTTTATCTGATTTTCATTGGGTACTGGCTTGGTGAGAACCAGATGCTTCAATGCAATATATAATTATTGATGGTACACTCAATTCTTGTCTATTATTTCAGAATGGCAACAAAGGTAATCATATCATTGTCACCGATAAACTTTACATTATGCTTTCCCATGCAACATATCGTCTAATCCTCCAAACTCTCATTTGAGGTACGGATTGTTATACTTGAGGAATCTGAAACCTATTAAGATGTGACTTCCCAGGGACCACAAAGCCAGTAAATGACAGAGATGGAGTTTCAACCTTGGTTTTATGAATTCAAACCCTGTACTATTTCTACAACGATAAAGAGCCTCAAGAAGCATATATTTGTTTTGAGCCCTTGTATGAGAGAATTAAATTTTTTTTGGGAACAGAAAAATGCAAAATTGAATAATAAATA
The DNA here is from genome assembly GCF_001458135.2 of Marmota marmota marmota. Lineage (NCBI taxonomy): Eukaryota > Metazoa > Chordata > Mammalia > Rodentia > Sciuridae > Marmota > Marmota marmota. The sequence continues at coordinate 29,390,162 of NW_026000242.1, read as the reverse complement.
ACAGCTCCTCTCTTACTAACTCCTTACTAAGAGGAGTCAGAGAAATAAGGCATGACTATAAATACATAGGATACTAGCCAGTATGGAATAAATGACACATGAGCGATACAAGCCAAGTGTCCTATGCAGTGCTTAGAAAAGGCTTCTTGGAGAAGATGGTAGATAAATGGAGCAATGTGGAGTAAATGCAGAGAAAAACAGGGCAGACACATGAAATAAATGAAGTAGCAGAAATTTTAAAAGAACAAAAAAATTTTGTCCCTGCAACTGTGGAAGAATGTAAGAAAACTATAAAGTGTAATCCTGTACTCAAGGATCCTACCATTAAATTGAATAGAAACAATCTGCACATTCAAAACAACTGAAGAACAATCTAGGGCACCACATATACTAAATGAATGGTGAATTGCCTGGTGGCAGCAACTGAATGCTGACGGTGCACAGAAAATGGCCTTGCAGGTCTTCAGGCAACTTTGTCCATCAAGAGAAAAGGAGTGAGGCACTTATTAACAAAGACAAATGGATGAGAATATGAGAATTGGACCTGAAAATGCTTTGAGGAGTACTTAAGTATTTACCAAATTTCAGTGTACTTCATGTACATTGAACTAGATATTAATTTAAAAGTCTTAGAGACAGTCACTTTTGTATGAAAAGAGAAACAGTCAGGAAATCATGGTGGCAGCTGTGCCTAGAAAGAGGAACCACAGCATCTGAGCTGATGGAAAACCCCAAATAGGAGTGAAAGATCAATCACAAGTTGTGTGTTGTGTGCTTTTATTTGAACGGCTCATTTGATCTCTGATTCTCAGTTTTATCATCTATTGAATAGAGCCAATAATATCTTCCCTGAATCAATTTCAAGTCTGTAAATGAGAATCTTATAAGGGCTTGTTGATTTAATTGATGAAGTGAATTTCATTCAAGGCAAAGCTTTTGTTTTACAAAGGACTTTACATAAAAATTAAAAGGAAACTGCAGGGCTGGGGATGTGGCTCAAGCTGTAGAGCGCTCGCCTGGCATGCAGTGGCCTGGGTTCAATCCTCAGCACCACATACAAACAAAGATGTTGTGTCCGCTGAAAACTAAAAAATAAATATTAAAAAATTAAAAAAAAATTAAAGGAAACTGCAAAGAATGGGAGAAAATATTTTTAAATCATATTCATAAATATGAATATGATAATACTCAAATATTAAACTAACTCCTATAACTCAATAATAAAATGACAAATAATCAAATTAACAATAACCACAGAAGATATGAAAAGGGGCAAGAAAGCATATGAAGAGAGTCCCGCTATCACTAGTCATTACTGAAATTCAAGTCAAAATTTCAATGAAATATAACTTCACACCCACCAGGATGAATATAATATAATAAGAAAGATGAACAATAGAAGCTGTTACAAGTGTGCGGAGACATGTAAGGACTCCACCCACTCGTGTGGGCTCTATACACAAGACTCAACACCTCCAGAAGATTCTGCCTCCTAATGCTATCACACAGTGACTCAGATCCAACTTGTGAATTTTAGAAAGACACATTCAAACCAAAGCATGAAGAAATTGGAACCTTTGTATATCGCTAAATATATATATATATATATATATATATATATATATATATATGCAGAGAAATATATGTAAATGCAGATTTATATTTTATATTTTTGTAATGTAGCTACTTTGGCAAATAGTGTGGTAGTTATTCAAAGGTTAAATATAGAGTTATCATATAACCTAGTGATTGCATAGTAGTATACCAAATTGAAATTGAAAACATGTATTCACACAAATATATTTACATGAATGAACTTAGTTGCATTATTCATAAGTGCCAAAAAGTAGGGAAAATAAATGTTTTCATGGAAAAACAAAATATAAAATATTAGCTATTAAAAAAGAAAGTACTAATAAATGCTACAATATTAATATACCTGGAAAATATTGTGTTAAGTGAAAGAAAGCCAGTTAAAAAAAGCCACATATTGTAGGACTTAATATGAAATGTTGAAAATAGTCAATTCCAGAAAGATAGAAAACAAAACAGTGGTTGCCAGGGAATGGAGAGAAAGGCAAATGCAGAGTGACTTAATAGACATGAATTTCTATTTGTAGGGGTGAAAATACTCTGGAGTTAAGTAATGCTGATTGAAAGGAAAGCGGCGAACCAGGAGGCAGGCAAGTGAAAATGAAAGACTGAGACCAGGCAGAGATATACTTGAGAGTATATTTGTCAGAGCTGACAAATAAAGGCATCTCTCTCCATAGAGTGAGAGGCAAAACAGGCTTGGGTTTTGGGAATTTTATGGGGAAGGCTCAGGGATTAGAGAGCTGGGTGGGTCCTAATTTGGTGTTTGAGGGTGGGGTTGGTATGAGAGAGTCCTGAGCCTTTCTCACAAAAGCCCTTGGGCAGGAAAGCAAATTTTTTTCTTAAAATGGTGGCTTTCACTTAAGATGGCCATCCAGATGCTAAGCAAGGATCCTCCAGTGATCATTCTGCAACTGGTAACATACCAAAGTTTACACTGTGAAAGGGAGTATTGTATGGTAAGTGAGTTATTTCTCAATTTCAAAAGACATAGTTCCTTCTAATCAAAAAAAAAAAAAATTCACAGCTCAAATACACAGTGAAAATAACACAAAGAAGTTACGACTTGCAAAACATGTATAGCTCAATATATAAAAGTTTTGGTGAGTTGTGTCATACTACCAACAGATGAAATAAGACTTGTTCTGAGCATTTTCCATGTAAGCAGTTCATTTAATCCTCATAAAAAGCCTTTGAGTTAGGTACTAATATTATACTGTTTGTCAAATGAGGAAATCAAGGCACAGAGTGGTAAAGAAATTTTCCCAAGTTTACAACCAGGATTTGAACTCAGAAAGTCTGGCTATAACACTCATACTCTTAAAGGCAATGGCATTTCTTTAGAAAATAAAAGTCACAATACATACATAAATATTACTATTAATGAGTTTCAGTTTGTGGGATTGTTGAATCTTGGGCTGAAAGTGCATCTAGCACTGCTTCCTAGTTCATGTCTGAAGTACCCATACAACATCCTGCCCGGATGAGTTTCATACCTGGCCATGCTGCATACTGGAAGAGGTAGCTTAGTCTTCCCCAGAAAGTTTATTCCATCTTTGAATGGCACTGGCTGATTGAGAGTTCTTGCCTGTTTTAAGACTCTGCACTTCTTAAATGACGGAGGTTTTTGTTGACTACTAGCCTTATTGTCTTAGATCAAGTTGCCAAAAAAGCAGAGTTGAAAATGGGAATTTAGGTGGTCAGCATGATTTATTAACAGAGGCTCTTAAAGACAAACCTATAAAGGGAAATGGGAAAGGGGAAAAAAAAGAAAATGGGAAAGGAAAAAGACATAAGCAAGAAGTGGTCAGTGAAGTTCATCCTTGGCCCCATATATGTTCTAGAGCATAAGCCATACCACAAAGTTGCCAACTTGGAGCATCAGTATGTCATAAGCCAAAGTGTTGGTAATTCCTGGTCAGAGAAGCCAAGAAAATACTTAAGGCAGCCGCAAGCATGGAAGCCAGGAGTAAGATGTGTGGGCAGGTTAAAGGAGATCCAGGTAGCATCTCACAGTCTCTCCTATTCGGTACCTAGTTTACCTAAATGAAGCACAGAGAAAACTCAGTTTTAAAACCTAAATTTACTCTTAAGCCAATTATCCCTAATCCTGTTTCCACATTTGTAACAAGGGCACAATAATACCAGCTTCATAGAGGTATAGTGAGGACTGAGGGAAATGACACATAAAATATATTCAGCCTGAAGCTTAGTACATAGTGTTCAATAAGTAGCAGTTATTACCATGGTAAATATATATTAACCATGTATAGAAATGAAATTTTGCATATGTTCTTTCTCAGTGAAGTGGAAAAAGGTAGAGGACTTGTTTAACCCACGACTGATTCCAAACTTTACAATTTCCTTTCTCTCCCAACCCCTATAATACAATGTCTTTGTATTTTCTCACCATAGTTTGAATTCACACAGTGAAAACATGAATTATATTCTAAAATCTTCCTGCTATTCACTGAAGCCATCACCTCCAGAGAAGCAATCTTTCTTCTCAGCTTTGCCTTTGTCCCATCTGAATTAAGATTTCACTCTGGACTATCATAAGTCCATCAGCATCTGACTTTTTCCTTTGTGGTGGTGAATACCAAAGTCTGACTGTGAATCTGTGTCCTGCTGAGCTGCTTTCAAATGTACTTCTGGTTCCAGGGTTATCCCTGTAGAAGGCATTTTTAAGGACTCTGGTGTTTTGCCAGGAAAAGGACTGCAGTGCAGCTGCCAAAACACTTGACTGCAAGCCTCTCACACAAATCCAGCAACCAAACTGTTGGCTGCCATGGTGGCAGCTCCATCAGTGACAGCCAAACTGAACAGACTGGAACTTGACATTGGATTGGGGAAAAAAGTGGTGCATAGTGTGTTCTGGAGAAAAGTTCCTCATTCCCTAAGGATAGAATATTACCCATCCCAACAGGGAAGCTGCTATGCAGTCACAGCAGTGGGGGTGCACACACCATTCAAAAAACCATAGCCAATAACTCTATAGAGATGATATCTGGTAGGAAAGTCTTTGGGCCAAAACATGCCCTGGCACTCAAGTAGCAAGCTGACATGCCATTTTTCTCTGCTTCCATCCTATCTCCAGCTTCTCTCCACTATACACACATGCCAAGGCAAACATCCACCATTAGTGCTCCTCTTTCATTCATGCATGCATACGTGCATTTGTCCATTCAATGAATGTTCACTTACTGAGCATTTATTAGATACTAGTGGTGCCAGGTTGAAGACGGATTTATGAGAAAAGGAACTAAAATAAGGTGACCAAGTTTAACCCCAGTACACTTCAAACTCTGTGCACCCTTGTGATATATGGTTGTTAAAAGATAATTTTTGAGAAAAAGCTCCTTCAAATATGGTCACTATGGTGGGAATGTAGAAACTAGCATAAAGAGATAATTAGGGGCCTTTCTGGCCCTTCTCAAATCACGCCGGTTATGGAGATCACTGTTCAACCTAAAGCTCACCTAAAGCTGAACCTCTCTCTGCCTGCACAATGTGGCAAGTAGCTACAGTGAAATCCCATTGCCTCAAAAGAATCCTTCATGTTTCCCATGCGTGTTCAAGTCTCTGTGAAGTCAGGGCCCCCTGCAACTCCATTTTCCACTCTGGGATATAAGGATGCTGTCACAGGTAAGGCTGATAGGCATCTGGAAAACAGGAAACACTGATATTTGCATGTTTAATGGATTCATTTCCAACTGTTCATTTTTTCCTAGAATGTTTGAAATAGTGAGCCAATAATAATGAGATGGGATGTGACAACTGAAACTCCAATTTAGCAAGATTCATTTTGCAAAATCATCACAGAACATCTGAATCACTGCTTAGCAGAGTAGAACAACATCTGGCAAACAAGCAGTGATGTATTATAATGTTTTTAGCACCATATGGCAATATGTCTTCAAAGTCACCTGCAGGTTGAAATGATAACCCCTCTTACAACTACCTCAGGAAAATGTGGGATGGGGACAGGTAATCAAGGAGTGTATTGGAATCGTACTATATGGTACCAAAAGTATGCATTGCTAAATATTAAAGCAAGTGTTTGAAATAGCAATACATTATCAAGAAGCTAAAGTAACAGGTTGTCTAAAATCTTTAATTACCATAAAATATAACAAACCAAGACCCAGCTATTGAACCAGAAGATCGTATTATCCAGGCCCAATTAAAAGTGATTAATAGTTCCTGTGGTCAGCCTTAATTAAGATTCTTGTCCTTTGAAATGAGAAACAAAAATCAAGAATCCAGTGTCAAATAGGACCTTACATGTTAGGTGTTAATTTGTTTCTTATTTTAGATTTAGCAATTCTAATATATTCTTTCCTTTTGACAGTACACTGTCTATCTAGCACCTGGAGTGGGAGCACTGCCTGCTGTCTTGGGGGATTTATCTTGCTCCAGCTTCTCCCCAGCTCCTCCTGCTGCATGCTCCTCATTTTGTAGGTGTAGTTCTCATCCTCATCTCAATGTAACCAGTGCTACCTTACATCACACCAGTTTGTGGGGGTAGGGCAGGAGGAGCAGGGAGGAAGGAATCCCAAAGCAATGACTAACTGGTAGTTCCCTGCTTCCTCCTTGAATTTCCTCTGACTCCTCAGGAAGGTAGTGCTCTCAAGTTTTCCCTCAGGAACTTGTCACTTTCCACCTTTCCCTCCCCTCTGGGACGCAGCTATTTCCTAAGTGCTAGTGAAGCACTGCCAGCTATAGGACCCACAGCAAAGCTCTGGAAGCATCCTGATATTTTCCTTGTTCTAGAGGTGGTGGCTGTGATCACTAGCTCTGATCATGGGTGCCATGTTCAATATCCTTTATGCCCAAGCATCCTTGTCATTCTCAATCATCACCCCTTCAGTAGGGTTCCTTGTACTCCCAACACCTTGGGGATTTGCCCTTCTGTCAGGTCTTTCCCTGGTCCTCCAGCACAGCTTTTTGGGGTTGTTTAGCCAGAAAATAGGACTAACAAATACATCACCCTGGCCCTGACCCACTGCCCTTACATTGAGTTAAAACATAATGATAATTATAAGAGTAATGAAATATACATGATTTTAATAACTAGCTCAATCACTTAGAGCACCTGTATAGCTTATTTAAAAAGGTAGCAAAATCTGCATTCCATTACAGGCCTGACTTTAGATCCTGCCTTTAATTTCTCAACTCTTTATTCTTTTAGAATGTGTTCTTTTCTAGGTAAATCTTTAGGCATTCGTGGAAATATATATCAGAAATCAAATTACAAGCAGCAATACTTGACTAAATTCCCAATGAGTAGTGTAGTTTAGTTTCCCAAGCTCAGACCTCACTGCAATGGGAATCATGCCTTTTTCGTGTATTTCTTCAGACTTTACAAAGTGCACCTCATTTGCTCTCACACCAACACGCTGTGCTGGGAAAGACAAGATAATTACCCTGAACACGCAGAGGACAAATATCATGCCAAAATGCTAATGTGGAACCTGATCTCAGTCTTCTGAGCACTTTTCCCCTTTTCAAGACCCTCATTGTTTTTCCCAGTGCCAGTGTTTAGCAGGCAAAACAGGTCCCTCAAATAGCTCTTCAGGCCTTATATCCTTATACATAGACTGCTGTGTTTGAGAAGCAGGTCCAGAGGATCCAGAACAGACTCCCTCCCATTCCCTTCTCTTCATTCCTCCCCACCTCTGGTTCTGTCCTCATCTCTGAATTCTTCCTAGAGAGCTCCTGTTAGAGTCTGTAAACAAGTCAAAATAACACCTGGCATTTTGCCAGGGGAATGTTAGAGTTCGTAAACAAGTCTGGACCGTGCCTGGCAAAATGCCAGAGGGAGTGGTTTGAGAAGTAACAAAAACAAGCCATTAAGTGTGGAAATTCTTTATTGGTTGACTGATGTATCTAGTTTATGCTAATTAGATAAGCTGTGTGGAATGTATAAATACTGCTCCTATCCTGCAATAAACGGCTCCTACTCCTGCTGTATCAATGTACACAAGTTGTTCATCACCCCCCGGTTATTTTGCTGCAGCCAGGCTGCGGCA